>NC_084868.1:1902142-2217500 GCF_951802175.1 Populus nigra
GCACCTTAGACATTATGAATATAAACTAACATGGTGAAATCATATTAATTCAGGAGAGATAGTAGGAGTAGGATCTTATGCAGGTGAAACAGGATTATCTTGAGTAGAAGGTACGTGTTCTTTACTACACTTCAATTTTAAAATTATTTTAATGTTTAATTTCCATATTTCTGGTTATTGGATGTGTTATCATTATTGTAAAAGAAGGAATAAAGTAGATGATAATGATATAAATTATTGATAATTGAAAAAGTTTGTTGGATTTATTGGCATCTGTGAAAGGATAGCCGAATTGTTGACAATGAGAAAGATTATCAGATTTATTGAAAATCATGGAAGGATTGCCAGATTGATGACAATTAGAAGGATTGTCGGATTTATTGGCATTCGTGAGGGAATTACTAGATTGTTGACAATTAGAAGGATTATCGGATTTATTAACATCTATGAGGGGATAGCTGAATTGTTGACAATCAGAAGGATTGTCGGATTTATCAGCATCCACGAGGGAATTGCTGGATTGTTGATCATCGGAAGAATTGTTGGATTTATTAGTATTCGTGTGAGGATTGTAAACTAGCAGTAATAGATGTCATAAAGTTTAACTTAGTTGATCAGGTCGTGGGTGTCACAAAATCAACTAAGTCAACTCTCATTTAGTTTGATACGAAACTCGGCTCAAACTAGGTCTTAGATTGGCGATCACCAAGTTGACTTGCTGGGTAGGTCAACCCGGGTTTAATAACATTGCTTCCAAAGAAGTTGCCAACATGAAATATAGAACTGAGACAAAAAAAATCATCATATTAACATTAAGATTAGGGTTCCAAAACTGAATTATAGCGTGGAGAATGACACCTAATGGTAGATTACTTATTTGAGAGTGTAGTATTTTTGTAAATTTTTATATTTTTCAAAAACATGTTTGTCTTGAAAAGGCATTAAATTAATATTATTTTTAATATTTTTCATGATTTTGATATATTAATGTCAAAAAATATATTTTAATATATTTTTAATAGTAAAAATTTTAAAAAAAATACTATGCATCACTACTAAACATGCACTTAAGACAGGGCTCTCCTAGTCCATCGAAATTAGCCTACGCATGTACTCATGCATACATACATACGTATATGTATGTACAACAAGATTCCAAAAAAAAATTGTCAAACATATTTTCACACCATGTCGACCTGCTAACCTCTCACCAATGACAATTACATCTAAGTTTCATGTGCAAATTTTTCCACATGCAAACCCCAGCATCTCCGGTGCATCAGGAAAAACATGGTTATTAGAGCCCACATCATCGTTGACTCCACATGTCTTCGTTTACATTGCCTTGATCTGAGATTCTCCCACAATGTTAAAGATTCTGTTCATGACCAATGTGAGCATCCAATACTACAACAGCATGGGAGTTTCCCATGATTGGGCGAGCACCATTCTTCTTCCAGTTTCCGGCCCATCTAAACATGTCTTCCCTGACTTGGTGGTGTAAATGAACGTTGTTGATCTCTCGCCGGATGGACCAAGACGGCAGGAAGACAGGAAGAGTTCCCATCAAATAATCTCTTAATGGCTCTGGCTGGGGGTGTTATTTTTTGGAGGAAATTCGTTTACCGCCGGATTCCTCCCTTGCAGTTCTCATCACGCATCAGTGCAGCCACCAGTATCCTTGTCTGGACCTGCTGGGATGTCCACTTTTTCAAAAAGCCGTCTGTGATTGGAGCCATTCAAGGAATGATAACAGGGTTGGTGCGCAAAACTCGAGCTGCAGGGGAGGACCCTTCCGATTAAAAATCTAAATTGATCAAACCTTCATCTATACTAGCTCACTCTTCATTGCCAATTTCCTTCCACATGTCTTGTTCAGGGCTGGGCAGCACTGGTAATGGGTATAACATCTGGAACCATACCCTAGTACACCATGATGCGTCTGAGCAAGAAGCTGCCACTGCTGCAGAAAGTTGATACCCTTGGTGAAGAAACCTATGCTCTAGTTGGACAAAGACGGCGGAGAATCTTCAAATAATAGTGGCAACCTTGATGGTGTTGAGCTCCAGCGTCCCCGGGTTTAATTTGAGAAAGGAAGCAGTACCCAAAATATCAGTTGTCACGGACAAATATTAAACCATGAAATAGAAATTCGAGTTTGTAAGAATCTTCAAAAATTGATGGATCTTCAAGCAACTGTAAGTCCTTTAAGTTCTAAAGTTTCTAAGCCGAGAAACAAAAAAAACAAAAACAAAAAGCTTATAATTAAGTAGCAAAATCAAGGATACAATGTTTACTAAATGTAAAATATTATATATCACACATTTCGGGAGACTGGAATAATCAAGGAGGTTGTTGTAAACTACTCAAGCCTTTCCCAATCCTGAGTAATTCTTGTTGAAGATGGGATTGAGGATGGGGGACTTGAGCTTCCCGATCCAGAGTCGAAGGTCTCCCACTCAGTTGTCACTGACACATTGCCACTATTGCCCAATGGCTTGGGATTTCTTGCCTTCAGGTTGTCTAATATCTCATGGAAATTCTGGACACGACGAACCTGTTGAAGGGAGCTATTAGTTGATGCAACAGCATTTAGGACAAATGCAAACCTCAATTGTAAATCTAAAAAGCTAGTTAAAGAGAACGATATATACACACACACACACACACACACACACACACTAACGCATAAAGGTTAGATCACTGTGTTTCATGGTCTTAAAGGAGGGAGGGGCCAGGACATGCAAAATAATTTATAAAAGAGAATGCATGCGGTCCAAAGAAGTAGAGAACAAGCATGCATTGATACGTTACAAGGCCTACTGCAATTATGACATTACTCACATCAGAGAATGTGGTAAATCAGAAAAATCAAGAAAGTTTCAGAGACTTTTGGAAGAGAAGCTGCCGTGAACTAGAGGGATGGATTTTTTTAGTAAGAAAGAGGTTGTTTTAGGCCCAGAAACAGTTCTATACATGCTTCCATCCCACAAATCCCTGCACCACAAGGTCCTTTATGTAGTCAGTACGAAGACTTAGAAGCCCTATTTACTTTACCAGAGCAAGAGTTCAACATTATTGTCTCTAGCACGCTAATCCATAGCCAGCACTACTTTCCTCCATTATTCATCAACTTTATTGGCATGGGCAACTTAACATTTTAAAACCACCAATGCTCTTGAAAATGTAACCCAGCATGCAAAACATATGGATTTACAACTCAAATGACAGGGAGCATTTTAATGTAACACAAGGATCGCAAACCCATAAACTTGATAGTGATTAGCAATTCAACGTGTAAACAGAAAAGAAAAGAGAAAAGAAAAGAAAGAATAGGTTTGACCCTCCACCCCAACCCCCACCCCAACAACTGCCCTGTTTTTTTTTCTAACACAGTCTGTTTTTCCTTCTTTTTTTTTATGTTCTCTGCCTCTCTCTATCTATATACCACCTCTACTTCCACTCTTTGTTTCTTCAAATCGAATAATGACAAATGGAGATATATTGAACAGAGAAAAGAAATTATCTGGGTTCAGGTTTTTCTCTAAGCATTAAGCTATATATAATTCAATTTTATTGAGCTATTAGAACTAATTTGGCACTAATTTGTTTCTCTTTCTAGCAAGCACGATTTTTTAACAAATCATTATTTAATCGGAGTTTTGAGAAGCTTGCACGCGTCTTTAATTCTGAATTCTTTGGAATCATTATGTTTACTACTGATTTCTTTAACCAATATTTGTTTTCTTTACTAATTTTAATGTTCATAGTAAAATTTATATTGATCACAAACAACAGACATGACAAAATCAAGCATCTTATTATTAAAATAAAGTAATTGGTTGGGAAAGAAAACTCAATCTATATGAGACCGATGTATTCCAACTCCTACATTTTAATCATAACTTGCACAAATTTTGAAGTTAATTTCACATCTACATTTTGTTTATGACCATTTCATGCACATCTATCCTCACGTAAAATCACAGAATTCTACAACTGGAGTTCACAAACTGAGATTATAGACCTTCAGGCGACACATAAAAATGAGTTTCTAAGAACATTGAATCTTGAGTTTATCAGATAGAAAATCTTCCATCTTCAATATAGCATGCACATGCTACACTCAGGAGCACTTATTAGTTAAAACTCAAACAAAGCACGATTCATCTATTCGACAATGCGACAAGCAGATATAGAGAAAATCAAGTTCAACAACACAAACACAAACCTCAGCCTTTCGCTGCACCCGTGCTTCCCCTTCCGCCTCAATAGCATCCAATTTCAGCAACTGCCTCATGAGCAACTCCGAAAAAACACCAAATTCATCCTCCGAAACCCTAGTCCCGCCACTCACAGCCACTTCCAAAGCACCCACCTAAAAATCCAAAACACACAAAAATCACCACAACAATTAACAATAACAATAACAATAAAAAATCACAACACATGCACAACTAACAATAACTCACTCTTTCCGCAAGCTTATCAATCTCCTTCCTCGTTTCTTCAATAGCTCGAAAGGCCTTCGACATCTCCTTATCGTTTCCCTTCACCTCCTCCACATTTTCCTGCATTGTCGCCGTTGATGTGTCCTCGACTTCCTTCATCTCCTTCCTCACCACGTCCTCCAAAACCAAAATCTTGGAGTTATCCCTCACGCCTGCCTCCTGCAAATTCTCTCCGTCCTCCTTTTCGTTTCCTCTGAACAAAATCCTCTGCTTTTCCGATTCCAAACCGGTTTGCTGTTCGATTACCTTTTTAACATGCCCTAATTAAAAGGAAATTTATTTAATTATCACTCCAAAATCTTCTAAATTAAAGCATTTTAATGGAGAAAATAAATATTAATAAAAATAAAAATGGAGAAAAATAGGAGAAATTACCGAAAGTTGAATGAGCAGGGACATGGAGTTCGAGGTGGGAGGGACCGTGAGAGACGTTGATTTTGATCAATTTATGATTAAACTGTCTCCCTCCGTGATTAATTTCTTCATTTTTTGAACTCATTGAATTAATTATAAAAAATTAATTAAGCAGGAAAGGACGGAGGCCTTTTTTTTTTCTCAATTCTGGGGGAAGAGAAACGGTTGGTCGGTTTCAATGGATGGAGACTCCGTCCGAAGAGATTTTTTTATATAAAAATAAATAAATATTGTTGCATTCGAGATATATATTTAGTACATATACTTTTGATTTTTTCAGATAGGTACCTACTGCACCTTATTTTAATACCCAAAATATTCTAATACTAGCTATTTAACGCACGCTCTGCCACGGGTTGTAAAGTTTTTTTTGAAAAATATATTGAATATACAGCTATTCTGATGAGTTGTTAATATAAAAATATAAATAAAAAAATCTGTGTAAATATCTAATTAAATAAATTGATAATCATCTTTATAAATAAACAATAATTAAAAGAAAAATTAAAAAAAATTAAAAAATAAATATAGATCAAGAAATTTAATAACACGAAATGAAAAATTTATTTGATTATATTTACTGAACTTGTTTATTTACATCAACAAAAGATAATAAAAATAAAAACATAAATGAAACCGGTTAAATAAACCTATGCTCTAAAAAAGATTATGCAAGGCCGAACATACTGAGAACATTATTTAAAAATAAGTATTTTTTATTTTGAAAAATAATGTTCATTTGTATAAAACAAGAAAAATATTTAGATGAATTAGAATAATATCTTCAAAAATTGAATACAAAAAAAAATAATTTAAAAAAATATATATATTAAAAATTACTAAAAAAACATGTGATATAAGCCATAACACCGAGATAAACACATAGAAAAAAAATTGAAAATAATAATAAAAAATCAATATTTTTTTTAAGAAACCTAATGTATAATGATAATACCATAAAATAAAATGAGAAAAAAATCAAACAAAATTAACTTTTTAAATTCATGATTCAGGTTATTAGATCGACAACACTACAAATAAAAAAAAATTATGAAACTCAATCCCCAACAAATCAAATGTCAAATTATGAAATCGGGAAAAAAAACAATTATACAAAAGGATCTAAAAACATATAATGAAAAGAATGAGGGTGAAAATCAAAATAAAAAGGAAATTAGAAGACAAACTAAAATTTTTAGTTGGAGGGTTAAATTAAAACAAAAAATAACCTTGACAAAAGGAGAAACAAATAAAAAGAAAGAAAGTCAAATTGAAAAAAAAAATAGAACAATATAAACTTTGATTGAAGGATGAAATTTAAAAAGGGAGAAAAAAACAGTTACCGGTAACAAACCGCACATCATTCGCCGTCATGCACCACACCATGAGAGAGAAGATACGTCAACGCATTCAAAGATATAATGGAAGGTCAAGTTTGGTCATCAATTGACGTCTCACGCACTACTTGAATGATACGAATGTCACTCATGCCCTAAAGTGTAATGAGCATGCACTGGTAGATTTTCAAGGGAAAAAAAGCCAAAACACCTCTCATTAAATTGAAAATTACAAATAAACTCATATGAAATGACAAAAAAAACCCTAAATGCATACCTTGTATTTTGTATTTCTAAGAGCAAAGTCATATTTTAATTGTAGCTTTAGAAGGGAAAAACCAAAAAAAAATCATTGGTCAATAGCTCTACCTTTTTTTTTATTTGGAGTAAAGAAATATTTTTACTATTTTAAAGTTTTTAAAAAGATATAAAAAAAAAAATTTGTCAACAATTCTAAATTTTGTTAAATTCAAGGGTAAAATCACATTTTTACTATACAAAGAATTTGAAAAAAACTAACATAACCCCAAATAATTTTTTTAATATATAATGAGCCTCTAGAAAAAAAATAATAATTTTACAATAGTAATTGACACGGTACGCTATATATTTCATGTTAAATAGAATTTGTAATTATCCTCCTACAAATTTATCAAATTGATTCAAAATTGCATCAATTAAATTTTAATTTGTGAATCCATTGGATAAAAAATAATGGTGAAATATTAAATATAAAGAGGATAAAAATTTTAAATTTTAAATATATTATTTCAAGTGATAAAAGATGTTACAGTGGCCTTTGGATTTATGCAAGAGAAGCGGATAAAATGATCTGAAATCTTAAGCCACCTAGCTCTTCGCCTAAGAAATGTTTTAAAAAGTACAATTGACTAATTTTTTTTAACATGATTTAATATAATCCTTATGAAAACTCCATTTAATTTTTTTTAAGAAAAAATCTTTAAAATAATATTACTTTAATTTTTTCAAAAAAATAACCCTTGACATCGTTGCAAAAGACAAAAAAAAGCGACACGTTAGGCAATCATGGAATTCGAAGAGACCAGTTAAAAAAAACAGGCATTCGTAAGCAATACCTTATTCTCCCCGAGGGTACCTCAGAATATGGTACATGACAGTCTAACAGCTTGTAATAAGAAATGTGATCAAAGAAAAGCTCAAAATGAGAAGAAGCTTCTAAGGCAAACAAGGTTCTTGAAATCACTGCTGTAAGAACAATCCCAAACCATACGAGAACAGCCAAGAGCATTAAAAGACATCATCAAGAGCAGCTGACACTGCAGCAGAAGGCTTCTTTATCGTTTCCTGCGTCTTTCATCCCTTTCACTACTCCTGCGTCGCTTCCTGTGTCTTTCATCCCTTTCACTGCTCCTGTGTCGCTTCTTGTGTCTTTCACCCCTTTCACTGCTCCTGTGTCGCTTCCTACGTCTTTCATCCTCATCAGAACTTGGTGAATCTGACTCTGATTCGGAACTGCCGGAATCTGAATCGGATGAACGAGAACTTTCAGATTCGTCATCTGATCCAGATTCTGATTCTGGCAATTGTTCTTGTTGTTGCATGATCATCCTAGGCATATTCTTCAAGTACTCGCGCAAATTTTCTGTTATACCACCAAGCCCAATTGATGTGAAGAAGTTGATGGCAAACCTTGTGTTCTTGGGGTTATCTTTTGGAAAAATTGAATCAAATGAGTCTCGCATGGTTGGATCTGTGAGGCGCTCATTCAGTGTTCGTATACCAAGATGCTCTGACAATTCCTGCACCAGACATGACAACACTGAAATCAATAACTTAATGAAAAGGAAAAGCTCCGTACATATACCATAATGTTCAATTAAAGAATATTTCCTTTAGCCTTTATTTATCCGTTAAATGCTTTCTGAACAAAAAAAAATAACTTGCAAGGTAGAACATTTGCATTGCCAACTGACATTTCCTCGATGGTTGGTTAAATCAGCAGGGTCATCAGTTATTTGAAGGCAGTTCACAGAAAACAAGGTTCTTGTTCAAATTTTTGCAGCAGCTTGTGAGAGTAGCTAACATTTAACATTATGCAAACCAACACACCGCATTGTCCCATCTTGTAGATGGAAACCCAGATGCACAATATTGCAAAACTTAAAACTAAGGAAACAGAAACAACCAAGAATGATATGAAAGTAGGTCTCTCTAATTACCTGGAAGAGAATCTTGATAAAAATACGGGAAGAAGAAGTTGTATCCTCCTCAGTCAATCGTATGTAGGCTAAAACATGCCAAGGCAATGCATCAGTGCCAAGTAAATGGGCAAAAAACTTGGCCACATTGCGCAGCTTATTTGTTTCAAGACGATGAATCATCGAGTACTGTTGAACAAAGGACTTCTCAAAATTTTCCTGATGCACTTTGTTGATCATACAGAACCGCTGCCCCAAAAGACCGTAATAACGAAGATATGTCCTCTCTTGACTGCAGCATTCCAATAGCATAATGCACAGCTCCATCTACACAAACCAAATGAAGAAAATGACTAAAGTAAAACAAAATCCAACATAATAGAACTGACCAGTTTGTGTTTCTCGAAAAGAAACAAAAATCTAAGTCATTAATTCTTAAGTGTGGCTAGAATTTATATCTTTCTATAACCAATGTAAAAGCCCATGAAACAGATCTCAGCAGTGGATGATGGAGTGAAAAGTGACTTGTTTCAGCCAAATTATGAATAGTCAAAGACTGCTTTGTTGATTTTACAAGGATTATAATTAACAACATTGAAACTCAGGGATTTGGAGATAAATAATAAAAAACATGAAGCAAAAGCTTAAGCAGGAAATCTAGCACACATGCAGGAAAATGAAAAATAAAAACATACTTTAAGACAGAAAATCAATCAACTGGCCAGCATAATACAATGCATTAAGCTAGAAATACTCAAATAGTGCCCAAGCAACCAGAAAAAAGAAAAATGTACCCTACTAATTTACCCATAGATAATCACGGAACTCAGCTTCAGCAATATCAAATTGCAGCACCAGCTACAGTAACTTGAAAATGCTGTCCTAGAAAACTATTGGATCCACCAAATATATAACAACTCTCAAGATTATTGCACTAACAGGACCAAATCACAAACATTGACAGTTACCAAAATAGTTCTAAATTAGTGGAAAGCCAGTAACACAAGGAAATGAATTGCAAATATGCCATTGAGTCAGAGTTTTTATGGCTCACCTCTTGTCCCGGCTCTAGTTTAATTTTCAGTAGTTTGTGGCCAGCCTCCTCAAAATCTACACTGGACATGATTGTCAGATAGATTGTTCTCCGAAGGTTTATAAGGTTTGTTTCTGTCTGATCATCTATTCGCATCTGCTCTTCATCTTCTTCCTCGGATTCATCTTCGTCATCGTCATCGTTATCCTCCTCATCACCAGAAGCTGCATCAGAACCATCTTCGTCCTCAGACTCCTCACCAAGAAGGCTTTTCTTCAATTCTTCATAGCGCTTCTCATTCTCCAGGAAATTAGGATCTGGTTTGAAGACATCTGAAGAAGAACAAACAAAAAAGATTCACAACCATATATACAAGAATAGATAATCAATCAATCTGTGAAAGACAACTCAGTGTCCTGGACATACCAAGAGTGATCTCTGCAACTATGTCCTCTGAAAGAGATAACTCATGAGTTAACTGGTCTTCCTGGTCTACAAGGTCCAATTCTGGACGAACAGCAGGGTACCCCTGCAAATGAAATTCACCGAAAGGTTGTTCAGCCCACACTTGCCTTATTGAACAATGAACATATATTCTGGTGAATAATATATCACATAAAAATGTAAGACACAAGAATGCACCTGAAATTTGGCTTTTCTTATAGCAAAAAGGCCTTCAATTAAAAATTGAACCCTCTTGTCTATCTCTCCTTCATGAAGAATTCCACGAAATCGCTCAAAAGCTCCTGAAAAATCACAACACCATAAATAAAAGACTGTAAAAGAGAAAGGAATGCCATACAACCAGATGCATTTCCTCCCAAAAAAAAATGTTTAAAGCAAACCATTAATGGCAAACCCATCAAACAATAAGAACCAAAATTCCAAGGCGTTGAATACCCAACACAAAATAAGCCACTAAAGCTCCAAACCATATGTTTTCTTAAATAGAACAACAAACTTCAACATGTAATTTTCAGCTGAAAGAAACAACTTTGCACTATTACCCAATTCATTATCAATCCAGTTCACATGTCATTGGTAAAGCTACTGGCCACTATGAATGTGGAATGGCAATGTCTCTTTCAAAAAGTACAGGATGCAGCCATAGGTTGGTATGATCATGCTGTTATCTAACCTAGGTCAGTATAAAATGAAAACAATGTATAGTTCTAATACAGATGTCATAGTTGTGCCAGAAACCTTACGTATAACTAAGAAATCTAAGGGAGAAGAGTTTTAAACATATTGATATCTTGCCTGTGTCTAAAAAGAGTTATATTAGGAAAGGAGGTCCAAGGCACCTATAGAAATGATAAGCAAGCATGATGTCCCCTTTATATAACTTTACATTTCAAAACCTAAAAATAAATGGAACATCATTCCAAATACAGTGAAAATATTAGTCAAATCCTCTGATGGATTGGTGAATGAAAACAAACCACTGTCAATTGCAGACAGGTATCCCTGAGTTCCACTAACATGCCAACTAAGAGACAGGGTAACCTAATTACAAATATAATCACAAGATGATGACTAAAAAATCCTAAGAAGAGAGCTATATAGTCCCTAGTCAAATAAGCATATTAAAAGAATTCTGAACAAATGCATATGCAAGCAGAGCAGTATTTTTACCATCTAAGCCTTTTGGCGACACATCCTGAAGCATTGATCCACATTCTGTGACAAACCCCACAGCCACCTCAACACTGTCGTCAGTGGGATTTTCCAGCAAAACAGCTAGGAGTTCTAGAGCAATAATCTCATGAGCTACTTGCTGGTTTACAAGATGTGCTATAAATTTAACAGCAGCTAGCAACTGAGGCTGTAAATATAATAAACAGGTGAAGACAATCAAAAGCAACTCAAAGTATTAACAAATGTTCACAAAAGCAAAAATCCTCCCAGTGAAGTGAGTAGGTGCAGACACATACCTTGTCATTCCGTTTGAAGGCTCTCTTTAGCTGCAGAACTATCCTTCTCAACAGAAGATCACCCACCTCAGGGAACTTGGTGTTGACAACAGCAACCAGTGCAGCAAAAACATCAGTGAATCTTGAAGATGCCATCTGTGACTTCATACACGACCGGCAAAAAAGTCCCCTTCCCCGTATCAAATTCTCCGAAAACAGTTCTGGGATGATATTCTTTATATTAGAAGCATTAACCTTGTTCACAAGTCCATTAATACTCTTACGCAGTGCATCCCAAGTCAGCCTTTGGTACTCAGTACTACTTTTGTCTTCAACCTCTTTCATCATCCTCGCCAACCTAAATGGAGGAATATAAACCCCACCGGTCTTACCCAAAATCGAAGCATCGGCACCCCCATTTCCTTTTTCCGCTGCCATTTCTCTCATAGGTTTCGACTCTTCAGCAGTCCTGCTACGACCCTCCTCTTGCTCCTTCAAATTCTCTGCTTCTTTTCCCATCTTATTCCTCTCCTTACCTCTCCCGTTCCTTCTATCACCACCATCATCATAATCTCTATCTATACGCCTCCTATCCCTATTCCTATCTTGCTCCGATTTTGTTCTCACCCCACTATCATCCTCATCATCTAAAGCCCGATGCCTTTCATGCCTGTCCCTCCTTCTATAACTATCCTCAATTTCTCTCCTTCTATGCCCATTCTCAAACCGATCATTTCTCTCTCTTTCTCTCCTCTCCCTCTTCTTCCTCCTATCATCCTCTTCATCAGAACTCCTACTAACCCTTTCCTTTTCCTTCTCCTTCTCCCGATTCTCTCGCCGCCCCTCATGACTTCTATTTTTCTCCACCAACTCTCCTTCTTCCTCAGAACTCTCCCTAACTTCCTTCCTCTCTCGGCTAAATCTCTCCTCATCTCTAGCCCTATCGATAAGCTTACTCCTTTCACCGCGCTTATCTTGTTTTTTCTCTAATGATTCATCACTTCCAGCCCTATCGCGACGCCTACTACGTTCGTCGCGCTTATCCTGTCTCTTATTATCTAACGATTCATCACTCTCATCTCCACGGCCGCCCCGAATACGATGACTGTCTGATTTTGAATCTCTTTTACTATGACGAAGACGACGTCTGTCTCTCTCTTCATCACTAGATTCACGGCTGCTGCTGCTGTATCTTCTCGGCATAATTGAAATTCAAACCCTAATTGAATCTTAAAACTATACTAATCCTTCAGCAAATTAATAAAAACCTAAAGCTGTTAAGAGTAATTTACTTCAGCGTACCTTAAATCACAAACTGCGGAGAGAGGGAGACGGTGGTGAGATGTGAAGGAGATCGACGAGGAGAGAGTTGGCTGTTTTTTTGAAAAAAAAACGAGAGAGAGGGATCGAGTGGCGGTATGGTATTTTTATTGAGATGTCCAAACAAACCCTTGAGCGGACACTGGCTGTGGCATAATTGGCATTCCTGATGAAATCGTCCCTGGACTCCCTACTTAAACGATCGGCCGCCCTAGGATGAGAGCGAAATTTTCATAAACGTAAAAAAAAAATTATGCAAGTGGCTAGATTTTTTTTAACATGTTCATTAATTAAACGTAATCCAACAATTCAAATTTAAAAACTCAGTCAGGACTCATTATAAAATCATTGAAAATTAGATGAATATAAATAGTTGATTTAACTCATTTTAAAAAAAATAACCAAAAAAATGTAACAAACATAAAAAAAAATAACTCTGATGATTGATGATTGATGAAACCATTGACTTCAGAAAAATATTTAAAAAGGTATAAAAATATTATATGAATCCAAATCAATTCAAGTTAACCCACCAAAAATATAACTTGGGTTCTAAATTCCTCTAGCTTCAATAATATTTTTTTAATTTAATTATACAATAACAAAATATAAATATCAATCCAAAATCAATTAAATATTAAAAAAATGGGATTAAAAAAATTTAAAAATCTAATTTTAAAGATAAAATTGTAAAATAAAATAAAAGATAAATAAAAAGACAAAGTTAGATATATAGCTTAGATGAGCCAACTTCTTATGCCATGAAAACATTATAGGTGCTCGCGTGCGTTTAAGGGAGGTCTGCCTGTCTAGCCATATTTATTTTTTTTAGGAGTGGATGACATTTTATTTTTTAAAAATATAATCATGTCTAATTAAATTATAGAATAATTCAATTAAAATAAATAAAAATTTAAAAACATATCAAAAAAAAATTAGAAGCTTCATTATTCATGTAAATAGTAAAGCACCCAAGGTTATATTCCATTTTTTTTTAGTTTTTTTTAGTTTATCGGTAAGATGTTTTAATTTAATATTTTATTGAGGAAATTGTTTTACTTTGGATGATAAAAAAAAATTTGTATTTTGGGAATTGTTTTTATTTTATTGTTGATTATTAATTAATTATTTTTCAAATCTTTTTTTTCTTCAAAAATTGGGGTCAAATTAATTGCAATGTGCTTTTAGATTTTAGATCAAATATGTATTTAAAATTACGCTATTATTTCTAAAATAAAATTAAAAATCTATTCTTAAAGTATATTGATTTAATTTCTTAAAAAAAGAGACATTAATCATTTTAAAAAAGTATTCCATAAATTAAAACTTACCTATCTTTTAACAAAAAGTAAATTCCTAAAGAAGGAGAAGGAAAACATTGATTGAATAAGAAATTCCCAAAGGGATAAATTTTAAATAGTAAGAGTAAAATAATTGGAAATATATGTTTAGTTTAAATCCTAAAATATATGATAAATATTTATTTCCCGTAATAATGTATGGAAAACCAAAAAAAAAATTATTACTTTTCATAATCTCAACACAACCGAATAACAAAAACTTATATATATTAAATTATTTTAAAAAAATAAAACAATTGTGTGTATAAGATCCGGGCTTGCACTCATGGGTATGAGAACTAGCCGGATGCATATGGCTAGATGTTCACAAGCTAACGTCATATTAATAGCGAGTAAAAATACTGAAAAATTAATTAAATTAAAAAGATTTAAAAAAATAATTGAAAAAACCAAACTTAAAAAAAAATCAATTAAAATTTTAAAAAAAATCGATCAATTTGGTTCGGTTTCGGTTTTATAAGCAGAAAACTAAAAAAACCGAACCGAAACCGAAAAAACCGGAAAAAAATCAAGCCAAACCGCAAAAAAACCAAGCCAAACCGAAAAAAATCGACCCAAAACCAGAAAAAACCGGGCCAAACTGGTTTAAACCGGTTTTTGCCCTTAAAAAACCGAACCAAATTGAAATCGGTCGGTTTGACCCGGTTTAGGTTTGGTTTTTTTTAAAAAAAAAATTTCAATTTAATTATTTTTTTTATATATAAAAACCAAACCAAACAAAAAATAATCACCATCGTTACTATTTCTCTGTCCTCCTGCATCAGGGATCAAACCTTGATATTAATTAGTTCTGTCCTCCTGCATCAGGGATCAAACCTTGATATTAATTAGTGAGGCTGGAAACTGAAATAAATGCTCTAAGTTGTTCATGCACAAGCAAACTGCTTTGCAATTCATCAAAGGTGAGAGTGTTTATATCTTTAGATTCCTTAATTGAATACACAGTATAATCAAATTTGAGAGTCAAGGATCTCAAAATTCTCTCGTCTCCTAAAGTCTCACTGTTTTCCTTCATCTTATTGACTATTGTAAGGGTTCGAGCAATATATTCATTCACTGGTATGGTAAGGGTTCGAGCAATATATTCATTTACAGTTTCTCGTGCCTTCACGTGGAGAACTTCAAACTCCTTCCAAAGAGCTTGCGATTTTTGCACATTTAACTCGCATGGTACCTTGATATTTCTGCCTCAGAAAGACCCAGATACTCTTTGTTGTGTCTTTGTCGAGGATAGTCTCAAGAATGGGACGATCAATTGCTTGAAAGAGGTAATACTTTGCCTTCAGGCCTTCAAGGTTAGATCTTCAATAGCTTTCTTTTTTCCGAGCGTGAGCACTACTGCGGGAATACCATCCTCTATCAAGTTCCAGAACTCCTTTAATCTCGGAAAGTCCTCCATGAGCATCGACCATTGTTCATAATGCCCATCAAATAAGAACTACTGCTTTCTGTCATCATATTCTCACTGCTACAGTCTACACGTTTGGGCTCTAATACCAGATGTAAGAAATAATTGATTCTTGTGAAGGATAAGCAAATTTGAAAAGGCTATCTTATTGAACTGAAACAATGAGTTGGCTATTAATAGCCTTACAAGAAACTTGAAACAGAAATATAACAACCCACGTCAAACAATCTCTAAGGAAGTGGTTACTGGCTAGAGAATAGGTCAATCTAAGCAATCGTAAACTACTGCCAACACAACATTTCAAAATAACTAGACAACTTTAACACAGATAATCTAAGACTTGATCTTGGTCGGGAAGGAGTTGTGTGACTGAATCTGGCCATGGAAAATCTGAGAACTGATATACTGGCTTAGGGGACTGGAGCTTCGTAGCCTCTATAGAATTAGTCCAAACTCCTCCAATCTTGTTTCTTAAATGACAACCAATTCATTGGCTTAAATTAAAACATTGTGATCAGCCACCTTCTCCCCAACGAAGATACAAGGCTTTAGCTTGCAATACACAAAGGATCAAAATCTGCACTTCAAGACTGCTTCTCCTAGTACATGCCCTTGAACTGCTTCCTCCAGCTTCTCCTTTGTCACCTGCATCTCATCCACCATAAATTAACAGAACCTAAGAAACAAATAAAAAATGGAAATACCAGTTAACTAAATATGTACGCACCTTGTTTCCTAGATGCAATTCATCATCCAAAGCATAGAGCTTGAACTCAAACCTATGTCTGTGTTTTGGCAGGACAGGTCCACGCCATCCAGGAAGCTTCCAGCCATTAACCCCTTCTTTGATCACAGCATATTCACCGCCAAACTCTTCTTCTTTTCCAGAGAAACCTTCAGGAAGACGCTTCACATGAGGTGGTATGTTAACCACTACCCAATGTGGCCATGGCACATTAGGGCCATCAGGGTCTGATATATCCAAGTCCTGCACCACAAGAGCTAGGCTCTTGGTTCCTTCTGGCACGTTGTACCATTCAACTGGTGGAGATAAGTTCTTTTTTGCACCTTGACCTTCTCCCGTGTACTTCCTTGGTAACCTTCCTTCATTATCTATCTCAGGTGATACCAGCCTGAATTCATCACCCATCACTAACTACTACCACAAGCTTAGCTTTGATAGGGTTTTGTCAAGTTCACTACCCTCATTTGAAGCTGGTTTATGAAGATGGTTCATATAGAGTACTGATTTTTAAGGTTGTATGGGTGCAGGACACGTGGTGGAAGAAATTTCGAGGTGTCAAGAGAAGGTGCACGAAGAATAGATGGGTGAGACACATGGAAGTACGCGTGGAGAAAGGAGAAGGGTTTTAGACGATCAATACTAAAATGTTCTATGATTTGCTTAAGTAATTTGCTCAAGCTAAGGAAAATGATTACATTTTGTTAGAAATGAAACCAGCAAGGTATTCGCCTGACCTCCTAGAAGAAAACAACTGCATTACAGTTTGAGTAGTGCACTTTGTGCTGAAGTTTAGTGCAGATAGACTACCACTTCATTTGGCACGAAGGACTGGAAGAAGGATAAATAAAAGTAGAGAGATTGCATGGAAGAGATTGAGTTTATTCTCTCTTTGACAATGAAGACAAGGACCCGAAGAAGAACCGGAAAAATCCCACTAATGCTTCGTTAATTCTATACCTCACGATTTCAATTTAGATGGATCTTCCATTTTACACGATCCATCATTCCCCTTGTCCGTCCCTCTTGAGAAGCATAGCCTTGGTTAGTAATAGAACTTCAAGATTAGTCATTTAAGGCCGTGTTAAAAGCCTAGAGAGGGATTAAAGAAACATAATCATGTTTCATGGACCCGAGTACGCTCTAATTAGGGAAGAAATACAACGAAAATTGACCAGAGTTAGAAGTAGAGAGACAGAAAACACATGCAGAGCATCAAAATGGCAATGGATCATTAGACAAGCAAAACAAATATAGAACATTGCAGCTCAAACACGATGTTGAATATTAATGTGAATGGTATCCAGGAAATAAGTCCATAACACAGTGATTTCACATAAACAGGGTCAGGGGCAGCTCTCGTCTCAAAGCATAACAGCAACTGAAATAGTTTGCCATGGACCTTCAGAATGAGGACCAACCGGGGGATTATATCTTCAGGCCCCTTAAGCTGCTGGTACAATTGGCTTCTTCTTTGCGATGAAACGCTCTAGCTAAAAAACTTAACTTCAAATGACTCGATACTCGATACCAGTTAGTGAGACACAGGGAAACACAAACGTTATTGTAGCAGTTTTAGGATTAATGACTAGTGTTTATGCGAAGTTTCAGGTAAGAGAATAAATCAATCTTCATTCTAAGAGATATCGTAGGGGTACTGATCCATCAAACACCATTTCAGCTGGGCCAGTCATGTACACATGGTTGTCTTCCTCCCTCCACTCAATCTCCAGTGGACCTCCAGGTAGATCAACCGTGCAATTCTGTTTAACAAGAACATTGGCAACTCGTGTGTGAGAAGACAAAAAATTACTGATCAGATATCTAATACAAAAAAAAAAATCAAAATAGTTAGCTTCCAACAATAACTCTAGGAAAGCTCTGAGCTTGAAATAAATGAATCTTGTTTGGAAATAGAAGATGTTCAAAGACTTGCTAGATAATCTGAAGGCAAGTTTAAACTTCTAATCTGAAACTTACTCTCCCAGCATGTCCCTCTAGAACTGCCGCAACAACTGTTGCGCAGGCCCCAGTTCCACAGGCTAGTGTTGCTCCTACAATCACAGAGCCATAATGTGAGTATTCCAGTCAAACAATCATTAAGGATTAGTAGATACGAAACAACATGGTAGCAACACGTGATTTATGAACTATGACTGCAGAATACATGAATATATCCATTAATGTCCATGGCAAACTAACCTGCCCCACGCTCCCATACACGCATTTTGAGATGTGAAGGGGAACAGACTTGCACAAACTCTGCAAATCATTTCAAAAATTAAATAAAAAGATGACAGAAATAAATTTTAGCAATGAGATCCCACAGAGAATGATCAAAAGACAGCAGAGAAGTACTGATCACCAGATTTATGAAATATTACTGCTTGAGGATGCAGGCACAAATATCTCATCAATGCAGGCAAATTCACATGCTCACTCATGCATGCGATGGCAGAGAGCAGTATATGCACACTAGAGTGGGTTTGAGATTATCAAAGTCATCAAAGACAACTTCAGGAAACAACACAACTTCTGGTTTGTTTTTTTATGTAATTTCATCTATAAATACTTTTCAAGTTGCAAAATGCAAAATATAAGAATTTCATAGATAAAAAAGGGATAACTATCCTAACCATCCTATAGTTTACTTAATTTTACACTTTGCAAAATTTATAGAAAACATTCTCAGTCAACGAAAAATCTCAAATCGATTGAAATGACCAAAATAACTCCATATATATTGTATACAAAAAAAACCTAAATGACATCCTGAACCTTCTCTCTCTTTTTTACGACTTCTTTCTCTTCATAATCAAAATTCTCTTTCTAAACCTAAATAGATCACAAAATCACAAATTATGTCGTTTGTATTCGACTATCTTGGACAATTTCTTTTCTTTTGGAAATGAGTTGTCTCTTCTCATCACCAACTGTTGGAATCTCTCTCTCTAGTGTTTATCGTCTGGAACCCAGCAACAAAAAGGCATGTCTCAATTTGTTTTTGAAGCAAGACTTCGACAATCATTATTAGCATGTTTAGTTGTTAAATATTGCTATTTCATTAAAATATAGATTTTATGACTCGATTTAACCAAAAAAACCTAAATTTGTAACTGTTGAACCGTAGATCCCAATGCTAAAAAACCCTAAAAATTCAGGCTTTTTTGCTCAAACTTTGATATTCAGAATCCAAATGGATTTTTGTTCAGACCCTACAAGTTTTGCCACAATGTTAGCATTGTTTTCATTATGAGCTTGTCAATAAGTAGCTTGTCACTTAGTCAATTTGCCTACTCTGTGGAGATTTTATCGGAGCTGACTCAGTTGTTTTATCTGTTACAACAGAGTAAACAAAGAAACCCGGTTTATATTTCTGTAGATTATGTCTGTAAATGAATTAGATTATTGTAATTAAATCACGAGTGTTCTGGCAAAGCATTGCTCTGTTTGTCTCTTGAGTTATAAATATTTCTCGCAAAGCATTGCTCTGTTTGTCTCTTGAGTTATAAATATTTTTATGAGCGCAAGAACATTTTTGCAGAAATGTAACAAGAAGGTGAATATACTTGATAAAAGAGAAGGAGCCTTCTATAATCATTTTGCTCATAACCCAGCTGCAAATTTCTCAATTTTATCCCTCCGAGGATTACAAGGGTTGTTGCAATGTGTATTGATTGCCATTTGTTCAATGAATTCTTTCAGAGACTTAAATCTCTCCTTATAGGATTTTGGGCCAGGAATTCAATAACGCTTTCTTAACATTTTTTAACAAACCAGAGCTGAAAATGAAATGCTAAATCAATTTGTACACCCTTCTCAGTTTTTTTTTAAAGAAAAAGAAAAAAAAATGCATGCATCGTTTTCAACATTTCTAGCCAACATTAATGCTTTGCAAAAATTCTACAAATAACTGGTGTGCTACTGAACATAATTCCAGGACATGCCAGCATTAATGCGGTTGATGTATTTTGGCAGTTGGGTTGAAGAATTTTTGATAGTTGGGTTGAAGAATTATAACAGTGTTTTATGGCTAGTACTTATGTGTGTTTTGATGTCTGAATATTTGAATTTTTGGCAGTGGAATTGGTGGAGAAGAAATGAGTTTTTGCTGTGTGTTTTTTATGGAGAAGAAATGTGTGTTTTTTAGGAGAAGAAAAATGGCTGTTTAATTGTGGTCCAGCAAAAAAAAATTGCAACGATAACTTTCTTATTTAATTTGATGCACCGGGGGTTCTTTTAGTCTTTAAATGAAATATAATGGAAAATTTGTAAATACTAGGATTTTTTTTATTGATTTTTTTTGGCGCCATGCAAAGTATTAGAAACTTATAAAGTTCGGGATGTTTTCTGTAATTTTCGAAACAATGGAGGTAGAGGGTAAAATTAAGGAGACTACAATATGATCAGGTAATTTTCCACAAAAAAAAAAAAAATCCCTAAAATTGCAGAACTTTAATCCATTTAAAACACGCCAGATAGGAGATCATTCATAAATCATAAGAGGATACCAATTCAATGAAAGTGCCAAGATTTTTAATCATTCAAAGGATGTATGAGATCAAAAACTTCAAACTTCAAATCAATATCCTATCAGGCACTCCTTCCATAAACCAAAATTTAAGCAGCAGGGAAAAAAATTCAACATAATCAAGCTTTGGAAACTGTTATAATCCAAGACTTTTCACCACGAGTACTAACCAGTGTTTGTTCGTGCTGGGAAAACCTCATGATGTTCGAACTTAGGACCAATTTGAGCCAAATTTAATGCATCAACCTGCAAATCCTGTCATCACAAACAGAGAAACAAAAAGCATCAATAACTAACCAGCAAAGAATACCAATCATACCTTCCCAGTTAAGCCGTAACACTCAAATGCCAAAGTTTTAACCAGAAGTACATACCTGCCCTCCTTTGATGCCAAAAGTGACACAATGAGGATTCCCCATGCTAACACAAGTCACATTCCAAGTCACTCCATCCACAACCAATTCCGACTTAACAACAGCATCATTCTTATTCGCGGCCAATTTTGTCGGCACATCAGCTGCTTTAAGCACCGGCTCTCCCATATCAACCTTAACTTTCCCATCTTCTTGAATCTCAGGAACAATCAAGCCAGCACCAGTATGCACAGAAAAACTCAGTTTCTTCCCATGTAAATTCTCTAGCTCAGAAATAAACCTTGCAAAACACCGCACCCCATTTCCACACATCTCCGGCTCACTCCCATCAGAATTAAATATCCTCATTGTATAATCAGTCCCATTAATCCCTGGCAATGCAAAAATCACCCCATCTGCCCCGATCCCAAAATTCCTATCACATAACTTCGCTGCTTGCTCTGGAGTTATCTTGGGTTCGCTAGAGTCCCTGTTATCAACCTGGCTCAAACAAACGAAGAAGCTTAAGAAACGCATAAAAAAGAAAAGAGAAGTTTCAATCTTTGGTTATGTTATGGAAAAGGGGATTACCAAAATGAAATCATTGCCGAGGCCGTGGTATTTGACAAAGTGAAGGTATCTGCTGCCTTCTCTTTGATCAAGAAAGGAGGTTTTTGATGAATTTTTCCGGGTGGCTGCTGACTCGATGCTCGTTGAGGAAACTACCAGTGGCCGAAAGTTTGGGTTTTTGAGAGAGTTCAATCGAATAATAGGGAAAGAAGTGGAAGAGAGGAAGAGTTGGGAATGAAGATTTGAGGGTTTTACAGAGAGGGATGTGGTGGCGGCGGCTGCAATGGCTTCGGCCATGGCTGCTGTGGTTTTGGAGGTTTTGGGTTGTTGGGGACAGAAGAGAGAACAAGCGCTCACGACTCAATGTGTGTCTGACGTTTCAATGTCTTTTTTAATTCTTTGATAGGGAGGGAGGGCTCGAGAATTTTCTGCTTAATTAATTTGTTTGAAAAAAAAGTTTTTAAAAAAATTTAAATTTTTTTATTTTTTTTAAATTAGTATTTTTTTTTATGTTTTTAGATTATTTTAATGTATTAATGTAAAAAGTAATTTTTAAAAATTAAAATAATATTATTTTAATACATTTACCACAAATATTCTCCTAAATATTTTTTAAAAGAAATTATATTTCTACCTTTTAACAAAAAAAAAATCAATAAACTGGTCTATGGTAAAAAAAAGTTTTTATACAGGCCTCATTTGTCATTCTATTATATGATTGTGAGTATTTTTGCAAATTTTTACAGAGTTAAATTATTTGATTATCTTTAAAAACAAAACAAAAATAATTTTGGTGTAGGGATTTTTTTCTGAAATTTTCTTTTATCATCTTAGTATAATTAATTCATTGCCTTTGCCACCAAAAGTTCTTAGGCTTAGTTTTATGGACATATTATTCATTTCACATTTATTTTTTTGCAATATTATGCAGTTTAAGTGGCAATTTGGTAATTTAATTGATAAAAACATTAAAAAATTGAAAAGTTGTCGGCCATTAGTGGAGGGCGCCAACGAATAAGCAGCCCTGTTATTTCCGAGCAGCAGATATGGTGGCTTGCCAAGGATAAAAATAGGCTTCCTTGGTCTTTTCCGGTTCATCACAGCAAGGCCTCCCTTCTTCGGTAGCGTGTACCTGAATTCCATCTGGTTTGGTGGTGGTCGGCTTTTTTTTTTCTTTTTTTTTCCTCTTTTACTTGGTTTCCAGCTTTGCCATGATTTATTTACAGGAACCCTTTAATTTGTTTGTTCTAAGAATTTATTTTATAATTTTTGGAATTGAAAAAAAATTGATTTCATTCTTCATTAATTTTTTATTTTATATTAATTTTTTTTTACGATTTCATCCTTATTTATTATATTTACATATTAGATTTTATTTTTAATTTTTTATTGTTATTTTTTTTACACTGGCAAGTTTTTAAAATTAATATTTTTTATTTCATCTTTCAATATTAAATTGAGCTTCTTGATTGGTTCTGGGTCTAAGATTTAAGAGGTTATAAATTTTAAAGATTAACTCAGGTTTAAGAGATTTGTCTATATTCACTAGTTTTTTTAACTCATGTTTTTTAATTTCATCCTTTAATATTTAATTTAATTGGATATTGGCTTTGTAATTTTATTTATCTTGCTTTATATAAGATTTTTCTTTTATTTAAAAAATGACCCCCAAGTTATTTAAGGTTTTTTTATTTGTTATTTTTTTATTTGTTAGATTTAACTTCTTTTAAAGAATTATTTTAACTGATTGATCAATATTTGTTTTAAAAAACATATCATCCAGTAAATCACCTAGTTATTATATTTTTTAAAAGGTTAGGAAAAAATTTCCACCCTGCAGCATAATATAAGGCAAAAATTAATTTTTTTTTATTTTTTTAATATCATATTTTTTTTAATTTCATATTTTAGCATTTATTTTTTGGGGAATCAGGTCCATTATTTTTTATTTTATTATTATTTATATAGGACTTTTTACTAATTTTAAAAATAATATCGGTTATCTTAAGTCTTTTAATTTATCATTTTGTGTTAATTTTTTTAATCATATTATTAAATCAACCTAACTTGAGTCTCAGATTTTCCTTTCTTCTTTAAAAACATAGACATCAAATGAGTCTCAAATCATGAGTTTTGCGGATTAAACATAGCTAGCCCAAGTCAATTCAGTGTGTACTCATCTCAATTTTTTTTAAAAAAAAATATCTTATTTAGTATATCACCAACCTAATATTTTATTGGCGTCCAAGGGGTTTTTTTGTCTTTTCATGCTGATTTTGTAGTTATAATGAAGTTGACCGAGAGACAATTTTATATTTTAATAAATATAAAATATAATTTAAAAATAAAAAGGAATGATGCTTGCGACAACTTGCAGCAACAAAAAATGACCTCCCTTTATATTTTTGAAATTGTCTTGGCAAACCCTCCCTCTCTAGGCAGCGTGTGTAGCTTACTAACTTCTGATTTGGCGATAACATCCTTCTTCTTTTTCTTTTTTCTTTTCTTTTCTCTCACCTCCTTATTTTTCATGCTTGACCCTTCAAATTTTCAAAACAACTTTTTAATTTGTCTTTTTCTTCAAATTTGATTTATGTTCTTTTGATTACTATTTATTTTATTTGAAGTAATTAACAAAATAGGGATTTGTTTTAATTTCATCCTCTAGTTTTTTCATCTCTAAAATTTATTCCTCATTTTTTTATTATATTTTTTTATTCGAGCTAATTTTTAAAATAATAATTTTTTTTATTTTTTAAAATTTATTTTTAACATCAACACATCAAAACAATTAAAAAATATAAAAAATATTTCTAACAAAAAAAATAAAAAATTTAAAAACACACATTCAGCCCGCATTCCCAAACAACCTCTATACAATAATTTGAGAATAAACATTGTTCCTATACCTAGAGTCCAAACACTTCCTCTGAAAGAAATAGATAGAGTGAAAAACTTCTCTGTAGAACGATCATCTATGATTTTAGGGTTTAAAATCACCACTTCCTTACTTTTGAAGTTATTACAATTAATCGAAGAATTATTAGGTATTATAATAGCAGTAATCCTCCATTTATATAAAAGAGAGACCTGCCATAAGAATTATTTACGCATCTCAATTTTGTATGTGTGGAGTATTTTCACAGAAGGACCGCATAATTCTTTACCCGAGTTGGACCGTTCTTTACCACAAACTGTAACTCCGAGATCCAGTCGACAAACTATAACACTAAAATGGACTTGTAAAATTGATGGGCTAACCCATCTTGTTGAGCTGGTGTAGAAAGTCAGTTAAGTGAGTATGGATTAGTTTTCAGCCTGGTCAGGTGGGTTTGGTCGATCATGGGCTTAGCCATTGAAGTTTCATAGTGAAGATAGTGTTTGTGATTATAAAAATAATTGATTTTTAAAATGTTTTTTTATTTATAAATATATTAAAATAATATGTTTTAAAAAAATTTACACAGAACATCAAAATAATTTAAAATAATAACAAAAAATTAGTTTGAAATAAAATAAAATTTCAAAAATGTTTTTTTAAACTAAAAAAACACACTTTAAAAAACTTAGGGTACACGGTGACTTTTTCTTCTTCTTCTTCATTTCTCCTATTTTTTTTAATTTTATTTTTTAATACTTGTTTAATTTTTAATTAATCTTTATAAATTATTATATAAAATTATTATAGTTTTAAATAAGTATCCCAAGATGTAATCGTGAAAAATCCAAATTTAATGTGAAGTTTTCACTTCATCAAACTAGATGTAATTTTTTATTAACTGCTCGGTTATTTTTATGCCATCAATGGAAGATGGATAGTTTATCTTGTCTGCTTATATTCATTATTATTTGAAAACAAGAAACAAATGCTCTTTTTTTAATAAAAAAAATTATTTGACACACACACATGCATATATAACCTTTGATTTTGTTAACTAAATTGTCATCCTTATAACAACTATTTTGATTTAAAAAAAAAATTTCAGGTTAAGTTATTTTAATTTTTTTAAAAAATATTAAAACAATATTATTTTGGATTGATTCGGGTTAATTCAGGTTGACCATTCAATCCGTGACTTAGAGCTTGGGCGGGTCATGGGTTTAGTTTTGCAATTATGTTTTTTATATATTAAAATGATAAAAAAGACTTTAAAAATCAATTTAAAATTATTTTTTAATCTAATAGAGTTTTTTATTTTATTTTAATGACAGAATTATTTAAATTTTGATTAGTTCAACCATATTCAACTGGGGTGTGTTCAAATGTTCACTCAAAGCACAAGAGTTGACAGAATCTTGGGGTTTATATATATATATATATACACACAATAATAGGGAGAATAAAGAGGTCATGGATTTTGTTTCTGGAGTTGAATGCAATAAAATCAAATAAAAAATGGATACAGTCTTATAGGAGCATGAACCGCTGAAACAAAAACAAAAGAAGCACATTGTATTATAGTTATAGAATACACTAAAAGGTGTGGATGAATTAAGCAGATTTACATTGTTCATACACTCATAAAATATTACGGATTTACTGTTTATTTTCTAATAATTTATTTTGTTTCTCAAAAAATTTTTTTGACAATTTAATCATAATTTAAACCTAGTCGCTTTGGATTTCTTAGGCAAGAGGGATCAAAATAAAAAATAAATCAAATATTGATGGCCTTCCAAAGATTTCACAAAAAAAAAAAAAACTTAGGTCCGTAATCTTTAAAAATAACATAATTTATACAATTTAGATTTTTTAAAATTTTCAAAATTCACTTTTAGTATAAAAGTTCATTTGTATTATTTTTCGGTCTTTGTTTAAAAAGAGGAAAGAGAGATAGGTTGCCAGATTCTAGCGACGATAGAGAAAATTATTGTTCACGTCATTTCTATTCACTAAAATAGTTTTTCTTGGTATCCACGGGTTCTATACGATGAAAGGAGCTTGATTGTGAATTTTTTATTTTATTTTATTAATAGAGTTATTTAAATTTTGATTAGTTCAACCATATTCAACTGGGATGTGTTCAAATGTTCACTCAAAGCACAAGAGTTGGCAGAATCTTGGGGTTTTTTATATATATATTTATTTATTTACAATAATAGGGAGAATAAAGAGGTCATGGATTTTCTTTCCGGAGTTGAATGCAATAAAAAGGGATAAAAAACGGATACAGTCTCATAGGAGCATGAACCGCTGAAACAAAAACAAAATAAGCACATTATATTATGGTTATAGAATATACTAAAAGGTGTGGATGGATTAAGCAGATTTACATTCTTCATATACCCATAAAATATTATGGATTTACTGTTTATTTTCTAATAATTTATTTTGTCTCTCAAAAAAATTTTAGACGATTTAATCATAATTTAAACCTAGTCACTTTGGATTTCTTAGGCAAGAGAGACCGAAATAAAAAATGAATCAAATATTGATGGCGTTCCAAAGATTTCACAAACAAAACACTTAGGTTCTTAATCTTAAAAAATAACATAATTCATACAATTTAGATTCTTTTTAATTTTCAAAATTCACTTTTAGTATAAAAGTTTATTTGTATTATTTTTCAGTCTCTGTTTAGAGAGAGGAGAGAGAGATAAGTCGCCAGATTCTAACGACGAGAGAGAAAATTATTGTTCACGCCATTTCTATCAACTAAAATAGTTTTTCTTAGTATCCACGAGTTCCATACGATAAGAGAAGCTTGATGGTGAGTTTTTTAAAAGCAATGTTGTTTGAAAAAATAGATCTAAGCCTAGAAAGCCAAAATTAGCCCGGTTTAATTTCATATTTTTGGACCTTTTTTGGGTATTTTGTGTTGATGGGTTGTTTGTAAGTATTCTAAGGGTGTTGATGAGGTGTGTTTGGAGTTGAAATGAATTAAAAAAATGTTGACCTGATTTTTCAGCCACTATTACAGTAGCTAAAATATGGGCTTGCAAATAACACATCATCTACCTTGATAGGCGATGTCTTGTTATCTTTTTCTCTTAAGAGAATAGAGGCAAACGACATGTTATCCGCTCTTTTTTTTTTAAAAAAAAAACCAAGCCTAGCCCCATTGACTTGGGCTTGAAGGCCCACCTATGTGACTGAGCTTTTCAATAACCAAACACGTTGGGCCATGGGCCCGCAAGCTTGAACTTTTTAAAAAAATATATATATCTAAAAGAAAAAGAATATTGAACCCGATTAAATTTATATCCCGGATCATATGTTTGACGAGTTAAGCCACAATACTCGAGATATTCTTTTTTAATATTGCTTTTTTTAATTGATATATTTTTTAATGCCTTTTTTTTTAAAACAATTTGTAAATTTATGTTTCAATTAATAACTCTCCTATGTCATTTCTTTTTTGCTTATTTAACCTTTTTTGGATAAAGATTTTTTTTAATGGCGTTGTATTCGTTTAATTTTTGAAAAAAATAATTTAATTCATCTATAATTTTTTTTTATCTTTGGTATAAATAAATTTTATTTTTAAAAATAAAAAATATTTATTTTCAAATAAAGTTTCTAATATATGTAGCCATGTATAATGTTTTTTTTTTCTTTTTATTTTATTCAATCAATTTAACATATGTGTGTTTATCTCTATTATAGTTTGATTGAAAAAGAATTAATTTTAATAAATAAATTGAGCAAACACAACCGGGTAAATGTTCATTCTTGCAAAATTAAATATCGTGATGCATATATATCTCTTAATTTTTTCAATTTTATTTTCAGTTATCATTAACACTAAAGCATGTGATCTTTTTAGTGCAGACAAAACATTGTGTTGAATTATTCACACATTCACATATTATTGTTAAGTTATTGTATATTTTAATATTTTCACTTTAGTCCTTAAATTTTTATTTATGGTGATTTGACCTTAAATTGAAGGTGAATTGCTTATGATTTCTTAGGCAAAGGCAACACAGAAAGAAGAGGTCTCTAAATAAGAAAGGTAGGCAAAATGGGTGATGTGTCCAAAGTTTTTTTTTTTAAATACACTTTTGTCTTTAAGCTTTACAAATATTTAATTTAGGCTAATTTGAATGTTTAAGATTGAATTTTGATCTAAAACTTTATTTTCCTTATATTTTAGTCTCTGGTTAGAGAAAGGAAAGAGAAAGACTTGCTAAATTTCAGTATTAGAAAGATAAAATTAGAGTTTACAATGATTCTGGCCACCAAAAATATCTATCTTAGTACTAAGATTGCATTCAGTGAGAGAGGGTTCCACCTAGGTGTTTTAAACCTTAAAATTGACTAAAAAATTATATCTAAGCTTGAGAAGAGTTTTTATTTCAGGTTGATTTCAAGTTTTTCTGTAGTTTTTTTTAATGGAAATTTATAGGTATATCCAGGTGTTTAAAGTTTTTTTAGGTATTTCAAGTTAAAATTGGGGTTTCTATGCAAAAAAACAAGAATCCTGATTTTCTGGTCACCATAGTAGCCA
Source organism: Populus nigra (assembly GCF_951802175.1). Classification (NCBI taxonomy): domain Eukaryota; kingdom Viridiplantae; phylum Streptophyta; class Magnoliopsida; order Malpighiales; family Salicaceae; genus Populus; species Populus nigra. Next base: position 1,931,267 of record NC_084868.1, read on the forward strand.
AAATCTAGGTAATTCAAGACAACGTGTTATCTATTTTTTTATATAAAAAATTTGAGGGGAGCTACACCCTATCAGCTTTTAAAAAAAATTAAAGGCTTACGAGCAGACCCTTTACTTATGGGCCAAATGCTTGGCCTAGCTTACCAGGCCCGACAACGTATGATCTATTTTTTTAAAATTTTGACTTTTTTATTTTTAATTAATACCTTTTTATATATTTTTTTTCTAAATAATTCTAAATATATATTTTAATTAATAGCCCCTCCTCGTGATTTTTTTTTGTTTATTTAGCTTTTTTAAGTACCAATTATTTATAATTATATTATGTGTATTTAGGTTTTTAAGATGTTATATATATATATATATAACATCTTAAAAACCTAAATACACATAATATAAAGGCGTGGGGAAAGCACTGTAGCTTCCCCACGCCTTTTAATTATACTTATATATGATAATAATAATAATTATTATAGCCTTTTAATTATACTTATATATAATTATAATTATAATTATATAATTATATTATAATATTTTTTTTTCGTTTTCATTTTTTTCATTTTTTAATACCTTTATGGGTTTTTTTTTGCCTTTTTCTTTGTGTTTTTTTCTTTTAATAAATTTTTTTAATTTAGTTTGTTAATGGTAAATTTTTTTATTTAGTTATCAGACTTTCATGATACGGATCCTGATTTTGACGGGTTAACCTGGTTTGACGAGTCCTGGAATTTTATTTTATTTTATTTTTTTCTTTTTAATTAATTTTTTCATTTAGTTTAGTTTGTTAATGTTAAATTTCTTTCTATTTAATTATCATACTTTTATGACACGTATCCCGAACTTGACAGGATAACCCAGTTAATTATGGGTTAACCTGTCAAATTTTTTTTTCTATTTAGTTATCAAACTTTTATGATATGAATCTAAAGTTTGACGAGTTAACCTGGTTTGAAGGGTTAACCCAGTTAATTTAGATTTTTTTTTATTTTTCTTCATTAGTTTTTTTTCTTCTCGTTGATTTTTTTTCTTTGTTTTTTTAATTAATCTATTTAATTATCATACTTTTATAACACAACCTTGCTGCCAGACCAACATCCAAGGCTCTTGGGTCCGGTATTGCAACCAGACTCACTTAAACTTAAGTCATGTAAGTTTAATATTATTATAAATATTATAAATAGTAATCTTAAGTCAAGTGTTGCAGCTAGACCAAAGGCTCTTGGATATATTTTGTAGAAAGACATAACACTCTTAGATCTTAGCCTTTTTTGATATTTTTTATGCAAGAAAAAAAAATAACCTGCAGCGTATGCCTTTGTTTTGTTTTTTTTCCTTTTCTTTTTTAAGCTTTTTACTGTGGACTGCACAGTACAGTCCACATTGAAAAAGATGATGCCTTTAGTTTTCTTTTTTTTTTCTTTTTTTTCTTTTTTTTGTAATTATTATTTTAATTTAGTTTCTTAATATTAAATTTTTTCTATTTAATTATTAGACTTTCATGATACGAATCTTATGTTTGACGGGTTAACCCAGTTGATTCAGATTGTTTTTCTTTTTCCTCATTAGTTTTATTCTTCCAATTTCATCTTTTAATATTGTATGCAGTTCATAGTGAAAAGGATGATGCCTTTAGTTTTTTTTTCTTTTATTTTCTTTTTATGCCTTTCACTGTGAACTGCACAGTTCAGTCCATGGCAAAAACGTTGATGTTTTTTTTTCTTTTTAATTAGGCGAAAAGGTTGATGTTTTTTTTTCTTTTTAATTAACTTTTTTTATTTAATTTGTTGATATTAATTTTTTTTTGTATTTAGTTATCAGACTTTCATGACACGGATCTCAGGTTTAACGGGTTAACACAGTTAATTCATTTTTTTCTTTTTCTTCATTAGTTTTTTTTCTTAATGTTGGTTTTTTTTCTTTGTTTTTTTCTTTTTAATTAATTTATTTAAGTATCACAATTTTATGACACAACCTTGCAGCCAAACTAATATCCAAGACCATTGGGTTTGATATTGTAGCCAGACCCACTTAAACTTAGATCTTTCAAGTTTAATGTTAATATAAATATTATTCTTGGGTCAGGCGTTGCAGTCAAACTTAAAACTCTTGAATATAGCGTTGCAAAAAACCCTAATATTTTTAAATTTTAATTTTTTTTTTAATATTTTTTATACAAAAAAATTGACCTGCAGCATCACGCGGTCCATAAAACTAGTATATATATGTTTCGTAGCGTTTCTGTACTGTTCAGAATCTGCAACCGCAGTTACCCCTGTGTACATCCATAAAGAGTTAAGAAACCAGGCCAGCCTGTTCTGCTTTAGACCTGCATTTCACTTGACTGAAACATCGCCTTTCACAAAAAAAGAAGAAAAAAAGCACTGAAACATTTGATCATACCCTTGTTAGCCCATGTTTTTCCACGATCGTGGGGCCTGGCCTTAAATCTTTACGTCAAATTGTTTCTTTCAAAAGCTACCTAATCCTGTCACAACACACAGTACTGGACTCGTTAGAGTTTTATCTTCTTTTGATATGTTTTTACTGCCAATCTTTGTTGCTATTGTTTTCTTTTACATGTGTTAATGTTCAAACATGTTGATTATACACTATACAGTAAAAATATTTTCGAAATGTATAACAAATCAACAGTAGAATTCGATCTGGAGATTGAGATTTCGAGGTTGAACCAATCAAAATTATTAAACTCATTCTGGGTCGTAAATATAACAAGTCAATTTCGTTAAAAACCTGGCTCGGGCTAGATGGCGAGTGGAGCCGGGTTGAATAATCTTGGAAATGAATATTATCATCATTGCTAGCCAAGACAAACAGGCCTCTCAGGGCCAGGAGCTTAATCAGTCTAGTCAAAATCAGTGGATAAACTCTCCTTTATCTATGCTAATTGTTCATGGTTACGATATCCATCACGCTGCAGTGTCACATACATCAATGTTTAGACTGATGTGGGGGTTGACAAAAGGGAAAGCAAGATCTTGAGTGGACTGGAAAAGCTAGCTGCTAGCAGATGTTATTTCAGTAGAGCAAGTAAGAATAATAATGATAATAAGGGTTCTCCATCCACCTACCCCAGACGTAAAAGCCGGATCCACTCGTGCTTTTGCTGCTGCTTCTTGTCTTCTGTCCCTGTCACAGCCTCTCTGGATTAGCTTTGTTTTCAGTTTTCTTTCTTTCCATGAAACTTCATAAGGTCAGTTTCATCCATGTACCAACCTGAACTATTTCGAGTAAAAAAGCTCTTTAGGGTTCTTCTTTGCCAACAAAATTGCTTCTCCCAACTCAATGGGTTAGATTTATAAGACGTGACTTTGCCGCCATCACAGGGGAGACTAGCTAGAATGGCCTTTTAGGGCACAAACAATTTGTTGGCTTGGGTTTAGATTGGGCCGGATATGATGGTACAACCTCAAAAACCAAAATCCTTATAACCATTCCAAAAATTCCAATTCCTGACGATTATTATATACAATTATTAAAATATATCAGTTTATAATAGAATAAACTGATATAGAACCAACAACTCTAAAAAAAAATAGCAAAACTTCTCCATAGAAAATATAAAAATTCCTATACTAAAAAAACTATGGTATTTAAATGGTGAAATGAATGACAATATTTACACTTATTAAAGATACTGAAACTCATCCATTTATCTAACTTATTTTTATCATCATCATCATCATCATCGTCATCGTCATTTTCATTTTCATCTTCATCATCATACTCTTGGTTGGTTTATATAGTTGTTTGTAGGATGTTTTTGTGTATAAATTTGAAATATGATCACTAATAGAAACTTGTTATAAAAGGCATATATATCATGCCATAAGATTTTAGTATATTGTTTTTCTATGATAGGTAACTTGTGTTTAAAACTTTAGATTAAACCAAAATGTTGGAAGTGCATAATATTTTTTTTCTTATTAAACTCGTTTTATGTTCATATATTCCCGAATTACATGAAATTTTCACCAAACTTTTTCCTTGTTATGTAGATTAAATTTTTTAAAAAATTATATTACTTACAAGTGAGGTTTTTTCATTTAAATTAGTTTTTGCAACAATCGTTGTTTAGCTTAATTTCAAGACTTGTAATTTATAACTTATACATTTTGAAATAGTTATCAAAACTTTATTTCTATGTATAATTAATAATATGACATGCTAGCATTCTAACAAGCTGAAGATCACTAAAATCGTAGTCCTAGTAAGTGAGATATAATTAAGATCTCAAAGCATGTCACTTCGCATTTAGGATTATTATAAAAGTTTATTTTTAAAATAATTTTTTTAAAAATATATTAAAATAATATATTTTTTTAAAAAAATATTTTTGATATCAACCCAACAAACAATTTAAAAATATTTTAAAAAATCCAGTTTTTTTTTAAAATACTTTCAAAACAAAAAAAAACACAAAAAAATCAATAACGTTTCAACCGTTGGAAAATCTTCAGAAAAGTCAAATTCCATATGGAGGGTTATTGTCTGTAGCCAACGTGTTAAGGTTGTTTGTTGCCATTATCAAACAAGGAGTCCACAAGAAGGCAAAAACAGGGCCCTTAATTGGGGGGCTCCATGCACACAAGGTTGCATGAACGAAATTGCTAGCGTGAGGAAGATGACCACCCATGATTTTGTTTCATATTAATCAAAGCATTTCCAACAATTAAGGGAGTGTTTGGCTTAAAAATTTTGATTTTTTTTTGTCTTAAAATGATTATTTTTTTTATGTTTTTATATTGTTTTGATGTGTTGATGTCAAAAATAATTTTTTAAAAATAAAAAAAAACTTTATTTTAATGTATTTCTAAGCAAAAAATACTTCAAACCGCCACTGTTACCACAATTTAAAACATGTTCTAAATCTAATACCTTTCATTGGTTTTATGTGTATAAAAATATCGATGGAAGATTGGACAATAAAGATTGAAGAATATTTTGAGAAACTACAACAATATATTTAAATGGATTGGAACTAGTCTAGAGTGAGCAAGTTTGAATTTAGCTGCTTTATGAAAGAATGGCACAAGGTGGATGTGTTAATTGAAACTTAATGAAGGAATTTCATGAGAAATCTATAAGATCTCAAGTAAGGTGATTTGTTATTTTTAGGTGTTTTTTTTTGTTAAAAAATCAATTCAATTCAAAATCTTAAACTATTATATGATTGAAGTTTCAAGATATGATTTATGTTATTTTTTAACACACTATCTTAAAGTGAAAGCCTTTTAGATTTGAAATTTACACAGATCTACACTACTCTATGTTTAATTTTTATCAAATAAATAGAGATGATGAGATTCGAAGTCATGAATGCTTGGTCATCAGGCTCTGATACCATATTAAAAAACCATTTCGACTCAATAATTTAAAATATTTGATGAGATTTCAAATTATAATTTATATTATTTTTTAAAATTCTTAGTTAATTTTCATAATGAAATAATGACATAGATTTTTGACCCTTAAGAGAAGCGAATATGTTTTGCAAAACTCTTATCTTAAAGTTAGGAGTTCCAAGAGAAAGAAATAGTGTACACATCGATTGCTTATGTTGCACATAGAGGATCAATGCGAATAATTTAAATTCCATATATATATATATATATATATATATATATATATATATATATATATGAATGTGATATATGGTACTTGAAGCGATTTAAATTTTTTTCATTTATTGGTTTTAATTGTGCAAATTTTTATATGTTGGCACGTAATTATTAAGTTTTTTTATATATATAAATAATATATTATCAAGCAAAGATCGACTCTCTCATTTATAATAACTGCATCATTATAGTGATTTGAGTGGAGATGAAATATTTATATATAATTTATTGGTTTTGTTATTAAAATATATCAAATTATAATAATATAATCTTATGGAAAATTGTATAGTGCTTAAGAAGTAATTAATAATATCTTGTTAGTTATTTTCTAGATCCACATTGAAAAAAAAAGATAAAAAAAATGAAGCTCATAACCTCTAAATAATAATAAAAATATCTTCATTTAAGAATTTTTTTAGTTATATTTATTTTAAAAAATAAATGAATAAAAAATAATAATTAATAAAATACCATTAATTACTCTGTGAACATTATACATACTGACATATAACTGATAACTAAAAAAATCAAAATATCTCTTCTATAAAAGATTTGACATTTAAATGATGAGAATACGTGGATTTTCTTTAGTGATTATACATTGATCATGCGACCACGTGGAATAAAAAGGTCCAGAGTATTGCATAATAGACTCTACGGCTTGAAGTAGAGATATATACATTCCTTGATCTGATTTTATTTTCCACACAATTTATTTCAACCCGTCAATAAAAATATTTTTCACTACAATATTAAACACACAATTTCAATTAGAGTTTAAGGTGATTCAATAATGAATTTCAGTGTATAATAAAAAATACTAGTATTTATATAAATAAATATTATATTTTTTTAATTTTAAAAAATATAGTTTAATTAGTTAGGTTCTAAGTTTACTTTTTAAAATTATAAATCTTAAAACTATTATAAATTTACTTAATTGTTAATTTTAAAATTCTAAAAAATTAATTAAAGTACTCGTAAGTTCGATCAATTATATCATATATATATATATATATATATATATATATATATATATATATATATATATATATATATATATATATATATTTTGTAGACATTTGACATTTTGTTGACGGGGGAACCGATACCAACAGCACCCCCAGCAAATTCAACCTTTTCTTTTTTCTTAAAAGAAAAAAAAGAAGAAAAACTTCCTGTTACCAGAGGGTGGGATCTCAACGATGCTTTTAAGATGGATGCTTTTGAATCTTAGTATTCGTTTGAAAGAACTTTGCTCCAAAATTCTCTTGAAAAGAAGAGCCCAGGCTCTTTCCTTTCCTTCATAAAAAGGCACTCATTCAAGAGAACATGAACAGTTATTCTCTTTCAGTGAACAGTGTGTAACCCTCGGAAAATGGCATCGTTCGTACGTTGCAAAGCCTACCAACGATTTCGTCCTCGGATTAAGACCCACCATGCTACCTGCATGATACATCCACTTCGATCTCAGATGCAGCAGGACCCCCCACTCCCTTTCCCTCTCCCCCAGCTCTCTCTCGATCATAGCTGCTGACCCAATCCCAAAGACAATTCTCCCTCTTTCTCCCTTAGTGGTCGACTCATTATGTTATTGTTTTGGGGGTCCCTAGTTGCTTGAATTTTGCCAAAATGCTTTCACTTTGGATATGCAAATATGTGTTTTGTAATGCGTTTGCGTTGTATTTTAAACTGATCATTCTTAAAATGTGTTGCATGAACTGAAAGAAGGTCGAATTTGATGATTTTATGCTCAAATATATTCTTACAAAAACACTGAGACCATGTTATCAAACACATATGATCAAGTGTTTTTAAAATAATTTCTATTTGTCTTTGAAAGGATGTAATATTTAATTTTACAGCCCCTTTCAAACCAAAACAATTCATGCAAGGCAGGGAGCCCTAGACCATCGTAGCTAAGTTATATAAACACAACAAGTTAAACTATAATTGTATACGATCATAAATGATGAAATGAGGATTTGCAAATACGAAGGTATCGTAGTTGGACCCATGTACCATTGTTCAAGCAAACAAGGTACTAAGAAAAAGGTGAAGCAAATATTGCCTTTGCGTGGACTAGGGCCATGGTTGCAGTGTAGAGTGGACACCCGTATCCTGCGCCAAAGATTAGCTGATTCACATGACGACATCTTCTTTATTTTATTTGAAATGGCTGGTACCACATGTTGCCCCCTTTATATATATGTTACATGTACAAAGGCCCCCTACCAAGGCGAAAACAAAACTTTGTTTCTGCCATAAGTTCCATTCAGATAGTTTCTGGGGAGGTTTTCTCTTGCAGGAATGGACTACTATTCTACTACAAACCCTAGCTCATCTGGGTCATCTTCAGCGCCCAAGAATGGCAAGGAGAAGAAGAAGGGTGGCAGGAAGAGCAGCGGTGGGGTGAAGTTATCAACTGACCCGCAAAGTGTGGCTGCAAGGGAAAGGAGGCATCGTATAAGCGACCGGTTCAAGATTCTGCAAAGCTTGGTTCCTGGTGGGACGAAGATGGATACAGTGTCCATGTTAGAGGAAGCCATTAACTATGTTAAGTTTCTAAAGACTCAAGTATTGCTTCACCAAACTATAATGAACTTTGTGGATGATGAACGATCTCTTGATCAGTATCTCCCTGCTGATTATTCTACTGCTCTTCCTACTGAGCAACCTTCATACTTGGACGGCAACTTCGCACCTGTAGTGCATCCTTCAATTTCAGTACTACCATGCCCAGATTCTTACCTTCTAGGTGAAAATTACATGCAATATGATGCATTTGATATTAAGAACTAGTACTTCCTCTTTAGTATTTCTCTGTGTACGTATGGCAAGCACGCCTTGATTGTAGTGTAGATTGGGCAGACGTGCAAGTGGTACCATAAACCTTAATTGTTTGTGTTAATTATAATTAGTATAAGGTTAGTTGTTGTATGGTTCTAAATGAAATGAATTCAGAAGAATTGTCAAGGTGTGTTCGATTAATTAATGACTAAATAGAGTTTCTGCTGCCCAATTTGATTGGCTGATCAAAGACAGATGTGCCAATGCTACCTTGATAAAAATTAGTATAGAAAATCCACTATCATAAAATTAACAAATATAAATGGAAATATCGATAAAACTTTTCTGTTGATACATGTTGATAAAATTACAATAAAAAAATAAAGAATAAAAAAGGTCAAACAACATAACGACATGTAATTTTTAATGATAAAATTAATTCGATGGTAAAGTATATTTTTAAATATGTTGATGAAAAAAATTTCTCAGTATATACTAATAAAATATCCCTAGTTATAGCATATAATTATATGCTATAACTGCGATGAACAAAGACCTTTTGTTCAGTAAGTATGCTTATTAACATGTCGTTATTTTTAAATAATTTATTTTTTTATAATATCATAAATTGATACATTATTGAATTTTTCATAGGCAACATAGTAAATATTTACTGTCCTAGAACTCACAATTAATTGAATCTTAAATTTTTTGATTACAAGATGAATAATTTTCAAAATAGTTCAGAACACATGTAAATACATTTTCTTCTTTATTTATTTTTTTAAGGTCATTATTTATTTTTGTTTTTTTAGGTCATTATTTTTGTTCAGTTCTGTTTTCTTAATAATTTTATGAATTAATAGTGATGTTAAATTTTAGTTGTTATTGAAATATTTTTTTGTAAATTTAGGATCACAAATATTACCACTTATAAATAATTGTATTGAATCTTAGTTGTTATTGAAATAATTGTTTTATTATTTTGTTAAATTTTAGTTATTTTTTCCAATTTTATTGTTCAATTTGAATTAAATATGCAGGATTAGTTTAACTTTTGTAAATTTAGGTTAAATTTTTGTAAATTTAGGATTACATATATTACCTCTTAGAAAATGAGAATTTTGTGTGAAATTGAATTATTCTAATTTGTTAGAAGGAACTAGATAAAATCAACCGGTTTATAGCATATATGTTGTGTATTTGCTAGTTTAAAAATTTTAGGTAGTTTCCCGTATAAAAAAGGTGCTACTGATTTTTTTTATTACATCCATTTTTTATTTGTTATTTTTTAAAAATATATTTAACTAACAACATTTTTATCTTGCAGGTTACGGTTCTTGGATGCGAGCCAAGCCCATTGAGGTTTTTTGTTGAAATGCATGTGCGAAGTGATGACCGCTTAAAAGGGATGCAACAGTTCGTGGATAACCAAGCTCGACACTTTATGGGATGTTGATTTTTAACTATTTTTTTTATTAAGTTATAATTTTCTTCAATTTCTTCAATTTATTTTTGCTTTCCAAGATACATATAATAGCCGCTTGAAGGAGAGATACATGAAGGATCCTTCAACCCATCTGAATATCAATTCAGATTTGTGATTGGAGGCATGATCGTCCGGTGGGTCTGATAGAATTCAGGTGTACGAAATCTCTAGCACTACGGTTGGGAACTTGAGGACGACCTGTAGTTTTTTGACCGTTGGATGCTCGCAATCAATTTCGAGCACTCAAATCCAGAGTTCACGTGGATGTTAGACCAACCAGTACAAGATTGAATGGCCCATCTCAATAAAAACTATGAATGACTTATTGCGGATTATGAAGAACTCTGCTAAGTGTTAAAGGAGATGAGATCATAAATAGGTGATCCGTGTGCTCCTCCTTATTGGCATCACGGTTCTGATGACGATCAACCTCTTCCTTCTCCTTCAGCGTTGTTTTTATTTTAAATTTATTGTATTTGAACTTAAAAATATTTAAATTGTAATAAGTATTATTTTAATTATTTTATACTTTTGTTCTATATATTTTTTTAAAATATATATTTTAAATTATTACTGACAGGGTTATCGAGAGACCACTTCTATTGGTATATTCTATAAAGTTAAAAAAGAATTACAACAATTGTCATTGCTATTGTTAACTCTCCGATAAAATTACAAATGGTATTTTGTCGGTGATAGATTATATTTACCGATGGAAAAATAAAAACACCAATAGAATTGCATATGGTTTTTTTCTGGTAATATTTTAAATTTATCAATGAATTTACCGACAAAATAAAATGAGTATATTTTTTTTACGTGCTTTGTCTATCTATAAATTCATCTATAAATTAATTTATTATCGACAAAAGTTTTTTTAACGGATTGTTTCTTTCCTTGATCATCTCACTAAAATACAAACTAAAAAATTATAAAAATAAATACAAACAAAAAATTTCATCAACAAAACTAATAAATTTGATAATAATCTTTTTAACTACTACTAGTCTTTTATAACTTTTATGGGAGTGCTCGCTACTCGATTCTCTTCCACGATGAACCATCCTTGATTTTTTTTTTTTTTAAGTTCACAACATACAATAATATTTTGCCAGTGATTTGATTATACAATATGATTTGATGAGCACGTACACCCAAGATGATAGAATACTAGGACTTTATTAATTAAGAGACAAAATCTTACACTAGTTCCAACTAGGAATAATTCAAGACCAATTCAAGAAAATTGACATTTTGTAGTTAGTTGAAGCAGAATAAATCACGTTATTTTATGATAATATAAAGTCTCTATTGCAAATAAATAAATTAAATGGTGTTAAAACAAGAAATAACATGGTAGAATTCAGGTTGTGTTTACTTTCAGAAAATATATTTTTGATTCCATCTACATAGATTTTTTTTCATAAGTAAACATGTTTATTACATATAAATTTTATAAAATATAAAAGAAATTAAGGCCTTATTTGACTTAAATTGAAAATATTAAAAGGAATAGCCATAAAATATTGGTGAACCAAACACTTATTTTTATAGCAAAGAACTTGTAAAACAGGATATGTTCATTGACAGGTTTTTCTCTTTTAGTTTGTTTTCTCTTTTTAGTTTTCTTTTCTAAGGGAAATTTGGAAAACGTTTCCATTTAATGAAAATAAATAGGATTTTCTCAAACAAAAAAATACATCATGATTACAACTATTTTTTATAAAAGAATTACAAAACAATAATTTATAATAATCATCTTAACATTTTATATTCATAATAATCTAATTATATAATATTAATCTTATTCCACTCAAATTGAAAATTATCATGAAAAACATTATATTGTTAACTTGAGAAAACTTTATATTATATTTATAATAAAAAATAAAATTATAATACTTGAAAACATATATAAAAATAATATTAATCTTTTATATTGTTAGAAAGTGCTTATATATAATTATTATTCATATTTTTTCTTCAATTGAAAAATAATGAAAAATTGTATTGAAAAACTATGGAGAACCTATAAAATATGTTTTTCAAGCACATTATAAATTTAAAAAACTAAAACAATTTTTTTTCTAAATGAAAAAATATTACATTTGATCAATAAATTTCAGTATTCTTTTTCTGACTCTAGTTTTGCAAAACATGCCCAATAATTTTGAAGTTTTTCAATTTTCTAAATAGTGAAGAATTAGAAATCACATGTTTTCAATAACATAGTTTTTATTTTCAATTAAAAATATGTTTTTAAAATTAAAAAACAAAACTGAATTTCTTTTTCATTAGCAAACACAATCTTAAGTTTTTCCCATTCCTTTCCGTTTCCCAATGAAAAGACTTCGCCACATTTCATTTTTTTTCTTAATATTTCTTTATACAAAGCCTTGGCCTCTGGGTTCTCAATAGAAACATCGTTTTCTGTGGCAGAGTAGAGTTACAGTATTATGTTTTATCTTTAGTAGTTTTTTGCCCGGGTTTTTTTAAATGGTGTTCGGGAATATAGTTATAATTATTTTTTAAAATATTTTTTATTTAGAAAAGTATATTAATAATATTTTTTTATTTTTTAAAATTTATTTTTAAAATCAATACATTAAAATGATTTGAAAACATAAAAAATATATTACTTCAAAGCAAAAAAAAAAAATCAAATTTTTTCAGAAGCATTTTTGAAAAGCACTTCCAAACAGCTTCTTACGGGTTATTTTTAAAATTTATTTTTATCTAGTTTTTTTTAAATTAAAATAGATATTTTTATGAAAGACTATACTTTATATTTTTAAGAATTTTTTTATTAAATGAATTGTTTTTTTATACACGCATTTTTTACCAAAATATTTTTCATAAGTTAATTAATTTTTTTATAAAAATCTAAATAATTTAAAACATAGGAAATTTAAGCCACATTTGTTTATTAATACATTTCTTTTTTTTAATGGAAACTTTTTAAGTAAATTTTTTTAAAATAAAAAACTTATAAAAGCAAGTTTTAATAAAAAAACCATTAAAAGTCTGTATTGATATTTTGTAAGCAATCAATTAAAAAATAATAAATTTGATAAAACTAAGTAAAAAACCTTAAAATAAAAATAAAATTTATTTTTACTGAATATCCATGACCACGATTCTAAAAAAAAGAAGTAAATTTTAGGTTCATATATAATAATTAACAAAATAACTACTGATATAAAGATGCTAAAATATAATTTGAAAAAAGTGGCAAAATTGATTGATATTTAATGGAATAGTATTTGACATATAATATAAATTAATTTATTTATAATGAATTTTAATTAAAATTTTAAGAATTTTTTTTAAAAAAAACCAAAGGATTTTCCAAAAAAAAAAAAAAAGTTAAGGCACCTCACCTATTATAAGAAGATGTGGCACGCTTGAGCCAGTAATGCCAAATTCACACGTCTAGCCTTTTAATATTTTTTAAAAAAAGATGGATGACGTATTAACCTTAAAAGAGCAAATAACATGTTATTTAGGTAATTGAAAAATCAAGATTCAATATTTTGGATTCTAAAACCCTATTTTAAGCCATTTGTTATTTGAAAACATCATAAGCACATAAATATATTTATTTTTGGTCTCAAAACACTCTTAAATCATTCCAAAAACTAAAATTAAACCGAATAAAAGAAAAAAATCAATCAAAAAAATAAAAAGAAAAAGAATTGAGCCAACCCAGTTTAATATGCTAAACCCTTGACTCAGATCATAAAACTAAAATAACATTATATAAAACAAACTGAAACAAATTATGAAATTTAATTCTCAATCAGCAAAAATAAAAAAAGATGAGATTGAAAAAAAAATCAATTAAAAAAACCTAAAAAAACTCAAGCTAACCTGTTAAACTTTTGACTCGGGTTATAAAACTGAAATAACCTTATAGAAAGCAAACCAAAATATATTATGAAGTTCAATATCCGAGTAAAGCACGAAATTGAAAAACAAAATTAAAATTATTATTTTTTAAAAAAAATAATGTTCTAATAAACAGTACAAGAAAGGCAACCATGATTTCCCCTCAATTAGATGTTGCTAATGGCAATACAATTCTCTTATTTTGATAACAACTAATTACATAAACTAATGCTATAAATTTCTAACAATTGATTATTTTTTGTAGGATATATATATATATATATATATATATATATATATATATATAATGGCCTACAGTCAATTGACTATTTTATTCTAAGCCCATGCTTGAGCAATATGCAGAGTGGCTCAATCCTAATGGGCTGTGAGCAATATGCCATAGAGTGGCTCAATCAATCCTAATGGGCTACGAGCAATATACTAGAGAGTGGCTCGATCCTAACGGGCTAGTCAGGTTAGTTTCAAACTGCAAAATTAAAGCCCCAGTTTTAAGCTCATCATAAAATCTTCAGAGTATATATTTCTACTGCACACTGCTGGGAAGAATTTCTTGAGAAATTGTTCCATAAAGTTCACTCCATCTTTAAATTTAAATGCTTAAATTAGTCATCATATTCCCTTATATATAAATTAATCAATGCATAAACAATGTAAACAATGCTTTCTGATTATTAGAGTACGGAGGAAGTGAGAGAATTCGAAGTTCGGAATAAAGAAAAAACGACATGTTAGAGCAACACCTGAAATTCCATTGTCGAAGACCAAAAATAAGCCTCCCATGGAAGATAGGATATATAACAAGTAATCATATCATCATATTATTAAAAAAATATCTAACTTTAAAACTTAAAAAGTTAGGTGAGACTCTAATATCTGAATTATTTTTTTTTAAATAAAAGCTCTTTGGACTGGAAAATTGTACAAGTCTATACTATTTTGTGTTTAATTTTTATCAAATAAAATATGAGTGATGAGATTCGAACTCATGACCGCTTGATCAACAAAACTCTAATATTATATCAAAGAACCTTCTCATTCAAAAATTTAAGTTGTTAGATAGAACTTCAAAATATAATTTATATAATTCTCTAACACACACTACTACCTTCACTTGATATATCTCATCTTAACCCTCCAAAGTTCAAGAGAACAAGAGATTCAAGTAGTAAACAATACATAGAGAACAAGAAAAGCAGCCTTTCTTCAGTCAACATCCAATATCTTCCAATTGTAATATTTTGAAATAAAAAAAGAAAGTTTAATAGGAAATGATAATAATACCCTTGGAAGACTAAGTTTTAGGTATATATGGATGAAGGACATATTAATAATTGAACAAAGAGTTGGTAAATATAAAAAGAAGAAAAAAAAAAAAAGAAGACTTATATTTGAAGAGAGGAAATTGTAAGAATAAGAGAAAGAAGAAAAGATAAAGGAAGGAAAAGAGAGTTAGAAAAAATAATTTTAAAGATTTTATTTTGGATTTGATTGATGAATTGATTTAAATATTATGGGTAATGATTTATTTAGTTGATTTTGAAATATTTTGGATAAGGATGATGATTTTGAGTTATAATTTATTTAAAAGATGAATTTGAGATAGAGATTTTGGTAGTTCAGCATGAGATCTATGAAAAAAGCTGGGTTTGAGGTTGAAGATGATAAAGTTTCAGTTTGGTCCCTCACTTTGTGAAATTTACACTTTAGTCCCCTAAACTTTGGAAAAATGACAGTTTGGTCCCCAAAGCAAAATTCAAGATTATGGACAATTGAGGATTAATTATGGGCAGTGTAGTTATGAATTTATAACATTTTCAGTATGGTTCTTCAATTTGATAAAATTACAATTTTACCTCTAAAAATCTAATAAAATTCTAGATTGGTCCCTAGTTATAATTTTAGTTTTCAGGTTGGTTTGATGAATAATTAAGATTTATTTGGTGAATTATTATCAAGTTTTATGATTTGTTTTATTTTGAATTAGATTTTGATAAAAACATTTGATTTTTGGGTTTTTTTTTAAAAGAAAAAGGACCAATTTGGTTTATAAACATATAGATTATGAGCTAGACCCTTAGTTAAATGTATTAAATAGATTTTACATTCTTTTTGAGTCATTTTTTAGTATATTTTCTTTTGTATTCAGATAATCCTGATATTCTACCTGCATGATATCAATAAAATTGCATTCGATATCTGCTTCCGTATCATTTCTACTTTTGAATCAGGTGAGTAAATAATTTTCATATGCTAGAGAATTAATATAAATACTTGAATTTTTAATATGAAATTGATTGTGCTTCTTGGTAATTCTTATATTATTATTTATTCCTTATTTATGATTTAACATGATCACTTATTGAAATTGAATCTTTGATATGAACTTTTCTATACTTTTAAAATGATAACTTCTCATTTGATTGATGTCATGGGTTGAGCCTTGGGATATGAATCTATTTGTTTGATTATGATATGAACCTATAGTTTTAGTCTTTGTGCACATCGTATATAAACCCTGATTGGTCGGGGGAGTCACCAATCTCTAGTGACTGATCATCATACAATATGTAGTGTCATGCTTATTGCATTTTGATTTTCAAACGAGCCTTAGTTTATAATATTTTTATTATGGTCTATTTGAGAAACTTTTCTGTAAGTATTTAAAGCCACATTTGTATAAATATTTTTCATTGTTGTATTACCTCGTGTACGTATATTAAACGTTATCTATTTACTGAATTGTTGAACTTACCCTCTTGTTATTTATCTTTTTCAAGCTTATAGTTTGTTAGCAAGTCATTTTTGTTGGACTTTTAGAACCTGCTTTTTTGGTTGTAATTAACACTTTCTTATATCTAGTTAGTGCTTCACAACAACGGTATTTGTACTAAATTTTATATTAAGATAATCAGTTTATATTATGAAGTTAGTTATGTTATTACGGAAAAATCTATTTTATTTATATATGTGAAAAAGTTAATATGTAAATTTGAGTTCGTAAAAATATAAAAATCTAAAAGGAGAACTTGTCTATAAACTGATCATGAACTTAAAAAGGGGTCGTGACAAGAATAATAATGGAATAAGATATCTACTCTAAACTGAACACTGAGCTGATCATAGCCTTTCTTGATCCCAACCAAGATATTAAAATGAAACTAAGAACAAGAATTAATTTTACAACAACAAAGTTAAAACCTAACTGCATATACTTCATGCAGCTTCAATTTTAGTCTGTTCATCCATTTCCCCCACAATTTTGTTCCAAAACCCGTGCTCCCTCCACACCCTATCCATTTTCTCGATTGGTATATTCTTGGTCTCCGGCAGCAAATAGTATACAAAGGCAGTCATCACTACAACCCAGCCCCCAAAGAAAAAGAAAATTCCAGACTTGAAGTGGCAAAGCATGGCTAGAAATGTTTGTGCAACAATGAAAGTGAAGAGAAAGCTTACAGCAACCACAATACTTTGCCCTGCTGATCGAATTTCCAGCGGAAAAATCTCACTAGGAACTAACCATCCTAATGGACCCCATGACCAGCCAAACCCAGCTACGTAAATACAAATCAAAATCAACACAACATAAGCATATCCTTCGCCTATACCACCATGATCACCTAGCTGAGCTGCCATTATTCCTCCCACCATTATTTGTGACACTAACATCTGCACACCACCAAATATAAACAATGCTCTTCTGCCAAGTTTGTCGACTACAAGCATTGATATAAATGTTGATCCAGTACCCACAATCCCAGTCACAACTGAAGACATGAGGGATGCGCTTTCGCCTAGTCCTATTGTCCTGAAAAGTATAGGAGCATAAAATGCAATCACATTGATTCCTGTAACTTGCTGAAAAAATGGTATGGCTATTGCCATTACTAGTTGAGGCCTATACTTCCTTTTTATGATATTCTTAAATGGGTGCTCAACGGTTTTTGAGATTGAGCTAGCTTTGATGAGATCATCAAGTTCTGCTTGAACATCTTCAGTTCCTCGGACCCGTTGTAGCATTAGCTTAGCTCTTTCAGTGTCATCAGTGAGCTGAATGAGGCTGTTTGGTGTTTCTGGCAGGAAAACTGCACCTAGTGTAAGGATTGTAGCCGGGACTGCTGCCAAAGCTAGGGAGATTCGCCAGCCCCAACCGCCTTTGATCTTTTCGGTGCCATAGTTTATGAGGTTAGCAGAGAGTGCCCCGATGCCAATACTAAACTGGAACCCATTGTTAATTGCTCCTCTGTATCTTGGTGGTGCCATTTCTGAGAGATAGAGTGGGACTGCCTGCAGAACATGTCGGATATGAAACAAGGTGACTAAAAGAATCAATTGAAAGTAATCATGTAGTTCACCTGGTTAGCAAAACCAACACCAACTCCAAGCAAGACCCGACCAAATATTAGCATATAAACGTTAAATGCTGCACCACCAAGGGCAGCACCAGCAAGGAAGGCAGCGCCTCCTAAAAGAATTGATGGCTTGCGTCCAAATGCCTTCGTTATCGATGAGGCAAAGAATGAAGCAATAAAACCAGCAACATACATTGAGGATGTGAAGGAGGTCAACAATTGGCTATCAAATTTGCAGTAGTTGCTAATTTCTGTGTCTTCCTTCATCTTTCTGTACACTTTTGGGAAAAATTTCTCCAGAAATGGTTCCATTGAGGTAACACCACCTTCATAATGTAAACTAGCACTAGTTAATCTCTTTGTTTTTTTTTTTTTAGTTTTTATCTTAACATCAATGATTCCGCGAACGGATTGTATGATCAAACGAGTTCGATCAGGCAAGTTATACCGTAGCTGTTGCCAAGTCTTTTGCACATTGTCTAACATTAACTTTTAGTGTGAAATGAATGGTGGCAAGCTTCAAAGAGAAGATAAATTTCTTCTTCCTTTTTGGTTAGTAAACTCAGTAATTTAAATGCTATCTCTAAGTGTAAGATTACTTCATTATATTAAGATCTGCATAAAAAACTAGTAAATTACAATCCAGAAAACATGAAAAATACGGTAACTTGAGTTCTATAGTGCCTAAAAACGACCACAAGACAAAATTTACAGGTTGACAATGAAGAAAGATCATGTTCAGGATTGAAATAGCAGAGAATTACACACCTGTAATTCCAATATCATAGCCGAAAATGACTCCTCCCATGGCAGCCATCATACAAGACAAAACAACAAACCATGTCATCTTGCCATTGCATAGCCCTCCTTGATCACTTCTTATGCTTAATTCCACTGCCATGAGACTGAACTTTTTTCAAGTTCACACACAAATATGTGTTTGAGAGAGGAGGCAATTAGGAAGGAGGAGATATCTCAGATGGATAATGATATAGTGCTGTCTTTCGTTGACTCGTAGACTTCGACATCATAACCAGCCAAGCAGTACTCTTCAAAGAAATTATAATATCATATACACTTTGAACTTTAGAGGAGCCTGTGGGACATGATATTGGAATTATATAATATGGAATCTTTTCGTTGTTAGACTCATAAGACTCTAAATTAGCAGGTTAATTAGATTAACTCGGTTTAAACGTCAAATATTAGAATTTTCCCCCCTTTTTTCTTGCTCTGACTGGTCAGGTTTGAATCGCGCATGATTGAATCAACTTGATTACTAAAATTTTGCTGGTTCAATGGATTGTCACCTATCTTAGGTTAGGTTTCAAGTGTTAAGTTCCCCCAAGAACATTTCAACCAACCGATAGAGAATCAAATTGCTGGGTTGCCAATCCTGTGTGGGGCAAATTATTGAAAAACAACAAACTTTGAATAATGGATGGATAATAGAAAAACAACATTAATTTATATATGGTGTCTCAACGGAGAGTTCGTAGTCATGTGAACCCCGTCCCTGCACTTGTGAAAAAGGGCTACTCATCAATTGTAATATGCAGGATTGCAGGTGGCTATTTGTTCATATGGAAGCCTGTACATAAAATCTCTACAATCTGGACGTGCTGACGGATCTTCTATTTAGTTACGGTCGGGATGGTCAAGTTTTTTTAATTTTAATACAATTAAAATAATATTATTTTAATTTTTTTTTTAAAAATAAATCGATGAAATTTTGATTGATTTTTACTACATGTCACATGTTGACGAAGGTTTTTTTATCTAGTTAAGCAAGGTCAATTTTTTCTTTATATTTTTTAAATTCAAATGAGTCCAAACTCTGAATCGATCAAGTCTTGAATTAACCCAATTGTTTCAAGTTTTATAAATAAAATTATTATACTGTTTTTAATTTAAAATACTTAATATAAACTAAAATAAAAAAAATATCTCATTATTTTTTAAAAGATATTAATGATAAATTAATTTTTTTTATATTTTTTATGTCTTATTCATCATTAATTAAACAGAAAATAAAAACAATTATTTTATCCTATATACCACTATAATTTTTTTTTTTAATTTCCTGTTCTGTCTAATTTTATTTTTAGAGTTTTTATATTTTTTTTCGTCACCACAATAATTAAACCCTACCTAAGTTGTCAGCTAGAAAACTCAAAAACTAAATTACATTCGTAAAAGAATATAAAAAATACCCGAGGAAATAAAAATGCAACTACCCAGTGCATTTTCATGTTTTCCACGTGTAATCATAAGCAGAAACATTTTTTTTTCTTTTTACAACAGTGAATGCTTAGTTTAAGATAAAAAGAAAATGAAATTTAACTAACCGAGCAAAATCTTCACCTGTTTTTCAATTTAAGAACATGTTTTGGTAGTCGCCTCTAAACACAAACATGCAAAAACAAAATTATAAGTCATAATAAACAAATTTTTAAAAAAACGCAACACTGAATGCTAAGATTAAAATTAAAATAGAGAATTTTTATGATTTTTTACTTCCCAATATGGGGAAGAACAATGGCACCTCTTAAAGAAGATAGCCATTTTGTTATTGGTTATATTTGAGACAGAGGGACATGGAAATGGAAAACAAACTAGTTGCAGACTCTTGGTGACTGGGTTCGATGCAAAGTCAGTTCTTGCTACTGTTCAGCATTTCAGGTACATGAAATTTTGTAGTTTTGCTCGTCTTGTTATGCTATTTAGTCAGTTTCTAACCTGTTCGATAAAATTCCTCAATGAGTTTAACCCCATACAACGAAATTGCGTCAATCAGCTTTACACTCGCATGCTTTCTGTATTATATACAAGTTACAAAACAATAAAACAAGAAACAAAACCTGCACTGTCCTTGTCTCTCAAGATGGCGAAAAAGATGAGAAGGAAGAAGAGGAAGAAGATATCGGTGGTGACTGATAACAAACACATTTTGGGTCGTGAATGACCTTTTTAATTGTGATGTCAAGTTTTGTGCAGAACACACAGTACCTTCCTCCAAAGTAATCTTCATTGTCCACTTCCACTTCATCATCATCATCATCATCAGCAGCAGCAGCAGCATCTGTGTTATCTTCTTCTTCAGAAGTTTCATCAGGCTCGATCCTCCAATCACCTCTCGCGTAGTATCTGAATCCCAACATTGGAAGAAGCACCAAAAGGATTTTATCTATACGGTCGTCGTACCATTTGTTTATTTTCTTGGAGAACAAGAGAGGTGCCACCACAATTCCTGATCCTAGCCCGAACCCCAGGCCAGGGACAATGAACTGCCAATCAAATTCTTTTCTTTGGTTGCTTCCTGGTGTAGAATTTGATCCTGTGGTATTGGAGCATGGTAGACTTAATGGAGGCCCGCATAATCCTTGGTTACCTACAAAGGAATCGGATGAGAATGTCGCGAATTGAGCGATTGTTGGGATCCGTCCCACTAGCCTGTTATATGAGAGATTCAGGACTGAAAGGAATGTCAGGCTTGTTAGCTGTGCTGGGATTTGTCCAGACAATTGGTTAGATGAGAGATCTAAGGACTCGAGCTGTGACAGGTTGCCTAAAGATGATGGAATTTGGCCTGTGAGTACATTATGTGACAAGTTGAGAACATAGAGGGCATTGAACTGTCCTATGGCATCTGGTATTGGCCCTTCAAAGTTGTTGCTTGAAAAGTCAGCAGAGGTAAAGACAGTTAATATCTTCACCAGCTCCAGCTCGAGACCCTTGAGTGTGACTGTTATTGAATCTTGATAATACAGTCCATTCGTCAGCTTCAGGGGATCATATCTTATGTGCTCAAGGTTTCTGTTTCCACCTTCCATCATTCCTTCCCACGTTTTCAAGCAAATGTTTGGTAGATTTCCTCTGAAATGATTGAAAGCTAGGTCGACGATCTGAAGCCTTGGCCAAGTGCCTTCGATTTGTGGACATCCAATAAGCCCGGAGAACATGTTGTTTCGCAGAACAAGGACACGAAAACTCGATATGCTCTTAAGAAGACACGGGAAGCTGTCATTGATTTGATTGTTTCCAAGGTCTAAGACCTCTAACATAGTGCAATTTGCCAGAGATTTTGGAACCTGCCCTTGCAAGTTGTTTCCACTCAGATCCAGAGTCTTCAATTCACAGCTTCTTGGAAATTTATCGGGAATAATGTCACCGAAGTTGTTTCTCCTTAAATTTAGAACACGAAGAGTCTTAATCTTATCAATTAAACAGGATGGTATTACTCCGTTCAAACTGTTGTTAGACAAGTCAAGAACTTGTAGCCATTCGGTATTGCATATCGATTGCGGTATTTCTCCGGTAAGGTGATTATTTGAAAGGGAGAAGAAAAGGGTAAAGTTGAAGTAATTACCAATGTTAGGGGGGATGAAGGAAGAAAAATTATTGCTTGAGTAATCCACATAGGTAATATATGATGGAGGAACTGGAATGCTCCCTTGGAGCTGGTTATGATGCAGGTCTAAGATGCCAAGACCAGGAAGAGACAAAGGTCTTTCTAGATCAACCAGAAGATTGCGTGAAAGATTCAGATATTGAAGAAGAATAAGTTTTGAAATCCAACCAGGTACCGGCCCTGTAATTTGGTTGTCTGAAAGGTCTAAATGGAAGAGTTTTGACTGGTTCCTTAGATCTGGAAACATTCCCAGGTCGCAAGAAGCTAATCTTAGTTTCTTGATTTGGGGAAGGGAAGACATGTTGGAATTGCCACCACTTGATTTCACGGTCAAGTTGTTGTATGAGAGGCCAAGTGTGGTGAGACTGGGAAGTTTCTGAATCCAATGTAATTGCAACGTGTCATTGAGCATATTGGATGAAAGTTCAAGGACATTGAGTTTTGCAAGACCAAAAACGGAACTGGGAAAAGGACCTTCTAACTTGTTGCTGCTCAAATCCAGGGTATCCAAAAGAAAGGAAGACACGTTTGGAAACTCAGGAATCTGTCCCCCAAATCGGTTGTTGGAAAGCTGTATCTTCTGCAGCGACGGGATTGCAAACAACGATGAGGGGATGCTCCCGTTGAATGCATTGTACCCTAAATCAACACAGGTGAGGCTTTGAAGGCCTTCCCAGTGACTGGATGGAATCTCACCTGTTAGTTGATTATGAGAGACATCTACATAGGTGAGATTCTTGGACATGCCGAATGATGGGAGTGTGCCTGTGAACATGTTGGATGACAAGTCCAGATAAAACAGCTGGGTGAGATTAGCTATTGAATTTGGAATTGGTCCAGTGAAGTTGTTACCCACCAGCTCTATTCTGGACAATTTCTGGAGTTCACCAATGGACTGTGGTAATGTTCCCGAAAAATTTGTGTTACTGAGAAGGAGGGTCTGAAGAGAGAGATTCTGATGGAACTCCGGAAAAGAACCCTGAAGGAATTTGTTGTATGATAAGTCAAGGATCTCTAGTGTTGGTACCTGGAATATAGCTTGTGGAAATACTCCGTTCAACTGGCAAGAGCTAAGCTGCAAGGCAGTCAATTTCGAGTAATTTGCAAGGAATTCTGGAACTGGAGCAGACAAATTATTACTGCTCAAACGAATTATTTTAAGAGACTGAAGCTTTGCAAGGGAAGAATCAAGAGGACCCGAAAGATAGCAGTCGGACATGCTCAGCACTTTTAGATTAGGCAGTGAAGATGATAAGGCCTTGCACCAGTCATTGCCGTGTGCTGATATATTAACACCATCAAAAAGGAGCTCTGTTAGGTGTGTGAGATTTTGAATCAATGTTGCAAAATTAGGCTTCTCGAGTTTCAGTGGAGGACCTCCAAGGAAGGAAATGGCAGACAAATCAAGACTAACCAACTTTGTCAGCTTTGAGAAATCATTTGGAATCTGGCCTGTAAAGCCAGCATTGGACAAATTCAGTGAAATCAAATCCGTGAGGTTGGCAAACCCGACTGGCAGAGCTGTGCTGAAGCTGTTGAAAGACAAGTTTAGACTCTGAAGAAATTGAAGACTGAAAAGCCCGCTTGAATCGTCTAGTCCACCAGTGATTGATTCGAAGCTCAAGTCCAGGCTGATAACACGACCACTACCCTCATCACAAGTTATGCCTGGCCACTCGCTGCAATCTGTGGTTGAACTCCACTTGACTAGTTTTGCAGATAAAGATTGATTAAACACGAGAGTGTTCTTTAATTGGAGTAACAAGGATTGCTGATCTTTCCGGCACTGGCCAGAAACCAAAAACACATTGACACCAAAGAATATTGTCAAAAAGGGTATAAAGAAAAGCCATGTAAAGAGAGGAATTTTCATTTGCAAGCAATTACGAGACACCCATACAACCGAAGATGGAAAAGCTTGTTATTAATCTGGTTTTGGTATAGGGAATGAAACAGACATGAACATGACCCTTTTAGGTTCAGTTCTTTGCCACCTTAAATAGACTCAGGTTTTGCTCGGGACGGTGTCCCACCAAAAGTGAAGAATGGGAGGCAGAAGAAGAAGCAGCAGCTAAAGAGAAAGGATTGGGAGAGATATGGAAAGAGTCAGCAGCAAAATGTTTGTCAAAATAAACTCTTTATGTTTGCAGGCAAAATGAAGGTTGTAGTTGAGAAATGTAGTCGTACTATATCAGACGCGTTTTGTTGTCGGCTTTATTTTATTTGTTTGTTTAGCTTCTGGTTTTGAACCTCTCTTGCAATGTATAGAGAAATCAACGCCCTCCCCCCTTCCCCTCCCCCTTCTTCTTTTTTTTCTTTTTTTAATTACCTTCGGCTAATTAATTAGAATATGATGGATGATGATACGGAGGCTGAGGCCCATGGCAACGTGTCGTATTCTCTTAGAGTGTGTTTTTATATCTTGATATATAAATATAAAAAAATAAAAAAATATTGTTTTATATATTTTTAACTAAAAAATATTTTAAAAAATAAATCGTAAACAAAGACTAAAGTAAATAATGCAGGCAGCCTAACCAAATTGACTTTTAGGTAAAGAAGCAGTTACTAATTGATAAGCTGATTCTTCTTCACCTTGAACGAAGGAAATGGTGTTTGAATTTCGAACGTTGCTTGAGAATCAAAAGTAGTTTGGTGCTTCACCACTCTTTCGGAGAGAGAGAGAGAGAGAGAGAGACAAAAACCTAAACCTAATCACGTGAAGTGAAAGCCATAAAGACCAAGCTGCCACTGAATATGATTTATTTTAGGAGGCCCAGCGGATGCAGGAAGATTTCTTTATCACATAATTACGAGAGGTTTATGAAAATATGACAATGATTTTTTTTAAAAAAATGATTTTTAACATGGCATATTAAAACCATATAAATACATAAAAAATCTATTTATAAACAATAATATATTTTAAAATTAAAAAAAACACTGTTTAGATCACCATTTCAATTTCCCATAATATTTAACAAAGCATTTTGTTATTTTATATTTTAATTACCTGACACAGTACAGTTGTTTGTATAAAAGAATATGAATTTTGGATTATGTAACATCATATTGCATTAATTGGGGCCTCGTCGGGTACTAGTTAATAAAATAGCGTGTGAAACCGTCGACAAAAAGGGCATCTTAAACCTAACTGGAGGCTGAGTGATGAGGTCATTTTTTGTCTGTACATACAATTTCATCCTCTTGGGTTAGACTTTTTAGGTGACTTTGATAGGAGTTTTTGTTTTTTTTCTTTATAAAGACTTATTTGTTATTTATTTTACATAAAAAAATTTATCTCACAATAATTTTAATCAAATATATATTTCTTTAAAAACCACAACTATAAATATATTTTTTAAACCTGTTTTTTCCATACGCAAAAACTATTTCAATTCCATGCTTACACTTCAAGTCATTATAACATGATACCGTCAATTTTACTTTAATCAATGGCAAATGAAAGGTAATCTATTATTATTATTATTATATCGAATATGTTTGGAAATGTAGTGTAGTTATAGTTGTTTTTTAAAATATTTTTCACTCGAAAATATATTAAAATAATATTTTTTTATTTTTTTAAAATTATTTTTGACATCAGTACATCAAAATAATTTGAAAACATCAAAAAAATATTAATTAAAATAAATAAAAAAAATTTAAAAATATTTTTAAAACACAAAAATAAACCGGGTATAAATTCTTGTATACTATGTAATTATATCCGTTAAGGAATGACTTAGTAGTACCAATTTTTCAGAATTCCATAGAAGAGAAGAGTCAACATTCAATCATATAAGAATTTACCTATTCCGAGACTTCTGACTAATTAAAAGTTCTGAATTCGAATTGCTAAATTTCTTTCTGGTAGTGATCAAACACTTCGATGTTAGGCAGGAGGCACAACACTCCAAAGCTCGAAATAATTTATTAGTTATTTTTGTCTATAAAATGGACCCTTTTAGTTAAAAAAACCCCACATTTTAGCCCAGAATCTAGAGCTATTTTATATATGTTTTCATGTGTAAATAATTTTTGCATCTCAATACGGCTTTCCAGCTTCAAATTCTTAACTTCTTCCTTGGTACGTATTCAACGAGTAATCATAAGAAATTAATATAAGATTATTGAACCAATTACCAAGTCAATATATAATTGTAGATTGTCTTTTGCAAACAGAAATCGTGTAAGACATGGGAGCGACTTCATGCTCGATTATTTTAACACACAAGTGGACTCATAATTCTTCCTCCGATGGCCCCATCTCAAGCCAATCTCCCCTTCGTTTCCGTCGTAAATTGGTATTTGGAACCCCTCGATGGTTTGATTAATTTCAGGACCTTTTCTGCTAGTGTTGCCATTGGCAGTTTCCTTGACCCTTTAGCTTGCCAATAGCAAGCAGCAATGCACTTGGATATTATGAAGGAGCGGAGACTGGACAAACGTCGTCTAGCCTGGCAATTTCAAGCATGGAAATTAAAGCAGCTTATTAAGTGTGTTTTGGGCATCAATTAGGGTATTCTTAAATTTGTTTTCTTGTGATGAGATCAACTGCTACCATAATCTTTAGATATATCGACGGAAGTTTTTGTTGGTATTTGCACTATTATTCTATTGGTAATTAATTTACCAATGAAATTATTGACGGAAATGCTTCGTAGGTGAATCTTTCGCCGGTATTTTTTTTTTCCGTTGGTAAGTCTAATGGTAATAAAAAAAATTTACAGATGAATTTACTGACAGAAAATGCGTGCAAAAAAAATTTATCCTCTTCATTCCGTCGGTATTTCCCTCGAAAAAATACCGTATGTAATTCTATCTGTAATTATTTAAAAATACTTTACAAAACCATAAAATAATTAAATTAATATAAATCAACACTCTATAATATTCAAAACGCTAGGAAAAAAGAAGAAGAAAATCATATGAAAAAAAATCCTACAACAATATTCATACAATTATTAAGAACAAAAACAATTAAAAACAAAAAAAAAATATAGTGAGAAAGAAACAAAAAAAGAAGAAGAACAAAAATCTTACCTTAATATGGTTGCAAGTGAAGTTAAGAAGAGAAAAAAAATTGTAAATTATATTAATTAAAAAAAACTAAGAAGAAAAAAGAAGAAAGGAGAAGAATACATACTTGAGCATGGAGGAGAGGAGAATAAGTTGAGGAGAAAAGAGAAGAGAAAAAAATGGATATTGATGTTTTTTACATATGGGGAAGAAGAAGAAGAAGAAGAAGAAAAGAGCTCGTCTGTTATGAAATTATGGATTCTAGGCTTTTTATTGAGGCATTTTACTGACGGTTTTACTGATGAATAATTAAATATTAATATTTTTAATTATTTTGTCGGTGATACCGTCTGTAATATTTAATTTAATAAAATTTTTTTTCAGAAATTGTCAAATATTACCAACGACTTTTCAATCCATCGGTGATTCCGTCTGTAATATTTAATTAAAATTTTAATTCAATCGAAATTTTTCAGAAAACCGCCAAATAACACCGACGACTTTTCAATCCGTTGGTGATTTTGTCTATAAAGAACAGTAATTAACAGTGTAATTGGAAAGTGAACAGATTCAAAGCTCTTTAAAAAATACCGATGAAATTTTCCGTTGGTGATTCCTTTTATAATTAATATGATGAACAATATTCATAGTTTACCAACAAATTTACCGACAGAATAAATTACGTCGGTAATTTCGTTGGTAAAAATGACACGTCATTGTTTTTTTTGCTTTATTTTAATTTTTTTTACTGTAATTTCTTAGGTAAATACCGAAAAAATATTTTTGTTGGTCAAATCTGTTGGCAATTTACCAATAAAAATATTTTCTTAATATTTCTTTTTGTATGTATCAATTTTATGAATAATTTCTTCAATCAGTCCAGCAAATATAGCTCGTCTACTCCATAGGAAGTACGGCATGCTCACATGAAAGTGATCGATGGATTGGAATTCTACTGAAGTGGGAAATGGAGAATGGAAATAAAGAAAACCAGAAAAGCGCCCTTGAAGTTCAATTTTTCTGCTACAATTAACCTGTTGAATGTATCAATGAAAGTGATATCCATGGAAAAAAAATTCCTTCTTCTAGAGGGGTACTGTCAGTGAATATCACCATGGGGCTGTCAGTGCTCACTATAATTAGTTTCTAGCTGTGAGCATTAAGGGAATAATTTTATCTGCACATAGAATGAAACATGCATTGGCTTGCTATAACTCGTCTTCACTCACAGATCATACATAAATTAGTGAAGAAACACAGAAGGTAGATCGACTGCAGGATGCAATGCTAGGAGGGATGACATTTATCACTTAGGTAATTTGGTTTTTTTAGAAAAAAAAAAAAACTAGATCGTATTTTCAACTGTTATCATGGAACATTGAAGCAGCAAGGCATGAAGGATCCATACTTGGGGAAAACTTGTGAGCCTACAAGGTTGGTGGGAAGTCCACACACTAAATGCTGTCCTTTGCCCTCAAGTCCATGGTACACTTTATATCTGTAGAAATTCTGTCCTCCTGATCACTGAAAATGCCAACATCTTTGACCGCAACACTTTGAGGAAAAGGGAGGCTTAGTTATGGTATTGGTCCCCGTCTTTTTGCACTATCTTCATCAGTCAAGAAGCCTCTTCTTCCTTTTCATACCTACCTCCTACCTGAAAATAATAAACAAAGCATACCCAGCACAAAATTCCTGGCATATATAACAAATATACAAGAAGAATAACATTCAGAGGAACGTAGAGGGTAGATCGAAGTATTCCTTGCTGGATGATTGCAACCAGTGGGCTGTCTCAAAATTCCTCGTAATTGAATAACACCTGCAGTGGGCTGTCTATCAGCCACTTCTAAACTAGGCAACAGCTCCAATTAAACCGATCTTTGGTATGCAGGAGCCATGTCGCTTTTGAGTCCCTAAAGATTTTTTAAGCAAATGCTGTCGGCTTCAGCTCCTTCTTCTATATTAAACTTACCGGTAACTGGCCGGCCGGCATGGTGGCCAGACAAGCCCTCTGTAATGTATCCCTCATTCCTTTATGTGGCTCTCATAGAGATAAAGCAATTCAATAGGGCCAAGAAAGAAATTGGGAACGAGGTAATAATTGAAATAGTTGCTGCCCAGTCACGCAATTATGGGTCACGGAATTTGGAGAAATTTGATGTCCTAACAGCCAGTAGAAATGTAAAAGAATGCAGGCCCAGCTACACCATAACCCCTACCATATCCACAAAATCATTCGATCCACATCCCACTTTGTTTTGTTGGGAAAATATTGTTTCTCACATGCTACATACACAGTCATATTTCTGGACTTTCATAGTGATTTTATTTATTTATTTCCGTAATCAAATTTTTTTTTCCTCCTCAATCCAGTCTTCTTGTGGTCAATTAACTCTTATTTGTTGAGCAAGGGCAAAATTGAAAAATAAGGGACCAAAGTGAAAAGGATGGCAAAACTTGGTGGCACCTTTAAAGTTGTCATGAAAAGTTGATTTTAATCCTTATACTTTTTAGTTTTTCTTTTCAGTCCCTTTGGTTTTGGTTTTTGAGATTTTAATTTTTGAGAGAGAAGAGAGAGGGAGTCGCTGGATTGTGGTGATAAAAAGAAAAAAAAACCAATTGATATCGATTTAGACCATGAAAAAAGTCAATTTTGATATCAAGAACTTCCATTCGAT
Organism: Populus nigra; assembly: GCF_951802175.1. Classification (NCBI taxonomy): domain Eukaryota; kingdom Viridiplantae; phylum Streptophyta; class Magnoliopsida; order Malpighiales; family Salicaceae; genus Populus; species Populus nigra. Next base: position 1,961,560 of record NC_084868.1, read on the forward strand.
GAGGGGAATCTCACTTAGGTGTTTTTTGTTCTTTAAATTGCTTGAAATGATAGATATGAGCTTAGATTTTTTTTAAAAAATTTGGGTTGATTTTAAATTTTTGTGTCAATATTTGAGTAATTTGAGTGTATAAATAAATTTATCACAGCATATAAGTGTTTTGGGTCAGATACAAGTTAAAATCAAGTTTTTTAGGAAAAAGATCATTGGCTCAATTTTCCAGTGACCTTCAGGTCGCCTGAAACTAGGTTAACAATAGACACGCTCTTTTCCACGATAATTAAGGCCATTAAGGTATTTTTTTTGGCATCTTTTTTTTTCCGAACCCAATTCAATCTCTTAGTTTTGGTTTTTTATTGAATTTTTTATAGGCTATTTTTTTAATAGATTTTTATGATGATTTTAAATAAATATTATTTATTTTTACTTGGTTTAGCTTTAAAAAACTTTTTCTAACCTTTAGACACATTCTTTACGCGGAGCCCCTCTTAAAAAACATTTCTCTTTAAGTGTTTTGAATCACTTTTCCATGTGTTCTTTTTTTATTATTGTTTGATTATATAAAACTTTGGGTCTAAGAAATTATTATTATTAAATTTAATCAAGTCCATGTTGAGTTTTAATATCAGATATCTACATTCATATTCATCTCTCAACTTTCTAATTTATTCTTTAGTTAAATATCACATGTTTTTTACTTGCATTTGTTTCTTGAAAAGTGATTTTTGGAAAATCACTTTTCAAACTTTCTTGTATTTGTTTGTCATTAAGAAAGTTGGTAAACGAAAAACACTTTTCAGTCAAAGAAAAATTTGGTTTGGTTTCCAAAAAAGTATTTTCCTTTTATTTTGGATGGAAAACACTTTCCGGAAGTTGTGAAAAATTTAAAAATATCATATTATTTGTTGATTATATCAAATTTGATCCTCAAACTTTTGATTGCTATTTATATATTTTGTTTTGAATATTTGTTTTTCAATTTCATCCCTTAGAATTTAATTTTTATATTAACTTTGGTCCTCATTTTTATAATTATTATTTGCTTTTTCCTTATCATTTTTTAATTGAAATTTCTTATCTATCAAATTTGGTCCTCATTCTTTTGATTGTTACTTATTTTATTTGAAATAATTTATGAAATGGTAATTATTATTATTTTAATTTCTTCATTTTTCAATTTTTCAATTTTTTAAATTTAATCTCTATTATTTTGATTATTATTTATTTTATTTGAGATAATTTATGAAATTATATATTTTTTTTTCAATTTCATTCTCATTCAACTTTTTAATGTGTAAGATTTGTTTCTCGTTATTTTAATAAACTTGAAAAAATAAAACATTAATAAGTTATTTACCAGCTCATTTTCCATGACATAACCAAATACTGGAAAATATTTTTCAACTTATTTTTCATTACACTACTAAACATCAAAAAATAATTCACTTTTCAAAAGGAAACTACTTTCCAGCAAACAAATGGAGCCTTGGTTTTCACATAAAACGATAGTACTTTTTTTTAATATGTACAATCTTACATAATATTTTTTTTTACTTTGATTTTATTCAATCAATTTCATGTGTATATGTTTTTATTATCATTTAATTAAATAAAAAATCAATTCTATTAAACACAACTAGATAAATGATTTATGTTGTAAGATCAAATATTTTGATATGCATTTATCTCTTGAATTTTTCAATTTAGTCTTTAATTATTATAAATAATTCTTAATTTATTTAATTAATATTTACCTTATCAATTTATAATTAAGACTTTTTAATGCCAAACAACGCTTTAGAAAACCCGGCATATATTTTTTCGTTGAAAATAAAATTATTCCACCTGCTGTGCATGTCAAATAGTTAATATATCACAGTTACAGGAATATGCTATTTTTATGTAGGATATTGTAACCGTGGATACATTACACTGTGTATGGCATGCTAGCAATGTTTTATTATTTGGGATTTTCTTCTCTTTGCATTCTTTCACGTTTATGAATTGTCTGATAAAATTCTGACGCTCAATAAAAGATTAGTTTTACAAAAGTAAACTTGAGGTTACAGTAAAAAAAAAACAATTAAAAGAATCAGGATAAAAAAAAAAACCAAAACTCATTGTTTAAAAGGAGTAGAAAACTTTAGTTTACTCTCTAAAGTTTTAATTTACACATTTGATCAGTAAAGTTTTAAAATTTTAAGTTTCAATGCTATTTTTTTTTTCATGTTTCAGTTCTTTATTATTGAGAGAGAAGGAAGAAATCATTAGAAAATAAAAGGATTAAAAATGGTTGGTCATGCATATTTTGACCAAGAAAAGCAATCCAATTAGACCAAAAAATATCGAAAGCTAGCCAATAATTGAAATACAGCTGCTAAATTTGACACTCATCAGCTGAGGAATGCAGAGAAATCTGATGCCCTGACAGCATGCAGATATCTAAACCATAATCAAACCCGAAATGAAGATTGACTCAGGTAAAAAGTCAGGTTTCGAGTTATACGGGTTGACTTGAATAAACTCAAAAAATTAAAAAAAAATATTTGAGATTTTAATATTTCATATGAAAAAATTAAAAAGTAATTCATGTGGATATAAGCTATACATGTTGTAAATAATAAAGTTTAAAAAATTATTTTAAAATATTTTTTATCTAACATTGAAAAGATATTATCTTATTCTTTTAAGTTGAAATATTTAAACTAAAAATATTTTTTTTTATCCCACAATAAAAAAACATAACTTTTTTCTTTTATATATATATATATATATATATATATATATATATATATATATATATATATATATATATATAAACAAACTAAAGGGTTTCAGATCCTACATTGAAAAACTAAAACATTCTTCTATTATTCTATAGTAAGCATTGAAATAAGTTAGTAACCAACTGAAAAATATAAAAAAAAAGGTCTTTGGCTAGGAGAAAAAACACATTTTTAAAAAAATATCTCTACTAGGTTTTGCTAGGTCACCCAGGTTTCAGGTTGACGCGATGGGTCAATCGGTTTTCTCTAAGCCAATTGTAGGCCCGAGTTTTCAATAAAAAAAACTCGGCCAAGGCCCCAGATCCCAAGTTGACCCATTAGGTCGGTTCAAGTTTGATAACTATAATATAAACCAGGCCTATGCTACATCATGTGCGTGGTCCCGTATTGTGTGACAATGGGACCACCACACATTTTAATTGAAGAAAAGAGGAAGGCTCTTGAATGTATAATGTCAACTTCCTCTAATATAAATAGCAAATGGTATTGTTATGGCAGAATGCCTTATAAGAGAAAAAAAGAGAACACAAGAGAAAGAAACCAAAAGAGACAGCTTTGGCCTTCATTTTTCTATTTCCAATATGTTCATTGTTGGATCGAGCTAAGATCTTAACATCAGATTTCAGACATGTTGCTTTTTATTTTGAATGGTTGGATTGAATATTGATGGTGTTTAATTTGATTATTTTGGTAGAAAACGAGGTTGTCAGTGTTGTGAGATTTTCTCGAACTTTTATCTCTTGTTCTTGATCATATATATTTAAGGAAAAACACTCGTGAACCCATCATTTGTTGATAGTGAAAGTTTTTAGGTAGATTACAGTCTCATGATTTTTCCCACATCGGGTTTTCCACATAAAAGTCTTGATATTGAATTGTGTGATTGATTGTATTATTTTATTGATTGATTGATCCTAATTTTGACTCCATAAAAAGGGAAAAGAATTGAGACTTGTGAATTGTGTATTTGGTTAGATTGGTATCTAGTTTTCCTAACAAAGTGGTATCAAAGCACTGATTGTGCAAATTAAATTTATTATGCAGTTAAAATGAAAAAGAAAGATACGGGTATGATCAATCTCACTTCCTCTAATTATTTTTTATGGAAAACAATGATAGAGGATCACCTATATTGCAATAATTTGGCTTTGCCTTGAGTGTAAAGGAATAAGGCATGATGACATGGATGAGGCAAAATGGAATGGGCTTAACAGAAAGGCGACCATTAATGTTAGAAAATGGGTATCTTTTAAGTTCATTAATCATATTTTTCAAGAACATAACTGTTTTATGATTTGGAAGATGTTGGAAGAAACCTTTGCTAAAGAGAGTGCACAAAACAAGGTTTTTGTAATTAGAGACCTTGTGAATTTGAAATACAAAGATGGTGAAGATGCTTTAGTGCATATAAATGAATTTCAAGGGTTTTTGAATCAACTGTTATTGATGAATCTTGAGTTAGTTGATGAGATGCAGACATTAATCCTATTGAGTTCATCGCTAGATAGTTAAGAGACTTTGATGGTATCACATAACAACTTTACTCCAAATGGAAAGATCACTTTGAAAAAAGTAAAGGATAATATTCTCAATGAAGAGAAGAGAAGGAAAGGGACATGCACTTTTGAGTCTCATGCACCTATTATTGAAAGCCAGGGGAGAAGTCAAAGTAGATTTTCTCATGGTAAGTGTTATTACTCATTTTTTAGGCCCCACATATAAAAAATAAAAAAGTATAATACAAAAATTATATATATATATATATATATATATATATATATATATATATATATATATATATATATATATATATATATATATATTAGAGAATTGACAGTATAATTTTGGCTGATGAAAGGCCTATTGATAAGAGAAAAATTAATTTGGGAAGGATAATTTAAAATTAGATGTTTAAGAACTTAATTGAATTTTTTCAAGGTTTAATGAAATTTATTTAAGGCTTAATTGTAAGAAAATTGATTTTTTTAGTTCAATTTGGGCTTTAATTAGAAAAAATTAAAGTTTAGGGTTAAATTGCAATTTTGAAAAGTTATTTGGTCAAATCAAATGTTTAATTGTATAAATATTAAAGTTTGATAGGCAATTAAGGACTCGTTTGAAGAAATTCAAAACCAAGGACTAAAGTGCAAAAGACGCATAAATTCTGGGACTAAAATCAGTGTAATTAAGGGCCAAATTGAAGAAGATTGAAAGTTAAATGGTCAATTGAGGGTTAATTTGTATAAATCAGAAACCAAGAATCAAAATGAAAAAGGCGTTGGACTTCAGGGTTGATAATTGAGTTTGGCCGGGGTGAAATTGCTCGAAATTGAAAGTTGAAGTGAAATTATGGGTGAAATTAAAAGAAATAAAGAGATTAGGGGCTAAATTGAATTTTAGTCAAATTCTAGTTTAAAAACCCTAATTAACCTAGGGTTATGAAAACAACATCATTTCATTTAAATAAAATAGTGTGTTTTGACCAAAATGATTTATTTTGGTTCAAAACGATATTGTTTTTATTAGTGCTTGATAAAAAAATAGAAATAAAAGAGTGTCAGACAACTTGTCGGCTGGCCACTGTTGATCTTTTCCCTTAAAAAGCCCTGGAAAGAGGCTAGTTTGTTATCATCTTCCAAGCCTAAAATCTCCATCATCCCTTCCCCAAACAAGATAAGGAACATACCTCCTTACACCCTGCATATTGTACTCCTACCTAGACAAAACAAAACCTCTTTTGCAACCCTGAAGATGCTGCTACAAGAGGTCAAAACTTACACCCCCAACTAGTTATATATGTCAATGCACTCTTTTTATTAGTTCTGAAACACTGCGAAGCATGCTATTTAGCCTCGATGAATAGCTTGGATTGATTTTTCAATATCAATGGTTAGAATGGTCCAACTCATGACCCCTAATGATCTTTATTGCCCTTTAAACACTCATGTAAAAAGCCATGGTAAGGGGGAACAAAAACCAGAGATTAGCCTTTCAACCACCTATCCTCACCATTATTACTAGCTCTCTACCCATTCTCAGACACACACCTACACTACCATTCACCATCACGAATCAAGGAAAGATACTAAGAAGGCAGTAATCATTAGATAAGGTAAGCATTCAACTTTGATAAGGGGGTGTAGCTCAATGAACACACCCTTTCCCTTTCCATTCTATTTTTATTATTATCTTTTGCACTGAGTGCTCATTATGCATTCTCTTAAAGCTATTTTTTAGTTTAAATTCAATAAATGTTTGTTTTTTTTTATATGTTTAACCATGCCATGTTTTAGTATGTATAAGTGTGTTTAAATATTTTTCAAGATTTATTCGAATTCTTAGGATGGTTTTTAAGGTGATAAATGTTAGTTTAAGATATATTTTGATGTTCATGATAGTCAATGAAGTCATTGTGGCAATATATGTTAAGAGTTGGTTGTTGTTTGTTTCTAATGTTCTTAAACCATTGTTAGTGGTTGGTTGGGATTGCTTAAGCTAAATGTATGTTGTTCATGGTTAAGAATGTGAAAAATAGGCATTGGAATAGTGTTGAAATATGTTTTTGGTTTGCTATAAGGCATAGACTTTGCTTATTGTTTTGCCTTTGATTCTCTGTTTCTTGTTGTTTTAATGGTAAAGGCAAGTTGTTTTGAGCATGCATAAGCTTTGGTTGCTAAGTTTAGTTTGTTTTCTGGGTTTTTAATGCTTGTTTCTGGGTTTGGTTGCATATATGTCATTCTGGATTTTCTGGGTAGTTCTGCATTTTTCTAACAAGGTTTTTCGGAAGAACATCATTTTGGCTCCATGATTTGAACCGGTTTTGGTTCATTTCTTTGCACTAGCCACTTCGTATGACCCTTTTAACAAGTAATCCAGGTTTCTTCTGCATCAATAACATGTATTTCAAGGTTTTAATTTTAGGATTTTAGTTTTGAATTGAAAATTTCTCTAACCAAATCATGATGATTCAATGATAATCAAAGTGAATATATGCTAAATTATTGATCCTTATATGATTTCCAACTCCTTATACCTCTGGATTTGTTATATCTGGTCTGAAATCAAACCTACATTTCTATGTTCTTTTTATGGTGTTTTTCATGTTCTTTATCATATTCAAACACAAACTCTTGTTTAATCTTTGTTTGTTTTGGTTCTATTTTGGGTTGTGTTCATGGGCTTAGGCTTTGGGTCTGGAAGCCAGCCCATATGGCTGGGTGAGCCTATTCCTGAGATAAGGGCATGTTTGGTTAGTCAAGTTTTTACTAAAGAAAAATTTATATTTTTTTTGTTCTGAAAGCGTGTTTGCTAAACACAACTTTAAGATAATTTTTAACTCTTTGATTTTTTGGTTAAGGGTATGTTTGACAAACACGCCGTAATAATTTTCGAACAAGGTTTATTTTCTGTTTTTTTTTGTGTCTTTGCCAAACAAGCCCTAAAAAATTTCCAAAAGTTCTTAAAAAATTCAAGGACTATTTTAAAATTACTTATGAGTCCCTTGCATGTTTTTCCAGTAATTTTATTTAATATTAGGATGTAGACTTACACTGAAAGATACAGATCCAATATTAAAAATAAATGCTTTTCTCCGAAAAAAATTTAAAAAATCAAAATTCAATTTTTTTTCTTATTTCAAAAATGCAAAAATATGTTTTTTTTTTTGTGTGCATACAACCAAATTCTAAAAACTTTCACTCATATTTTTTATAAAAATATAAATTATGTGTTTATCATACTTTTAAAAATACAAAAATCAGTCATTGGGTATCACAACTAGTTTATAATTATCCTTTATAACTTGAACTACGTTTTAAAAACACCAAAAATTAAAATTTTTTTTAATATATAGGATTATAAACTTATATACGTAAAATGTATTCTGAAATTAAATAAAAATACAATGCCTTTCATTTCATGTGTCTGATATGTGTCTATATTTGATCTCTATAAATACTTTTAATAAAGAAGGCTATCATAGTAACTGTCATGGGGTAAATTTTTCTTCAGAAAAATAGACCTCACGCGGCAGTCTAGCCTCGTTAGACTCGGCCTTTCCCTCACCTCACTCGTGTTTGCCTAGCAACTAAGTGTTTCACTCATCAAGAGGTTTCTCACACTATCTCTCGTTACATAGACAAGCGGAATACACAAGCAAAGGTGTACAAAACCAAACACACAAGATATTACAGGAAAACATTCCCAACCTTCATTAGTCTCGTCAATAAAGGATATACAAGTGCATTAGTGTGTGTGCCATGCACAAGTGTTTTGCTGCCTACCAGAACATTGCATGCTACACCCTATGTACAACCTATTACATGGAATAATACAACATAACTGCCTCCCAAGACATGGGCCATGTTCTGGTCAGTTTGGCCTTTTGAAAAACTGCTGATAACTATCGATAACTGCCCGCAACTGCTGCTTCTTCCATAGCCTGCCACCCAACAAGCCAACTGTCCCTTCTACCAACTCCCACACTCCTAGAGTAGGTGTCTACATGCCTTGGACTGTCCATCATCCAAGTAAGGATTCCTGCCGAACATCAACCCATGTCCTGCCAAATTGTTGACGCACACTGCTACCGAATCTGCCTATGTACATTACCACTGCCTATGCATGCTGCCATTCATGCTAGTAGTGTATTACGTCCAGTCATGGACTGTCCATCGCTCATACCTATCGTCAGCCTCTGGTGTCGATTTTGTCGACGCTGTCGAATTCCTCGATGCTGTCGATCTCATCAGTGTTGCCGAATTTGACACTGTCCCATCGCGTTCCAGCACTATTTCATCGAGCCTTGGACAATCCATCATCCAAGTCTCCAGCTCTCGTCAGCTCATTGCTGTGTTAGCTGTTGCGTGCTGCCGCACACGCATGCTGCCGATTTTCGCTACTGTTACACGGGCTGCCACCCCGTAGCTACTGTCCAGCAATACTTTCGTTAGCCTACACCCTAACAAATTTAACCTTGTAACAGTCACTTTGAAGATGGTAAATTGAAGCTTTCCAAAATTTCTTTATTTTTTGTTAAAAAGAAAATGATGGGTCTCTACATGTCACAAGCCAAAGTGATTAAATGAGAGGTAAATGCAATTGAAGATTCCTCCATTGATTTATAGCATAAGTAATTTGGGCACTTAAGTGAGAAAGGCTTTGGCATCCTTGTCAAGAAGAACTATCTTCCTTTAAAAGGTATGATCTTGAACATTTGCACTCATTTTTTAGTTGGTAAATAACTTAGAGTTGTATTCTAAATATCACATTCACATAAAAGATCATATATTCTTGACTTTGTTCATCTTATGTTTACTCTATGACTGATAAGTCTCTTGAAGGTGCATTGTACTTTGTTAGTTTTATTCATGATCATTCCAGAAAAATTTAGGCCACTTGTTTGAAATCCAAATATCATGTACTTGTCTTCAAGGATTTCCTTGCCAGGGTTGAAAGGAAAACCGATAAAAAGCTTAAATGTATTCGAGCTAACAATGGTGGTGAATACAAGGGTTATTTTGAAAAGTATTGCAGGGAATATGTTATTAAGTTGGAGAAGACAGTTCCTAAGACTCCACAATAAAATGGAATGACTAAGAGAATGAACAAAACCATTGTTGAAAAAAATCAAATGTATGCTCTCTCGTGCAAAGTTGTCTAAGTCCTTTTGGGGTGAGGCAATGAAGACTATAGTTGCCATGATCAACCTTTCTCCATCAATTCCTCTTGATTTTGATGTTCTAAAGAGAGTATAGAAAGGAAATGGTGTCTTTTATGCACACGTGAGAGTGTTTGGATGCAGGGTATTTATATGTGTTTCTAATGATGAAAGGTCTAAACTTGAATGTAAGAAAAAATAATTATTTTCTTGGGTTTAGAAAATGATGAATTTAGTTATAGACTATGAGATCCAAAAGATAATAATATTGTTAAAAGCAAATATGTTGTTTTCTTTGAAGATCAAACCATTGAAGACTTTAAACAAAAAGAGAAAACATAGTCTATTATTTTTATTCCTGGTAATTCGGATATAAGACATATTCCACAGTTACCTTTGGTGTATTTTAATCATGAGGGAGGCTTGACAAATGTTAATGATGATGGTTTGCCTATTAAGCCATTAGTTGATGATCATGAGCCAGTTAATGATGATGTTAATGTTATTCCTAAATGAGTTAATCAAGAAGCTTCAAATGAGCCACAGTTAAGGAGGTCTAGGAGACCTCGCCAACCTTCCACTAAAGATTCTCCTCATGAGTATATGGTGGTTACTGATGGAGGAGAGCTAGAATGCTTTGATGAAATAATGTCACATGAGAAGAAAAGTGAGTGGTTAAAAACCATGCATGAAAAGATAAAGTCCTTACATGAAAACACACTTTTAAGTTAATGAAGCTTCCTAAAGACAAAAAAGCACTCAAGAACAAATAGGTGTCTAGGAACAAGAAAAGATTGGTGGTGAAAAGTTTTGGTTAGAAGAAGGGTATTGATTTTGAAGAAATCTTTTCACTAGTGGTTAAGATGTCTTCAATCCAAGCTGTGCTTCGTTTAGCTGCTAGTTTGAATCTTGATGACAAAGCTTACCAGTTGGCAGCATTAGCTATCGCATTGCAGCAACCTAAAGGGCTTGGATGAGGACATTTACATGGAGCAACCTAAAGGGTTTGAAGCAAAATACAAATAGCAGCAAGTTTACAACAAGATCGAAGGCAATGGTATAAGAAGTTTGATTCTTTCATGGTAGAGCATGATTATGATAGGACCACTTTTGATCAATGTGTGTTTATGAAAAGATTTTCAAATGAAAACTTTATTATTCTATTGTTATATATGGATGATATGTTGATTGTTGGCCATGATGCTAATAAGATTAAGAATGGTGGTGTCTAAGTTGATCATTTTAGCATAAAACAGGGTTATCAGCGTTATGAGATTTTCCCAAACCTTTCTCTCTTTAATCTTGTTATATTCTAATAATAGATTGTTCTTCATGATGTATATATGTATATATGTATGTTGTAGCCCTTAGTTATAGCGGTTTTTTTAGTTTAGGCTGCGAAAGATTGACTTGCCCCAACAGCCATAAGGAAAAACAATTGTGAACCTATTATTTGTTGATAGTGAGAGATTTTAGATGGATTATAGTCCTATAATTTTTATCGTATCAGATTTTTCACGTAAAAACCTTGGTGTTAAATTGTATGATTGATTGTATTATTTTATTGATTGGTTGATCCTAATTTTGATTGCACAAAAAGAAAAAAAAATTGAGACTTGTAAATTGTAAACTGTATATATTTTTTTTTGATTTACGTGGGGTGTCCAGGCCAGCTTGCGCGCACCACGACTATTCCCCACGGCCCACTGGACATCCTGTAAGCCCAGGGGCAGGTTAGGCACTGCGGGGGTGACAGGCGTGCACATAGAGGGTCGAACCCGGGATGGGGGCGGAACAAGTCACACGGTTGACCACAGCAGCTAGGCCCTCAAGTGCTTGTAAACTGTATATTTAGTTAGATTGGTGTGTGGTTTTTCGCAACACAACACAATACCTCAGAAAATAAAAATTAAAGCTGAAACTGAACTTCTTATTGCAAATGTCTATAAAACTGAAAACAAAACAAAACATATAGCAGGATATACAAAAGAAGCCATAGGAAATATTAATCGAAAATGCTCATTGATTTTCTTCACCAATTTTACTGCCTTCTTCTATTTCTTTGAGCTCTTCTGCCAAGATTCTTGCTTCTTTTTTCTAGTTGAGGGAAGATTCTGAAAATTACACGATTAACATGTGTGTAGTACCATGTTCTCCATCTCTTGCAAAACATAAGAGGTAGAACAATAATGCCCAGCCCGAAGATAAATCCCAATTCAGCACTTACGAAGTTCCAGTCAATCTCTATACCAGAATTTGACCCATTGGTATTGTAGCTTGCTGAAATTGATGGATTGGAGCATGCTAAAATTAATGGAGGCCCGCATAATCCTTGGTTACCTTCAAAGGAATCGGATGAGAACGTCTGGAATTGATTGCCTGTTGGGATCCGTCCCACTAGCCTGTTATATGAGAGATTCAGGACTGAAAGGAATGTCAGGCTTGTTAGCTGTTGTGGGATTTGTCCAGACAATTGGTTAGATGAGAGGTCTAAGGACTCGAGCTGTGACAGGTTGCCTAAAGATGATGGAATTTGGCCTGTGAGTACATTATGTGACAAGTTGAGAACATAGAGGGCATTGAACTGTCCTATGGCATCTGGTATTGGCCCTTCAAAGTTGTTGCTTGAAAAGTCAGCAGAGGTAAAGACAGTTAATATCTTCACCAGCTCCAGCTCGAGACCCTTGAGTGTGACTGTTATTGAATCTTGATAATACAGTCCATTCGTCAGCTTCAGGGGATCATATCTTATGTGCTCAAGGCTTCTGTTTCCAACTTCCATCATTCCTTCCCACGTTTTCAAGCAAATATTTGGTAGATTTCCTCTGAAATGGTTGAAAGCTAGGTCGACGATCTGAAGCCTTGACCAAGTGCCTTCGATTTGTGGACATTCAATAAGCCCGGAGAACGTGTTGTTTCGCAGAACAAGGACACGAAAACTCGATATGTTCTTAAGAAGACACGGGAAGCTGTCATTGATTTGATTGTTCCCAAGGTCTAAGACCTCTAACATTGTGCAATTTGCCAGAGATTTTGGAACCTGCCCTTGCAAGTTGTTTCCACTCAGATCCAGAGTCTTCAATTCACAGCTTCTTGGAAATTTATCAGGAATAATTCCATCGAAGTTGTTTCTCCTTAAATTTAGAACACGAAGAGTCTTAATCTTCTCAATTAAACAGGATGGTATTGCTCTACTCAAACTGTTGTTAGACAAGTCAAGAACTTGTAGCCAATCGGAATTGCATATTGATTGTGGTATTGCTCCGGTAAGGTGATTATTTGAAAGGGAGAAGAAAAGGGTAAAGTTGAAGTAATTACCGATGTTGGGGGGGATGGAGGAAGAAAAATTATTGCTTGAGTAATCCACATAGGTAATAAATGATGGAGGAACTGGAATGCTCCCTTGGAGCTGGTTAAGGTGCAGGTCTAAGATGCTAAGACCAGGAAGAGACAAAGGTCTTTCTAGATTAACCAGAAGATTGCGTGAAAGATTCAGATATTGAAGATGACCAAGTGCTGAAACCCAACCAGGTACTGGCCCAGTAATTTGGTTGTCTGAAAGGTCTAAATGGAAGAGTTTTGATTGGTTCCTTAGATCTGGAAACATTCCAAGGTCGCAAGAAGCCAATCTAAGTTTATTGATTTGGGGAAAGGAAGACATGTTGGAATTGCCACCACTTGCGTTCACTGTCAAGTTGTTGTATGACAGGGCAAGTGTAGTGAGACTGGGAAGTTTCTGAATCCAGTGTAATTCCACCGTGCCATTGAGCTTATTGGATGAAAGTTCAAGGACATTGAGTTTTGCAAGACTAAAAACAGAACTGGGAATAGGACCTTCTAATTTGTTGCTGCTCAAATCCAGGGTATCCAAAAGAGAGGAAGACACGTTTGGAAACTCAGGAATATGTCCCCCAAATCGGTTGTTGGAAAGCTGTATCTTCTGCAGTGACGGGATTGCAAACAACGATGAGGGGATGCTCCCGCTGAATGCATTGTACCCTAAATCAACATAGGTGAGGCTTCGAAGGCCTTCCCAGTGACTGGATGGAATCTCACCTTCTAGTTGATTGCGAGAGACATCTACATAGGTGAGATTCTTGGACTTTCGGAACGATGGGAGTGTGCCTGTGAACTTGTTGGATGACAAGTCCAGATAAAACAGCTGGGTGAGATTAGCCATTGAATTTGGAATTCGTCCAGTGAAATTGTTACCCGCTGCCGCTAGCTCTATTCTGGATAATTTCTGGAGTTCACCAATGGACTGGGGTAATGTTCCCGAAAAATTTGTGTTGCTAAGCAGGAGGGTCTGAAGAGAGAGATTCTGATGGAACTCCGGAAAAGAACCCTGAAGGAATTCGTTGTATGACAAGTCAAGGATCTCTAGTGTTGGTACTTGGAATATAGCTTGTGGAAATATTCCGTTCAACTGGCAAGAGCTGAGCTGCAAGGCAGTCAATTTGGAGTAATTTGCGAGGAATTCTGGAACTGGAGCAGACAAATTATTACCGCTCAAACGAATTATTGAAAGAGACTGAAGCTTTGCAAGGGAAGCATCAAGAGGACCTGAAAGATAGCAGTCGGACATGCTCAGCACTTTTAGATTAGGCAGTGAAGATGATAAGGCCTTGCACCAGTCATTTCCGTGTGCTGATATATTAACACCATCAAGAAGGAGCTCTGTTAGGTGTGTGAGATTTTGAACCAATGTTGCAAAATTAGGCTTCTCGAGTTTCAGTGCAGGACCTCCAAGGAAGGAAAAGTCAGACAAATCAAGACTGACCAACCTTGTCAGCTTTGAGATTTCAATTGGAATCTGGCCTGTAAAGCCAGCGTTGGACAAATTCAGTGAAATCAAATCCGTGAGGTTGGCAAACCCGACTGGCAGAGCTGTGCTGAAGCGGTTGAAAGACAAGCTTAGACTCTGAAGAAATTGAAGACTGAAAAGCCCGCTTGAATCGTCAAGTCCACCAGTGATTGATTCATTGCTCAAGTCGAGGCCGATAACACGATCAAGCCCACCTATATCGCAGCTTATACCTATCCACTCGCAGCAATCCGTACTGGGATTCCATGTCACCAGTTTGGTGGACATAGATTCATTGAATACGAGAGTGTTCTTTAATTGGAGCAACAAAGATTGCTGATCGCTGTGGCATCTGCCAGAAACCAGACCTATGTTGATGCAGGAGAGCATCGTTAGAAGGGGCATGAAGAAAAACAAAGTACAGAGAGGAATTTTCATTGTCGAGTGGATTGTTTGACACAAATCAATTGCAGCTCATCAAGTCTTTAACATCGATGATAGTTATGTACCTACATAATTATCATCGATGTTAATAAAGACTTTTTATTGTAGATGACATTTAAACGCATTGACTTGAGCTACTGGAGACATCATATAATCAAAACCACTATTCGAATCAATGCAAGTTTCTAGCCCTCAGACCAGTTGATTTTGCACTTCAGTTAGATTTTAATGCTTCCTTATTATTAGATGTATTAATGTAAAAAATAAATTTTAAAAAATAAAAAATATATTATTTTAATATATTTAATTCCAAATAAAAAATATTTTTATTGGTTCAAAAACTAACTGTAGTTCAGGGATGCTAATGAAAACAAAAAAAAACACTAATTAAATATATTTTTTATGTCCCGGCTTTTAATTAAAATGTTCACTAAATAACATGTTCTTTTTTTCTCAATAAATTTACGCATATAAGTCTGGTCTAAGAGTTTTATATTCAATAATTTTCTTTTTATTTTTTTTCCCAGAAAAATATGGCAAGCCTTGGACTATATAATAAAAGTAGCTCTCTTACTTTACATAATAATAGTAAAGTAAATTGAAGTTATTAAAGTCAAACTTGTTACACTGAAGATTTTTTATTTTTTTAATTCTAAATCAATGAGATTCCATTCCAATCACGGACACGTTTTAGTAAATTTCACTTTCATAGATCTCAAAATCAAAACTCATAACGCATTAGTTTTGATATCCGGTAAAAAAAAATAAAAATAAAAAACCTTTATGAACTTAAAGATAGTAAATTTATCCTTATGTCTACTATTGAAAAAAATACAAATGAGCTTGGATTGGGCTTTTTGATCTTGAATTTGAAATCTTAAAAAAATGAGTTTCTTAGACTCATATATATAAAGTGAAGGTCCATAAACAAAAAGCTTCTCTTTTGCTTTTTTTTTTTCTCTCTATTCATTCTTCTTTTTTTTTGATTCCCCACCTTTTTTTTTTCAGTTTCAATTTTATCCTTAGAGTTTTTTTAACAATCTTTCAAGTTGCTTTTAAACTACTCAAGTTAATTAGATCATATTAAAATAATATTTTATATAATTTAATTTTAAATTCGGGCTAGATAAAAAATTAAATTTAAAGGTTTTTTCTGTTAATTTCATCCTATTTTTTCTAAATCTCATCCTCAATTTTTTTTACTAGTAAGCAAGGTCACCTTTGGATCGACCAAGTCGATTGGATCACGTTGGAGCAACTTCCACACAATTTAATTTTAAATTAACATCGGCAAAATGTTGGGTTGGGAGGTTTTTTAATGTCAATTTTTTTTTCTCAATTTCATCCTCATAATTTTTTTTACTATTCAATCAGGTTCTCTTCGAACTAACAAAATTGATTGGGTTATATTGAAGCACTTCCACTCGATTTAATTTTAAAAACATACTAGGTAAAGAATCAAGTCAGGAAGTTTCAAAGTTGACCCACTAAATTGTTTTTAGTAACAATATCAAATAATTCTCAATCATCTAAATATTTTGTGTTATATTCATTGATCATAAAACTTGAGAAAAAGGGAGACTTAGTTATGATGGGTCTTCTTGCACTCTCTTCACTGAAGCACCAGTCAACTAGCCTTTTTTTTTCCTTCTTCAACTCTATAACAACCTTTTAAATAAATTCATGTACCTCCTATCCGAACATGATCCTACTTTTCAAAAAAAAAATAGTTATTAAATCTAAAATACATGTAAAATAAATAGATTATTTTTTGTGATTTTTTTATATGATAAAGTATGCAAGTATAATTTATTTTTGAGAAGTTTTGCCATATGTAAATTAAAATAAAATTGTATTTTTGAAATAAAGAGTATTTTTATTGTTGTTTTTGTGGGAGGAAATCAATTTATTTAATACTGAAAAAACATTTGCATGTAGACCACTATGCAAAATATTAAAAACTAGCAAATTACAATGTTCATAACCGTAGGATTTTGTATTTCTATCAGCTGCTTCTTCTAAACAAGGCAAAAGAACTCTGATTTAATATATTTTCGTAATGCAGGGGCTATGGTTTTAAGGCTGTTTTTCAACAGCAAACCAGCAACCTATCGTATCTCGGTCGAAATTCAAAACGTTCAGATACGTTATGGGTTTAAAAGTGTTACCAATTAAACTATTTCCATCATCTTACTCAAGTAAAGTCACTCAACGAATACCTGTACGTAGCACCACAATCAACATTTAGCTTGCAAAACTGTGAAACTCACTCTCACCAAAGTAAAGCAATCCAATTATACCCAGAAATATCGAAAGCTAACCAATAATTGAAATACAGCTGCTAAAGCTGACACTCATCAGCTGAGGAATGCAGAGAAATCTGATGCCCTGACAGCGTGCAGATATCTAAAGCAGGCCTAGGCTACAACATTTTATTACAGAGTCACAGAAACGAAGCAAACAAAAGAAACTGTCGCATTTATCCAATAACTGCGAGGTCCCTTGGACGAATGATTGATGACATACAATTGGTGGACAAAGAGAATAAAAAATAAAGTTGTAACTACACTTCTTATTGCAAATGTCGACAAACTGAAAACAGAACAAAACATATAGCAGGATATAAAATAGAAGCCATAGGAAATATCAATTGCAAATGCTATCACCACGCGCATTGATCTTCTTCACCAATGTTACTGCCTTCTTCTGTTTCTTTGAGCTCTTCTGCCAAGATTCTTACTTCTTTTATCTAGTTGAGGGAAGATTCTGAAAATTACACGATTAACATGTGTGTAGTACCATGTTCTCCATCTCTTGCAGAACATAAGAGGTAGAATAACAATTCCCAGCCCGAAGATATATACGAATTCAACACTTAAGAAGTTCCAGTCAATCTCTATACCAGAATTTGATCTATTGGTATTGTAGCATGCTGAAATTAATGGATTGGAGCATGCTAAAATTAAGGGAGGCCCGCATAATCCAGGGTTACCTTCAAAGTAATCGGGTGAGAACGTCTGCATTTGAGCGCCTGTTGGGATCTGTCCCACTAGCCTGTTATATGAGAGATTCAGAACCGAAAGGAATGACAGGCTTGCTAGCCGTTGTGGGAATTGTCCAGACAATTGGTTAGATGAGAGGTCTAAGGACTCGAGCTGTGGCAGGTTGCCTAAAGATGATGGAATTTGGCCTGTGAGTACATTATGTGACAAGTTGAGAGCATAGAGGGCATTGAATTGTCCTATGATATGTGGTATTGGCCCTTCAAAGTTGTTGCTTGAAAAGTCAGCAGAGGTAAAGACAGTTAATATCTTCACCAGCTCCAACTGGAGACCCTTTAATGTGACCGTTATTGAATCTTGATAATACAGTCCATCCGTCAGCTTCAGGGGATCATATTTTAAGTGCTCAAGGTTTCTGTTTCCACCTTCCATCATTCCTTCCCACGTTTTCAATAAAATATCAGGTAGATTTCCTCTGAAATTGTTGTAAGCTACGTCGACAATCTGAAGCCTTGGCCAAGTGCCTTTGATGTGTGGACATCCAATAAGCCCGGAGAACGTGTTGTTTCGCAGAACAAGGACACGAAAACTCGATATGTTCTCATGAAGACACGGGAAGCTGTCAATGATTTGATTGTTCCCAAGGTCTAAGACCTCTAACATAGTGCAATTGGCCAGAGATTTTGGAACCTGCCCTTGCAAGTTGTTTCCACTCAGATCTAGAGTCTTCAATTCACAGCTTCTTTGAAATTTATCAGGAATAAAGCCATCGAAGTTGTTTCTCCTTAAATTTAGAACATGAAGAGTCGTAATCCTCTCAATTAAACAGGATGGTATTGGTCCACTCAAACTGTTCTTAGACAAGTCAAGAACTTGTAGCCATTCGGTATTGCATATTGATTGCGGTATTGCTCCGGTAAGGCGATTATTTGAAAGGGAGAAGAAAAGGGTAAAGTTTAAGTAATTACCGATGTTAAGGGGGATGAAGGAAGAAAAATTATTGCTTGAGTAATCCACGTAGGTAATAAATGATGGAGGAACTGGAATGCTCCCTTGGAGCTGGTTATGATGCAGGTCTAAGATACTAAGACCAGGAAGAGATAAAGGTCTTTCTAGATCAACCAGAAGATTGCGTGAAAGATTCAGATATTGAAGAAGACTAAGTGCTGAAATCCAACGAGGTACCGGCCCTAAGGAGTAGGGTTACCATTTGTCAATGGTAGTTGCACCCACCATTGACAAATGTATCAACCCATGTGCAGCCATTGTTGAGAAGACACAATTGTTGCCTATAAAAGGACATTGAGAGAGAGAGCAAAGTAGAGAGGATTGAAGAGAACAAGAGAGAGATACGTGAGGAGAGAAAGAGGGAGTAGCTGCCAAGGGCAGCAGCCCTGCTGCCTTGTACAGCAGTGTGTGAGAGCAATGGGAGCTGAGTTTGAGTGAAGTGAGCCTCCTTCTCCATGTGTGTTGTAACCCTTTCTCTATCTATCTCTAATACTATTGACTCTCCCGTGGATGTAGGCGGTTTTGCCGAACCACGTTAAATATTGTGTCAGTGTGCTTAAACCTCCTATGAGCAACTATCAGTACATCACCGGGCCGCGCATGGGGTGCCGGAATTCCCCATCAATTGGTATCAGAGCACATGGTTTAAAGGGGTGTTTGATTTTTGCTCAAAAATAAAAGTTGTCAAAACTGTGTTTTGACCATACCACTGTGTAGAGGAGGAAGAGACGAAGCCACTGTTGAAAACCGCGTCGAAATCGGATGTCGGAATCCGCCGCACGTGCCGTCATGCGCCGGCGAGGACACTGCCCACGCGCACAGACGCGCGCCACGCGTCACACGCGTCACACGCGTCTTCTTCACCCGGATGAGCCGACCCGACCCGAATACCAGGCGACCCGACCCACGTGCTAGACCCGGATAAGGATGACGTCATCATGATGTAATTATGACATCATCATGCACAGTCAGCATGTCATGTCAGCAACCAGTCAGCAGCCACGTCAGCAAAGTGGGACCCACCTGCCACGTCACCAGCCGCGAGCCGAGCTGAGCTGAGCTGAATTGAAGCCGAGTCGAGCCGCGAGCCGAGGGACAGGATCCAGTGTAGCAGATTCTACATGCAACCGGATCTGAGATTGAATCTGAGCCGTTGATCAGGCCAGAATTGTTTTGATCAAATCTTAGCCGTCTGAAATGCGATTTGGACGATTTCAAACTTGTTTCCAGCTAATTTGATCGTTCCGGATGCAATGGTACGGTCCGATCATTGAGATTTGAGACCGAAAGTGGTGGTGGTGAATTATTAAAGAGAGATTGCCCGATCAGGAGGCATCTGAAGGTCATCATGGTGGTCGTTGAAGAGAAGAAGAAGAAGGTGCACATGTTTACCCAATTACATGTGCTAAACTGCTAAGTGGAGAGAATTTTAATTGCCTTGAGGAAAGGCAAAATTGGGACACTCTAGACACCCGATCATGTGGATAATTTGAGGTGAAGAGTGGAAATTGACGAAGACCAATCATGACGAATCTAAGCACTGGTAGTCTCGCCAGATGTTGAGAACTGATGTATTACACTAGTATATTCCAGATCACTTGTAAAGGAAAGCCGCAACATAGCTAGCAAATGGTTGTATATACGGAAAGACAGTACGATGGATAGATATGGCCTAAGAAGTTCTGTCTAGGAGGTTGGGTTTTAAACGGGACCAGTGTGACCCCTCCAATCTTTCCTGGGAACTTGCTTAGTGGAAGGATTATCCATATGGTACTATTTTCGTATATATAGCAGTTTGTAATGAAACGGTTGAAGACTAGCAAGACGACGGCACAAGGGAACAGTTGGGTTCCGTATGTTCAAGGATCTGATGAAGTTGTGATTTCTCCAAAGAAGTTAGATTCGGTGACTGTGATTTCTCGAGGGGAGAATTGATGAAGACCCTGATAATGGAAGAGAAATACAGCAAGGGATAAAGATTGGCACCCTATTTTGACTTGGATAGGTGTTGTGACAGGATGAGCTGCTGTCAAACATAAGCAAGGAATAGGGGAAAATCTGGAGAACAGAAATTGCACGAGGGCACACGGAGATTGTGCAGGAGTACCCGTAGGATCCAACGAGGTACTATAATGAGACAACAGGTGCAAGGAGAAGAAGTGTTCCCAGATGAAGCTCAGAGCAGAGACTGTTAAAGTTTGTACAACAGGAAGTCTCTTATGCTCTTAATGACGACAACAGGCGAAGACCTTTCCAATGCATGCAAGGATGGAAAGAGAGTTGTTGCAAAGGCACCTAATTGAGGGGGTGCAAACGCCCGTGATATAAGGCAACAGCCTATGATGAAAGGCGAAGACACCAAAGAGAGTTGGTGTAGGTAGAGCTGTCAAGCAGAAAAGCACAGAAGCTCCAAACATAGAAATCGAGGTGGAGGATTGCGAGGAGTATACCGCAAGTTTCTCTTTCTATATGATTAGTGGCAGTTATCTCTCCCATAGTGCACATGGTGGTAGAGAATTTTTTGGAGCTACTTTGAAGCATCTCAGCTGAAGAAGGATGCGACCACCTATGAAAGGTGAAGACACTTTAGATGAAAGGTGTGTGAGGGCCGTGATAGAAGCCCCAGTTCAGACCGCCTCGTGACAACAGGCGAAGACACCTTAGAGAAGGTGTGAGGGCCATGAGAGGAGCCCCAGTTCAAACCGCCGCATGACGACGAGCGGAGACACCTAAGGAGAAGGTGTGTGGGCCACGATGTAAGCCCAGTTCAGAACGCCCCAGAGCCAATGTGATGGCTAGACATGAGTGGACAGGTGTATAGCTAATGAAGTGGCTATGATGAGTATGGAGACAAATGCAGAATTGACTTTCATGGATATTGCCCCCATGCTAAAGATCAATGAGCTAGAAGACATTTGTCTTGGACAATAAGTGTGTGACTTGTGGAGCATTAAGACGCGGCTGCTATGAAAGAGCAGAGGGCATGCGCAGGTTCCGGGAACGAGTTGACTTTTGTCAAGGTGGTGAGCTCGGTAATGGCATTGTAATACTCAGAGTATGAAGACAGATATGGATCAACCTTTAATGGGTTGCCCCCATGGTTAAAGGTAGAGAGCTACCTAGACTCTTACGACTAAGAGCGAGAGACTCACAGAGAAGTAAGGCGTGGTTCCTAGGGTGGAACAGAGGGCAGGCGCAACTCCTGGATGAGTAGACTCTTGGAAAAGTGGTGAGCTCGTGATCATACTGAGATACTCAGATAATGACTGTCGCACTTGGAAAAAGAAATTTCCGTTTGAGGGGGTGTTGTAAGCCTTGGTGTAAGGCTTGATGAATAATTCCGGACCGAGCATGGTTGATACGCTCGAAGGGGAATGCAGTGTATCCCAGAGACAAGCGTTAACACTCTTCAGATGTGATGTGGCAGACCATATAGTTGTAGTGATCCTTTTGTGTGAGAAAAGGTGTGCTTTGGCGACTCTGGTGATTGAAAGGTTTGGCGAGTACCTGTAAACTCGGCCACAGATGCTCTCAGAATGGTAAGCTTGGAAGAGCTGCAAGATGCAAGCCTGTGCTGAAGAAGCAAGAGGACAATTGCCTATATAAATGTCAAAGGGGGTGATTGTTAGGATTTGCCATTATTGGGCAACCTACCCTAAGGAGTAGGGTTACCATTTGTCAATGGTAATTGCACCCACCATTGACAAATGTATCAACCCATGTGCAGCCATTGTTGAGAAGACACAATTGTTGCCTATAAAAGGGCATTGAGAGAGAGAGCAAAGTAGAGAGGATTGAAGAGAACAAGAGAGAGATACGTGAGGAGAGAAAGAGGGAGTAGCTGCCAAGGGCAGCAGCCCTGCTGCCTTGTATAGCAGTGTGTGAGAGCAATGGGAGCTGAGTTTGAGTGAAGTGAGCCTCCTCCTCCATGTGTGTTGTAACCCTTTCTCTATCTATCTCTAATAATATTGACTCTCCCGTGGATGTAGGCGGTTTTGCCGAACCACGTTAAATATTGTGTCAGTGTGCTTAAACCTTCTATGAGCAACTATCAATACATCACCGGTCTGCGCATGGGGTGCCGGAATTCCCCTACACTACATAGGTGAGATTCTTGGACTTTCGGAATGATGGGAGTGTGCCTGTGAACATGTTAGATGACAAGTCCAGATAAAACAGCTGGGTGAGATTAGCCATTGAATTTGGAATTGGTCCAGTGAAATTGTTACCCGCTGCCGCTAGCTCTATTCTGGATAATTTCTGGAGTTCGCCAATGGACTGTGGTAATGTTCCCGAAAAATTTGTGTTGCTAAGCAGGAGGGTCTGAAGAGAGAGATTCTGATGGAACTCCGGAAAAGAACCCTGAAGGAATTCGTTGTATGACAAGTCAAGGATCTCTAGTGTTGGTACCTCGAATATAGCTTGTGGAAATATTCCGTTCAACTGGCAAGAGCTAAGCTGCAAGGCAGTCAATTTGGAGTAATTTGCGAGGAATTCTGGAACTGGAGCAGACAAATTATTACCGCTCAAACGAATTATTGAAAGAGACTGAAGCTTTGCAAGGGAAGCATCAAGAGGACCTGAAAGATAGCAGTCGGACATGCTCAGCACTTTTAGATTAGGCAGTGAAGATGATAAGGCCTTGCACCAGTCATTGCCGTGTGCTGATATATTAACACCATCAAGAAGGAGCTCTGTTAGGTGTGTGAGATTTTGAACCAATGTTGCAAAATTAGGCTTCTCGAGTTTCAGTGCAGGACCTCCAGGGATGTAAATGGCAGACAAATCAAGACTGACCAACTTTGTCAGCTTTGAGAAATCATTTGGAATCTGGCCTGTAAAGCCAGCGTTGGACAAATTCAGTGAAATCAAACCCGTGAGAAGTTATATTAAATGTTGAAGTTAAAAAAAAAAAGAGGTTGTACGGACATCATTAATAATTTATTGTGTAATGCATACACTGCATCTAAAATTATAGAAATAAAAGGTAAAAAGTAATGTTGTTAGTGAAAGTGATCACAGCAGCACATTTTATTTATTTTTTTATGTTTAAACGAGTCCTTATTCAAATAAAATATATTTGTAACATTAATAAATATTATGAATATGGAAAAAAGTTTTATTTTGTACCTCACTGACTTCTTAGTATGAGAGTCGTATTAATTATTAGCATTATATTATTTATGAGTCCTTTTATTTAATAAAATAAAACAGCATTACTTATATGTGACTTAAGTAGAATTTGATGTCGCAGGCATTTAATTAAAAAATTTATTAATTCTTTTGATTATAAAAAGTTTTTTTTATTTTTTTTATTTTTATTTATTTTATTTAAAATAATTTATAAAAAAATTAGTTTCATTATCCTTTAATTTTTTATCTGTTAAATTTAATTTTTATTTTCTTAATAAATTTTTTAAAAATAATATATTATTTTTCAATTTATTTTTAATAATATAGCCAACCACAAACTATTTTCAAACAAATAAACAAGGTCTCAATGTCTTAGGCATTTAATAAATAAAACATTAATTCTTTTGGTTATTGATTTTTTTTTTTAATCTTCATACTGGTAGAGTATTGGTACCATATAGAGTTTTGTAAATCTTTTATTCCAAGAGGCTATCTGAGATTATAATCAAGAAGGATATACTACGACAACCAACAAAGATTCAATCATGAATTTTAAAATAATTTAATATTTAATATTTTGTTTGTTTGCATTTTATGTACAGTATAAATATTAGGCATTTAATAAAAATAAGATTAACTCATTTTTTAGGAAGTAATTTTTTATGTGAGTTTTATCATTGTTGATCCCTTTCTTATTTAAAAGTGAATATGATTAAATATTAATATATTAATCAACTTCCATGATTGATCGAGTAAATTATATTTTGATAATGTTCATCAAATCTTAATTGAGGCAATCTAACGAGTCAATTTTCTAAGAGGTCTTAACAAATAAAAAATCTTAAGAGCACACTTCTTTTCATATAATTCTGATACATTTAAACAATTTATTTATTTTTCTGAATATTGATTTCAACGTTAGAATTCAAGAGATCAATAAAAAAAATTATGTAATTAGTTCTTAAAAAAATAATGATGTAGCCATTTCCTTTCAATATAAAAATTATATTTTTTTTTTCATACGAGAATATGTTTATAAACATGGTCCCCTGAACTATTGATTGAAATGTAATTAATCCTTGAATAAATTATTGAATGCAATTAGTTCTTAAACAAATCAATTATAATCCATTCTTTCTCTTCTTAAACATGTCTCTCGTGTTTTTTTAACCGGTTAAGAATCGAATGAAGACCTGATTTTAATTAATAAAAAGGTTGCTTAAATCTTCAGCTTCTTTAATGACTAGTTTACACTATATAATTTATTCATCGATTATATACATTTTAACCAATAATTCATGGATTGTTAATCACTCTTTATCATGTTGTTATCAAGAGAACTTTTCCATAGGCAATGTGCTAATAATTTTATTGAACTTTTTACTTGGTTTATGAATACGCTTTCAAAAACTTTTTCTGATTTGAGGAGACATTTTTTATGTGGAGCTCTTCTTAAAAAAACATTTCTCTTTAATGTTTTTGAGTCACTTTTCTATATGTTTTTTATTATTATTATTGTTTTATTATACAAAACATTGATTCTAAAAAATTATTTTATTAAATACAATCAAGTTCATGTCTCGTGTTTCAATATCAAATATCTATATTCATATCTATCTCTTAACATTTTAATTTATTTTTTAGTTAAATATCATATGTATTTTTACTTGATTTTCACATAAACTGATAATATTTTTTTCTAATATGTACAACCTTATAAAATATTTTTTTACTTTGATTTTATTCAATCAATTTCATTTGTGTCTGTTTCTATTATTATTTGATTAAATTAAAAATTAATTTCAATAAACAAAATCATTAAACATAACTGGATAAATGATTTGTGTTGTGAGATCAAATATTTTGATATGCATTTATCTTTGAACCTTTTCAATTTAGTCTTTAATTATCATTAATGATTTCTTTTTTACATTTATTAATATAGATGATTTTCAATTTTTTTAATTAAATATTTGTATAGACTTTTTAATTTACAATTAAGACTTTTTAATGTCAAACAACGCTTTAGAAAACCTTGTGTATATTTTTTTTTGTTGAAAACAAAATTATACGACCTGCTACACATGTAAAATAATTAGTATATTAGAATTCCAGGAATATGCTATTTTTATGCAGGATATTATGACCATAGATACGATTCACTATGAATGGTTAATTATCTTTATTTGGTCATCAAACATTATTTTTTTGGTAATTTCAACCTCGTATGGCATGTTGGCAATGTTTTATTATTTGAGATTTCCTTCTCTTTGCATTCTTTCACGTCTATGAAATGTATGATAAAATTCTAATGCTCAATAAAAGATTATTTTTACAAAAGTAAACTTGAGGTTATAGTAAAAAAATACAATTGAAAGAATCAGGATAAAAACAAAAAAACAAAACTCATTATTCAAAAGGCGTAGAAAACTTTAATTTACTCTCTAAATTTTTAATTTACATTTGGTATATGAAGTTTTAAAATCTCAAGTTTCATTATTAAATTTTAATTTTTTTTTCATGTTTCAATTCTTTATTGTTGAGAGAGATGAGAGAAAATTGTTAGAAAATAAGATTATACAAAAAATGATTGGTCATGCATATTTTGACCCAGAAAAAGACAAATTGTGGTGTCAATGGGTTCTTCTAACAAAGAGAAGTTTCATCGAGGTGGTTTAAATTTTTATCTTAAAAAAAAATAGATTAGATCTTGAATTTTTTTTTATATAGTTTAATTTTGAGTTTTTATACAGATTAAAGAATGTTATGGAGTTAAAATAAGTTTAATGATGTTTTTACAGGCAATAACAAATTGGGAATTGAGTTTTTGAGTTCTAAAACTTAGAACTTTACTTTTAAGTCATCAAAGTTGCCTAGAATTTGAACCATCAGAGGAAACATTGTCTTTCTCATTTAATTTTTTGTAAAGTAGTTAACATGTCGTCCATCTCTTTACAAGAAAAAAAAAAGTTGTGCACGCCACGCCTGACCTTATAGGCCCATGCATTCCCTGGACTTTTAAAATAAGAAAAACAATGTTTGCTATGATGTTAAAATAAATTTAATGAAGTTCTTAAAATGTTTTTTAAGTGTTTATAGGCAATAACAAATTGAAAATTAACTTTTTAAAATCATAAAACTTAAACCTTTACTTTTAAGCCATTAAAGGTGCCTGGAATTTGAACAATCAGAGGAAACATTGTCTTTCTTATTTACAATTTCTTTTAAGGTGGTTAATATGTCGTTTATCCCTTTACAAGAAATAAAAAGTTGTGCGCGCCTAACTTTGCAGGACTATGCATGCCTTGGGGTTTTTTTTTTTTAGGCCAAGCACTCTGGTCCATCCTCCCACGCTTAGGCACCTCATCTTTTTTTTTTTATATTGCCTTTTATTTGTTTTTTTTTACTAATTTTGAATAAAGTGACTATAAATAAAATAATTAAATGATATTTGAAATATTATCTAATTTTCTCATGGTTTTTAAATAAAATTATAGCTTTTCATGATAATATTAACAATTATTTTGTAAATTATTATATATGAACCTAATATAAAAAATAAAAAAAGCCCATGAATATTAAATGAAAATAAAATATTTATTTCTTCATTTTTATTCTCAATTTTTTTTATATAATTCTCTAGGATTACTTATTTTTTTATTTTTTTATTATGTATGAAATATAGTTATTAAATTTGGACCTTACCGGCTAGCAGTGCTGAAGCTGTTGAAAGACAAGTATAGACTCTGAAGAAATTGAAAACTGAAAAGCCCGCTTGAAGCGTCAAGTCCACTAGGGATTGATTCATTGCTCAAGTCGAGGCCTATAACCAAGGTTGTTAAAAATATTTTTTTGACACAGTACGGAAAATACAAAATAAACTTGAATCGTAAAAACAAATTTTAAAATCGTAAAATCATAAAGAATTTTAAAATACATTAAAAAAATAAAAATTCATGCTTCAAATAATCAATCGCAACAAAAAATCAACAAAAATAACCTGCTATCCATTCTTGATGATTAATTTCAGTAAATGCAAGCTTAATTGGTTGTCTGAACAAGGCTCCCCTGCTAGAGTAGAAAAGGCTATAAAAAAAACTAAAGCAAAAGAAATTGGCAAGTTCTCAAAGTGCTTTCTACTTATACCGCTGCAGCAGGTTAGTGAATGTTCTGCTTAACACATCAAGATAAAACACGATCCATCTAAACAAGTTCAGTGCAGTTGAAAAAGCTAAACAGAGAGAAACGTGATTATATACTTACCAAGTTGGAAGATTTACAAGACCACGAAAATGCTTGCCAGCATTAGAGTATCTCTGCTTCTCATCATGAGCTACACCCCTCCCCACACCATAACCAATCTCACATCCAGCACCCAATCCAATGCCAAACTGTAAACCAGGAATACCAGGACCAAACCCAACACCTGAAGAACCATTTAAAACCTCAGTAAAACACAATATGATGATAATGATCATCATCATCACATATAAGATAAAAGGCAACACAAGCTACAACCATCAAATATAAATATTAAATGCAGTCAAATAGCACAACTAAAACTCAAAAAAGAAAAAAAAGGTCGATTGAGAGTATCGAAGTTTACTAAACTAATTCTTTGTACAATCGATTTCCAACTCTAAAATCAAACAAACACAAGCCGTTTTGAAATCCTTCCAAAAACATCAAAAGAAGAGAACAAAAGCATTACTTTGCAATAAGAAAAATGGCTGACAAGTTTTGTCTATTTCAAACATAGCCAGTAAAAATCAAGACATCAAAGTCAGCTAGCAATGAAAGAAGGCTAAACACTTTCCTCATTCTAAAACGAGCAAAGAGAAAAACATAATAATCGTACCTTAAAGGAAATAAAGGACTGCAAGGCAAATCATAGATTGCCTTAAGAGTTAAGATACAAGAATGTATGTGGCAAGTTGCAGAGGATTACATGGCAGCTGATTTCTTAATCTGACTGGCGATTTGGGGAAAGGGACTGGCGATTTGGGAAGGGGAAAAGGGGAAGGGTGGGGTGTCAGGCGGTGGAGTGGGGACTCATGGGGAAAGGGGAGTGCAGTTGTTTTAATTTTAATGTAAAATCGTGAAATCGGTCTGGTTTGAGCGATTTTAACGAGTCAGACTGATTTTATACGAGTTTGACCGGATTTAACCGATTTTACTGATTTTCAAGTTTTTAATCCAATTTAACACGTTTTTGTATTTTGACTCATAAAATCGTACGATTTTATAAGTCAAAACACGTTTTTAATAACCTTGCCTATAACACAATCAAGCCCACCAATATTGCAGCTTATACCTCTCCACTCGCAGCAATCCGAGCTGGGATTCCATGTCACCAGTTTGGTGGACATAGATTCATTGAATACGAGAGTTTTCTTTAATTAGAGCAACAAAGATTGTTGATCGCTCTGGCGTCCGCCAGAAACCAGACCTGTGGTGATGCTGGAGGGCATCATCAGAAGGGGCATGAAAAAAAAAACAAAATAAAGAGGAATTTTCAGTAAAAAAAATTTATAAATTTTAAATGTATAAATTATTTTAATATATTTCTAAATAAAAAATATTTTAAAAAAAATTAATAAATTCTCAAACACTTATTGCCATAGTTCTGAAACCCGACTCGGTGGGTCGACCCGGAACCTGGCCGACCCGGGGCTGGAACCGGGCTGGATTGAAAAAAAACAGGGGAAGGAAAAACCTGGTGTGACCTGGATGACCCGCCAAGACCCGTTCAAAAACTCGGTTGCAACCTATTCACTTTTTTTTATTTATTAAAATGACGTCGTTTTGATTAAAAAAAAAAAATTGACCCGAGCGATCCGGTGACCCGGTCAAAACCTAAAACCTGGTTACAAGTATAAGTTTGGTCTAAGATTTTTATATTCAATAGTTTTCTTTTTATTAAATTCAAGTACCAATGCTTTGCAATATAATAAGGAAGGAATTGTTACTTTTATTGTGTATCTCAAGATGTTTTTAAACCCCCCCCCCCGGAAAAATATGGTAAGCCTTGGACTATATAATAAAAGTAGCTCTCTTACTCTACATAATAATAGTAATAGTAAAGTAAATTGAAGTTATTAAAGTCAAACTTGTTACACTGAAGATTTTTTTTAAAATTCTAAATCAATGAGATTCTATTCCAATCACGGACACATTTTAGTAAATTTCACTTTCATAGATCTCAAAATCAAAACTCATAACGCATTAGTTTTGATATCCGGTAACACACACACAAAAACAAAACCTTTATGAACTTAAAGATAGTAAATTTATCCTTATGTCTACTATTGAAAAAAAAATACAAATGAGCTTGGATGGGGCCTTTTGGTCTTGAATTTCAAATCTAAAAAAAATGTGTTTTTTAGACTCATATATAAAAGTTCCATAAACAAAAATCTTCCTTTTTTTATTTTTTTCAATTCATTCCTTTCTCTTTTCTTTTCATTCCCCCCCTTTTTTTTCTCAATTTTGTCCATTTTCCCTCAATTTTATCCTCAGGCTTTTTTAACAGCCTTTTGAGTTACTTTTAAACCATTTAAGTCGACGAGATCATATCAAGACAATCTTTTACGCGATTTAATTTTAAATCCGGGTTAGGCAAGAAATTGAATCTAGAGGTTTTTCTTGTTAATTTCATCTTATTTTTTTCTCAATCTCATCCTTATTTTTTTTTTACTGGTTAGCAAGGTTACTTTTGGACCGACCAAGTCGACTAGATCACGTTAGGGCAATTTCTACACAGTTTAATTTTAAACTAACATCGACAAAGAGTTGGGTTGAAAGGTTTTTAATGTTATTTCATTTTCTTACCATCTCTGTGTAACTGGTGTTTACGAGAGTGTCAACCCTTTCGGGCCTACTAGGATGTTCCCTGGAGAGCCCTTTCTTCATAACATCCTGTTGTCTGATAGGGAAACGGTTTCTGTTGGGGGGTTCAACTCTAACCTCTTCTCTATGAATCTGAGAGGAGCTTCTACGAGCAGCTAGGGCTTCATCCACTCTTATGTGGCTCTCAATCATCCGATTCACCCTCAAGAGAGTTCTGTCCTGTAACGGGTGGAGCTGTTTCCACAACTCTTCACTTCTGACCCCTTTGATCAAAGCCTCACAGGCTATGGGCTCCAGCAGGTCTTCCACTTGAAGCATTTCTTCATTAAATCTCCTCAAATATGCTCGGGTGGACTCCTTCTCACCTTGGGTAACTCTGAATAGCTTTGTGGAGCTCTTCTTCATGGAAATGTTGGTGCTGAAACGTGCAACTAGTTTAGCACACAAGTCCTGGAAGCTCAGGGCAGACCCTGGCTTCAGGTTGTTATACCACGACCTCACATCATTGTCATGGATGACCAGCTTAAGGCTCCCCCTCACATTCTGGATATGTTCCCGAGGGTCTGTAAGTCCATCATATTTATCCAGGTTCATCTTTGTGAATAAATACTCTTTAGGCACCTTAGCTTCCAGAACTCTCTTGGACAGCGGGGAGCTTTCCACTTGATACTGGTAAACAGAAGGGGGACACCGCTGGCCCTCTTCTGCTCTTCCTCCAGATCGTTCTCAATGTGGACCAAATGAGCTGGAGGAATCTAGCATGGAACGGTGGTAGTGACGACTTTTTTCTCTCCTACGGTGGCTAGTTTCGACTCTACGAGAATGTTCACTTCATATTGGTATCGTAGGACGATGTGAACATTCTCGAGTTGGACTACAAGAATGATGTTTAGGGAGTGCCTCCTCATTCTACCCATACCCCTCTGCATAATTGAGGCGTCTTCAGGTGATAGGGGTCCTCTATGGCTGAGGTGGTAAGTTGTGTGCTGGGACATCATGAGCTGATTGAGGATGAACCGTGAGTTGTCCTCTCAATATGATAACCTCTTCAGAGAGCAAACGTATCTGCTCAGTCATCTTCTCAATCTGAGGTTGGGCGGATGTACCAGCAACAATGTTGGCATCCATGATATGCCCTAGTGTGTATGGATCTGCCATATTGGTGTAATAGATGGAACCGTACGCTAAAGCTTAGTTTCTTACTAGAGAAGTAATTAGCTTTTTGTAAGGTTTCCACAGATGACGCCAACTAATGAGGATACAAAAATCACAAGGAATATTCTGGAATGAATTATTCCTAGAGATCCTTGTACATCATTCACAGTGTGTTCTATGACCTTCACTCCCAGACTGCAATAGCTTCTTTTTTAATGGATTTCTTTAGGGGGTGTAAATATCTTCTTGAATAAATACCTGCATAAAATCCTTTAGAGACCCCTAAGGGTGTTAATGGGGGACCCTCCGAAGATTAAGTCAATACGAGGTATTTTTATGTGGCAAAAGACATTAATGAAGGTATTAATGAGCTTTTATGAAGATAGAAAGGAATAAGGAGAAGAAAATATAGAAGTTGGAGAAGAAGAAGAAGGATTGTGTTTATGTCTTAGAGTATAAGGTTTCGAACCTTTTTTCCTGTATACTCCCACTTCCTTTTATATTACCTAGCTTGACCTGCTTCATACAACGTAGGAGGGGTAGAGATGTAATCTCGTAATAGTAAAATAATATTATTCTACTGCTCGTGCCATCACATCTAATTAATATAAGCATGGACCGCTTGTTTGTATTTAATGAGATGTGATAGGTATCATAATTACTATCTCGGGCCCGAGGTATAGGAGGCTCAGTGTAAAGTTACCTTTTTAGCTATACGCTGAATCTAAAAAGGAGTTGGATTCAACTCACATGCTGAACCCAAGAGGAATTGGGTCAGCTTGCGACTGCACCCAAGAATGGTCAGGGACGGGCGCATCATAGCCCATCGTGGAGTCAAGCACGGATGGGTCCTAGCCCAACGTGGGCTGAGCGCGGATGCGTCACGGCCCAACTTAGAGCTGCTCATGAATGTGCCCCTACCCAACTTAGAGTTAGGCGTGGGCATGCCATGGCTCAACATGAAGTTGGACGCCGAGAAAGACATAACTTCATTTTGGGTTGTGACTTTTGTGTGTTGGCTTTTAAATGGGGGAGGTTTTAAGAGACCATGACCCATCAGAATCAAAAGAAGAACAAAGTCATAATACGAATGATACAAAAACCTCTACCTATTTGATTAATCATTCACCAATAAAAAATCTATAAAAAAAATTGCCAATAAAATTTTATTTTATAAAGTTTTATCATACCATCACTTAAAGGTTTATGGGTGTCCATTTTTTGGTCAAAACACCAACATGCAATAAAAATTTGATAATATAAATTTAAAGCACAACAAAAAATAAAGAATTCTTATAGTCTAGTTATTCTCAATCTTGATTTGCATGCTCTGTCCTCTGCGCAACTAATTTGATGTAATTAGACTTGCGATGATATGTGATTTTAAGCATTTAAATGTGGGTCTGCTATAACTAGATGAAGATCTGCCCCAGACAGATTGCGTGGATGGCCTAACATATATATTTATGGACCAATGAGATATTTTTAAGCCCAAGAGGAGGTTTGATCGTGCCAGACCAGAATAACAGCTCAAAAAAACCATAACTTTTTATCCGACCATTGGATTGCGTTTATATTTTTATAGGATTTTCCATAAACTGTTTTTCGATCGTCAAATCTTTAGATTTTGAAAATCTCACCTCAGGGCTCCGGTTTTGGCAGTTTTTTTAATTTTCCTTGTTATTTTTTGATTTTATACTTCCTTTGTAATCTCGGATTCTTATTTTTGTTTCCTAGTTAATGTAGAGTTTCTATCCTATTTAAGACTTTGTAAACCTCTCAAGTAGCAGAATTTATCATTGTTATTTTAGAGAAAATAAAACTCATAAACTTTGAATTTACATTGACAACCTTTTTCACTAATTAAAATTCTCGTATTTTTTCTTTGTTTTACTATCTTCAGCTTCCACCTTAATCTTGATTCATCCTTCCTTGCCTTTATTTCCTCAGTGCCTTTACTACAATCCATGAGACAATTTAAAACTCCTACATGAAAAAAAAAGAAAAAAAGAAAAAAAGATTATCAATGGTCTCATGTCAGGGTCTCATCTACTTCCTCCTTCATAGACACTCCTTTTCCCTTTGCTAATTTCCTTTCATACGATAAATTTTATACATGTTTATTTTCTTAGTTCTCCATCTCTACTACTGAGCCAAAGTTTTATTTCTTACGAGCTCTCGACAATTAGGTTTAGGCTGATAAAATTCCTTGCACTGTTCACGAGAACTCTTGCTAATTAGAATGGCCCCGGCCGTCAGATTTGGTATTTCTCTCAGCTGCTTCTAAACAAGGAAAAAAACTCCGATTTAATATATTTTCGTAATGCAGGAGCCATGGTTTTACACCTGGTTTTAAGGCTGTTTTCAAACAGCACACCGGCATCCTATCGAATCTCTGGCCGAGTGGCCCTGTTTAAAATTTGCATAAAAAAGTCTTTCGAAATTCAAAGTTTAGACATCACAATGGAGCTCAACAATAAAATTGGTTTCCTCAGATTCCATATTGTTATAAAAAGAAACAACTAAGACGCTTGATTAATTCTGCAAGATTCTCCCCAGAAAATAATGGAACTTCCAGGCTTCAGCTGAAAAATGCAGAGAAATCTGATGCCCTGACAGCATGCAGGTATCTAAAGCAGGCCTAGGCTACAACACGATATCTCAGATACTGTCCACATTATTACACAGTCACAAAAACGAAGCAAACGAAAGAAAATGTCGCATTTCTTCACATCTGATAGGCAGCTGATGCTCGATGGTCTCCAAACGAAAGAAAATGTCGCATTTCTTCAAATCTGATAGGCAGCTGATGCTCGATGGCCTTCCATGGATGCTCCTTTATCCAATAACTGCGAGCTCCATTGGACGAATAATTGACGACCTACAATTGGTAGACAAAGAGAATAAAAAATAAAGTTGAAACTAAACTTCTTATCGCAAATGTCTACAAACTGAAAACAAAACAAAACATTAATTGCAAATGCTCTCACCACGCGCATTGATCTTCTTCACCAATGTTACTGCCTTCTTCTACTTCTTTGAGCTCTTCTGCCAAGATTCTTGTTTCTTTTATCCAGTTGAGGGAAGATTCTGAAAACTACACGATTAACATGTGTGTAGTACCATGTTCTCCATCTCTTGCAAAACATAAGAGGTAGAATAATAATTCCCAACCCGAAGATATACCCTAATTCGGCACTTAAGATGTTCCAGTCAATCTCTATACCAGAATTTGAATGAGTGGTAACTATAGGCGGATACTCATGGCTGCAATTGTCACTCAAAGGCGAACCACATAATCCTTGGTTACCTTCAAAGGACTCGGGTGAGAACGTCTGGATTTGAGCGCCTGTTGGGATCCTTCCCACTAGCCTGTTATATGAGAGATTCAGGACTGAAAGGAATGACAGGCTTGCAAGCTGCTGAGGAATTACTCCGGAGAGGTGGTTGAATGAGAGATCCAAGGACTCCATCTGCGACAAGTTTCCGACAGATGATGGAATTTGGCCGGTGAGATCATTGTAAGACAAGTTGAGAACATGGAGTCCAGTTAATTGTCCTATGGATTCTGGTATTTCACCTTCAAAATTGTTGCTCGACAAGTCAATGTAAATAAATACGGTTAATATCTTCACCAGCTCCAACTGGAGACCCTTTAATGTGACTGTTATTGAATCTTGATAATACAGTCCATCCGTCAGCTTCAGGGGATCATATTTTATGAGCTCAAGGGTTCTGTTTCCACCTTCCATCATTCCTTCCCGCGTTTTCAAGAAAATATCAGGTAGTTTTCCTATGAAATGGTTGAAAGCTAGGTCGACGATCTGAAGCCTTGGCCAAGTGCCTTCAATTTGTGGACATCCAATAAGCCCGTTGAACTTGTTGTTTCGCAGAACAAGGACACGAAAACTCGATATGTTCTTAAGAAGACACGGGAAGCTGTCATTGATTTGATTGTTCCCAAGGTCTAAGACCTCTAACATAGTGCAATTGGCCAGATTTTTTGGAACCTGCCCTTGCAAGTTGTTTCCACTCAGGTCCAGAGTCTTCAATTCACAGCCTCTTTGAAATTTATCAGGAATAAAGCCATCGAAGTTGTTTCTCCTTAAATTTAGAACGCGAAGAGTCTTAATCTTTTCAATTAAACAGGATGGTATTGCTCCACTCAAACTGTTGTTGGACAAGTCAAGAACTTGTAGCCATTCGGAACTGCATATCGATTGCGGTATTGCTCCGATAAGGCGATTATTTGAAAGGGAGAAGAAAAAAGTCCAGTTGAAGTAATTACCGATGTTAGGGGGGATGAAGGAAGAGAAATTATTGCTCGAGTAATCCACATAGGTAATAAATGATGAAGGAACTGGAATGCTCCCTCGGAGCTGGTTATGATGCAGGTCTAAGATGCTAAGACCAGGAAGAGACAAAGGTCCTTCTAGATCAACCAGGAGATTGCGTGAAAGATTCAGATATTGAAGAAGACTAAGTTCTGAAACCCAACCAGGTACCGGCCCAGTAATTTGGTTGTCTGAAAGATCTAAATGGAAGAGTTTTGATTGGTTCCTTAGATCTGGAAACATTCCCAGGTCGCAAGAAGCCAATCTTAGTTTCTTGATTTGGGGAAGGGAAGACATGTTGGAATTGCCGCCATTTGCATAAACTGTCAAGTTGTTGTACGAGAGGCCAAGTGTGGTGAGACTGGGAAGTTTCTGAATCCAATGTAATTCCACCGTGCCATTGAGCTTATTGGATGAAAGTTCAAGGACACGGAGTTTTGCAAGACCAAAAACAGAACTGGGAATAGGACCTTCTAACTTGTTGCTGCTCAAATCCAGGAAAACCAAAAGAGAGGAAGACACGTTTGGAAACTCAGGAATCTGTCCCCCGAATCTGTTGTTGGAAAGCTGTATCTCCTGCAGCGGCGGGATTGCAAACAACGATGAGGGGATGCTCCCGTTGAATGCATTGTACCCTAAATCAACATAGGTGAGGTTTCGAAGGCCTTCCCAGTGACTGGATGGAATCTCACCTGTTAGTTGATTGTGAATGACATCTACATAGGTGAGATTCTTGGACTTTCGGAATGATGGGAGTGTGCCTGTGAACATGTTGGATGACAAGTCCAGATAAAACAGCTGGGTGAGATTAGCCATTGAATTTGGAATTGGTCCCGTGAAGTTGTTACCCGCTAGCTCTATTCTGGATAATTTCTGGAGTTCGCCAATGGACTGTGGTAATGTTCCCGAAAAAATTGTGTTACTGAGCAGGAGGGTCCGAAGAGAGAGATTCTGGTGGAACTCCGGAAAAGAACCCTGAAGGAATTTGTTGTATGATAAGTCAAGGATCTCTAGTGTTGGTACCTGGAATATAGCTTGTGGAAACATTCCGTTCAACTGGCAAGAGACAAGCTGCAAGGCAGTCAATTTCGAGTAATTTGCAAGGAATTCTGGAACTGGAGCAGACAAATTATTACCGCTCAAACGAATTATTGAAAGAGACTGTAGCTTTGCAAGGGAAGCATCAAGAGGGCCTGAGAGATAGCAGTTGGACATGCTCAGCACTTTTAGATTAGGCAGTGAAGATGATAAGGCCTTGCACCAGTCATTGCCGTGTGCTGATATATTAACACCATCAAGAAGGAGCTCTGTTAGGTGTGTGAGATTTTGAACCAATGTTGCAAAATTAGGCTTCTCGAGTTTCAGTGCAGGACCTGCAAGGAAGGAAACGGTAGACAAATCAAGACTAACCAACTTTGTCAGCTTTGAGATATCATTTGGAATCTGGCCTGTAAAGCCAGCACTGGACAAATTCAGAGAAATCAAATCCGTGAGGTTGGCAAACCCGACTGGCAGAGCTGTGCTGAAGATGTTGAAAGACAAGTTTAGACTCTGAAGAAATTGAAGACTGAAAAGCCCGCTTGAATCGTCAAGTCCACCAGTGATTGATTCGAAGCTCAAGTCCAGGCTGATAACACGACCACTACCCTCGTCACAAGTTATGCCTGGCCACTCGCAGCAATCTGGGGTTGAATTCCACTTCACTAGTTTTGTAGATACAGATTGATCAAACTCGAGACTGTTCTTTAATTGGAGCAACAAGGATTGCTGATCTTTCCGGCATCTGCCAGAAGCCAGACCTGTGTTGATGCTGGAGGGCATCGTTAGAAGGGGCATGAAGAAAAAGAAAGTAAAGAGAGGAATTTTCATTGTCAAGTGGATTGTTTGCATGGATGAAGGTGCTCTCTTTTGCGTGGTACCGTACTTTAAAACATGCAGTAAATGAATCTGTTTGGATGTGATTTTCGCTTGACTTGAAGACTTTTCAATGCATTCTTTTTTTGACAGGGGAAGAGTTAAGGCGAGTATGGTTTCAATTCTGGCAGTTTCCAGGAACGCGGTGTTTTTTTAAAATTCCAAATCATTTCATCAAGCCTCTTGCAAGTTTAACATCAACGATAGTAATGGTGGAGGGTCCTATTTGCTTTGACTATTGGAGCCTAGAGAGTCAATGGGAGGATCCTAATTGCCTTTCTATTTCTTTTTACCGTGTATTAGAGTGCTATACATCTACGTCAAGATTATCAAAAATATATTTTTTTATAATATAAATTCGTATAGTAAAATTGATTTGTAATAAAATTTAACTAATTATATATAAAAAAAACTCATTAACTAACCATACAAACCTTGTAATGTTGATAAAGAATTGTTTAAGAGTATGATAATAATTGTTTTTAAATTGTTTTTTTACTAGAAAATATATTAAAATAATATTTTTATTTATTTTTTAAAATTTATTTTTAAAATTAGTATATTAAGATTATCTGAAAACACAAAAAATATAAATTTAAAATAAATAATAAATAATAATATTTTTTTCAAAAATATTTTTAAAATATAAAAATAAACATGCTACGAACAAAAAGAAGCTGTGGCAGAAACTGTTTACCAGCTACATGACATAAATTGCAAATTATTCTAGCAGATAACAGTTATATTAAAAGGAGACAAAAAAGAAAGAATATGATGCAGAAAAGAATGATATTTCAAATCAAACATTGTGGCCTAGAGCAGCAGAAGATATAACTCACGTCAACAGGATCTGTTCCATTGTAATTTCAAAACCAGTCGCCATAAGAATCTTTTTACAGAACTACATTTTTCATCCTTGCTTCTCCGAGTTCTCTGTCCCTGAATTACATCCCGGATGAGGACGTCCGGTTTATCCTTTGTGCGCCTAATTTTGGAGCAGCAGGTTTACCTCGGCCTCTACCAGCTACCAGCGGGTTGGCCCTAGTAGTAGGCGGAGGAGCAGCAATGGCAGCCCAGGGATCATCGTCACAAGTGCTGTAGCTGATTTGACATTCAAAGGTCTTGCCGTGGTTTTTGGTTGCAAACTTGCAGCTAAGGAAGTGGAGGTAAAATTAATAATGAAAGAGACTTGCTGAATGTCTCATCAAGAGAACAGATGACAAGGATATGCATCTAATACTGAAGCAGGTGAAAATAGACAAAAAGACATACCTCAGCTAGGGTTTTTTTTTTAATTTGGAAGAAAAATAAGTTAACAAGAGGAGTATTTATAATTCTATTAAACTCAGAAAATTGTGTGAGTTTATTTGTTTTTTTGCACCAATCAAGTCTAATTTTATTATTTTTCAAGTTTTTGATTTGATTTTGTAAGTTAAATATTCCTAAAATTATATAGTTTTAAAGCCAGCCCGTAATTTTAACGATCTTAACCTTTGTAAATAACATTTAACCGCGTTGACGTGATTTATTAGTGATTAGGGAGTCAACGGTAGAAAGTTATCGGTCTTTCTTTTTTTTTTTTTTTTTTTTTTTTTGATTATCGTGGGTGTCCGGGCCAGCTTGCGCGCACCTCGACTAATCCCACGGGTCCTGAAGTTAACGACCATGTAAGCCTCCAGTGGCCATCATATGAGCAGCCATAGGGTTTGAACCTGAGACCTAAGAGGAAGCAAACCCCTTAGTCCCAAGCTCTTACCACTAGGCCACCACCTAGATGGTTGTTATCGGTCTTTCTTATTCTACGACGTAGACATCACATAATGTCATAATCAAAGCCATTATTCGAATCAATGCAAGTTCCTACCCCTCAGAGGCCTAGATTTTGCACTTCCCTCTTAGATTTATTTTTTAGGGTTTTATTTAATTAACTAGAACTGGGCCTCTTGGTCTTGAATATGAAACCACGCCGAGCCATCTCGGCCCGCACTAGGGCTTGGCTATAAATACATTTGAAACCATGCCCAATACGGCAATCAGTCTTCCTTCTCCTTCTCTTGGGGGCTTCAAAAAGCTTAACAGTCCCCACCGCCATCACCATGAGAGCCAAGGTAACCTCAAAATCTCTGCAACCTAATCTAAAACATTGTGCACTTGATTGCTTTTAATTGGTATCGTTGAGTTTTGGGTTTTTCGTTTTTCAGTGGAAGAAGAAGCGTATGAGGAGATTGAAGAGGAAGCGTAGAAAGATGAGGCAGAGATCTAAGTAGATTTTCTCATTTCCGATTACTTTCTTCTTCTTTTCTTCTAGTGTGTTTTAAATCAAACGGTGGATTATGTAGTTCCCCCTTGTGTTTTGATTAATCAAATGATGGGTTTTATCTATGGATATATTTATTTGTTTTCTTTGAATGTAGATGGGTTTGGTTTCTTTCCTTGATAATTTCCTTTGGGATTTTATCTGTTTAAATGGAATTGGATTTAGATTGATAAGATTATCTGCTTGTGATTATCATTATTTTCTTCTCTTTTTTTGTTGGGTTTTGTTTGCGGGTTAGATAGTAGTGAACCACGTTGTTTCGATATGGTTATGACATCACGGTTTGGGTCATTTGGTTTGACTATACAATCCTGGTTTGATTTTGCGTTTTATTGTGATTTGTGCTGAGAGATTATGAAATCTTGGTGTGATTATTTGGATATCAAGTTGATAAGTAATCAAGTTGAGAGCTTCCACAACCCATACACGGGATGATTAGGTAATGGGATTTTGTGTGTTATTGTTGCCGTGCGCAAGCTGATTTGCTGCGATGCAAATGGATGGGTTGTGGAAGTTTTGGTGTGATTATTGGGTTATTATTGATCTGGATTTGATAAGTAACGGGATGTTTCGCACTATTTAGTCAGAGGCTCAGGCTGATCTTCAGCTTTGTAAATGGTTAGTGGCTAGCATTGCTTGATTTTACATTTGTTACTTGCATTATGTATGATTATAAGCAGTTAGCATTTGTTGCGTCGAACTGTAGGCTGTAGTTTTTTTAATGTGATAGTGCTTATGTAACTGAAAAACTGTATTGCTGTGCTTAGATTCAGTATTTTTCCTGCCAAAGAGGACCATGTATGCTTCGTTGCTGATTGTAGAACAGAAGCAACAGATATGCATCAGATTAACCAAGTCCTCGTTAGTGTTAATGAGGATGTCTAGGAGTACGGCATATGAAGTGATTGCAGGACTGCAACCAGTTCTGCATTGCTCATAGCTAATGAGGCTTCGAATTGCAGTCCCAGATGTTTCATCAATAACAATCATTTTCTGAATTTTATATCCAAGATTCTACCTGACCCCCTCCTCCTGGATTTGATGCTGGCATCTACAAGATGTGTGGCAGGAGGAGTAACAAGCTGCCCTTGGTAAAAAAGTGTCTTCTTCCATTTCTTCAGCGCAGTCAATTAACCAGGTTCTTTAAGAGGTCTAGCAAGTGCTTATTTCCTCGGCTAGGTAGATCTTCTGGGAGTGGATGGTACGAAGATCTGTGGGTTTAGAGATGAAGGGTACAAAGGTTGATTATAAAAATTATATAAAAATGGTCGGCTAGCCATTTCCTTTCAATATAAATTTTTTTTTTTTTCATACGAGAATATGTTTATAAACATGGTCCCCTAAACTATTGATTGAAATGTAATCAATCTTTGAATAAATTATTGAATGCAATTAGTTCTTAAACAAATCAATTCTAATCCATTCTTTCTCTTCTTAAACATGTCTCTCGTGTGTTTTTAACAGGTTAAGAATCGAATGAAGACCTGATTTTAATTAATAAAAAGGTTGCTTAAATCTTCAATTTTTTTAATGACTAATTTACACTGTATAATTTATTCATCGATTATATACATTTTAACCAATAATTCATGGATTGTTAAACACTCTTTATCATGTTGCTACCAAGAGAGCTTTTCCATAGGCAATGTGCTAATAATTTTATCGAACTTTTACATAAATTAACTTTCATTTATTTATTTATTTTACTTTCCTCATTTTTCCTTTCCAATCCAACGAATACTCTAATATTTCATGAAATTACTTCAAGATCTAAAAATACCTTTAAAAATTAAATTAAAAATATAGTTTTTTATTAAACCCGGACAAATTCATCTAAGATTTAACCTAAATGAGTCAAGTTTATTTTTGAATCATGCTAGAAATTAAACTCAACGGTTTTACTTGCTATCTGAATGAACAGATCAATCATTTAAAAACATTATTTTGAATAAAAAAATACAATAGGATTAAACTGCCAAAATAAAAATTAATCCGCTACCAGTCCATATCATGTGCCGGGTAAAACAGCTTTTAAGAACCAAAAGCAGGCATCTTACCCCTGCTCGGATCGCACTAACCCTGTTCAGAACTAAGGCAGCTAAAGACCAAATCCAAACATTCTAAAAAGCACTGTAGCTCGTACAGAAACGTTCAAGCTCACTTTTTTTACTTCCTAAACAACAAGAATACTACTCCGATTCTGGTGCTGTAACACAAGAGGAGGTCAAGTCGTCCTGATGGCGGTTGATCATCAAAAAATGGATATGGACATCGACAACAAAGGTAATGTAACGTTTCGTCAAACATGTGTTCACTTTATTCGCAAGGGCTTTGAGTTATGTTCCCCAATTCAAACATTTTTGTGCGTTTTCTTGGCTTAAAAAGGTGAAGAACAGCAGAAAGGAAAGCCAGTGATGGTGATTTTAGTAGGTGCACCAGGAAGTGGCAAGTCAACTTTCTGTGAACACGTAATGGGTTCCTCTTTAAGACCTTGGACTCGCATTTGTCAGGTTTCTTTTCTAATATCACACACTTGTTTGTTAATATGCCTAAATGGGTTTGGTTTGGTTTCAAGTTCGTTAATTTTGGATGTTAAATTGATAATTAGTCAATTTGGGGTTTCGGGTTTTTGTTGAAGGACACTATTAATAATGGTAAAGCTGGAACTAAGCCGCAGTGTCTAAAGAGAGCAGCGGCTGCGTTGAAAGAAGGCAAAAGTGTGTTTATTGACAGATGCAATTTGGATAAAGAACAACGCTCGGATTTTGTGAAGTTAGATTGTGGCGCACAAGTAGATGTTCATGCTGTTGTGCTTGATCTTCCTGCTCAGCTTTGTATTTCGCGATCTGTAAAAAGGACTGGACATGAGGGAAATTTGCAAGGTGGGAAAGCTGCTGCCGTTGTGAATAGAATGTTGCAAAAGAAAGAGTTGCCTAAGCTTAATGAAGGGTTTGCTCGAATTGTGTTTTGTCATAATGAGAATGATGTCAAGGCTACAATTAAGGCATATACTGCACTTGGTCCTTTGGATACCCTTTCAAATGGTTGTTTTGGCCAGAAGAATCCAGATGCAAAAATCCAACTTGGTATAATGAAGTTCTTGAAGAAAGTCGAGGCTCCTTCCAGTTTAGGATCATGTTCAGATAGAGTGCAGGATTCTGCCTGTCCTCAGGCTAGTAACGCAAACAATACCTGCTGCAAAGGAACAACTAAAGAGTCTTTATTACTAGGTGCTGCTAGTAAGGAGGTAAAAGAGAGTGAAGACTTGGCCAAAGGCTCTGTTGACGCTGATGTATCTGTGGGTGACATTACCACTCTAGCATTTCCATCTATTTCGACAGCTGATTTCCAGTTCAACAATGAGAAAGCATCAGATATCATTGTTGAGAAAGTTGAAGAATTTGTGAATAAGCTTGAAAATGCCAGGCTTGTTCTTGTGGACCTGAGTCATGGATCAAAGATTCTGTCTTTGG
This sequence comes from Populus nigra, assembly GCF_951802175.1. NCBI lineage: Eukaryota > Viridiplantae > Streptophyta > Magnoliopsida > Malpighiales > Salicaceae > Populus > Populus nigra. The sequence continues at coordinate 2,005,437 of NC_084868.1, forward strand.
TTAGGGCTAAAGCTGCAAAAAGGAACATTGACTCAAAAAAGTTCTTCACGTTTGTGGGAGATATAACTCGACTTTATTCGCAAGGAGGTTTACGCTGCAATGCGATAGCTAATGCTGCCAACTGGTAAGCTTTGTCATCTAGTTATGCTGTGCTGTTATGTGGTTCTTGGATGTTGAATGTTTAAGAAATAATAGATTGTAGAGGCTTCAAAAGCTACAATAAAAGGTTGAAATAGAGATTCAAATGGGGTGTTGAATAGAGCCTTGAAATGTTAAAGCTGGGAATTGCTGTGAGCCATGTGTTATATTTTTGGACTACACTCTTATTCATATGTGGAACATGGCTTTAATAGGCACTTCTATCTCCAAACACGTCATCTTATTTTTCGTCCATGGGTATACTGCAATGAAACTTTTTTAATTTTTGGTTCTAAGTTGTTCACCTTCTGAGATGCATGTATGTGACGCTTAAGCACCAATCTCCCCAGTCCCCACTGATTTATTAACTTTTCATTTAAATATGTTTTTCTCAGATTCCAGATTTTATTTGCTCTGATGACGCGTAGCTGGTTCTTCTCTCTGTGTGTGTGCATGTCTGTGTAACTATTAGCATGATCATGTTATTTATTTGCACATGAATAATATCAACAAGATAATCCCCTGCAGGCGATTGAAACCTGGAGGTGGAGGTGTGAATGCTGCAATTTTCGCTGCAGCAGGTCCTTCCCTAGAGACTGCAACTAAGGAACGAGCAAAATCTCTTCTCCCTGGACATGCTGTGGTTGTTCCTCTCCCTTCAGATTCTCCATTGTATACTAGGGAAGGGGTATCCCATGTCATCCATGTTCTTGGGCCAAATATGAACCCACAAAGACCTAATTCTCTGAATAATGACTACACTAAAGGTTGCAGCATTCTGCGTGAAGCTTACACATCACTTTTTACTGGATTTCTGTCTATTGTGAGATCCCGTTCAAAATTACCAAGGAGAATCAGTGAAAAACTTGAATGGTCACCTTCAGATTTGAAAGATCCCTCTCATGGTCCCAGGAATCATTTAACAAACAGTGATCAAAAGATTAAGAGAGATGATGACTGTGTATATGAGAGAAGCAAAAAATGCAAGGGGACTCACGATGAAACTGTAGCTGATATTTCTGCTCCTAGTTCCACATATGGAAAGGTAACTGGAGACAAAAGTAAGTTAGAAGTACCGACATCAAAGAGTTGGGGCTCATGGGCACAAGCTCTTTACCACATCGCCATGCATCCTGAGAAGCACAAGGACAAGTTGCTGGAGGTTTTAGATGATGTTGTTGTGCTAAATGACCTTTATCCGAAGGTAAGCCTTTTAATGTTAGCTCCTTTCTCTATTCTTTTAAGGTGAATGATTATTTAGTAAAATTGCCATTAATTTTCTCAGGCATGCAAGCATCTCCTAGTTCTGGCACGACATGAAGGTCTTGATTGTCTTGCAGATGTGCATCAAGAACACCTTCAGTTGTTAATGACAATGCATGCTGTGGGTTTGAAATGGGCTGAAAAATTCTTGCATGATGATTCATCAATGGTCTTCCGCCTTGGATACCACTCGGTATGCAATGAATGCTTCAGCTCAGAAGTTGTTTGTTAACTTTGTTCTTTTTCTGCCGTGGTCTCTGCTTATACAGTCATAGACTTTATTGAGTCAGATAAGGCAACTCTCAGAGCCAGACTGAAATTGTCTCGGAAAAGTTGATGGGTTTTCTTACGGTCTGACAGAATTTTTATATTGAGGGCCATAAGTTGCAGAGTGGCAATAAAACTCGGACCAAATGGGGTAGTTAGCTGATGTTATCTCTATTTACAGGAGCCAGGTACAATAATTTGACATAGGAATAGAGGTTGGAACTGAGGATGTGATTGTGGAAAAAGAGATGATGTTATTCATAAAAAAAAGTGTGACAAAACTACATAATAACAGAGCTGTATGTGGCAACAATTAAGAGATGAAACATCATTCTGAATCTGGGGCTGTTTTATATCTTTCATATTCTTGCGAAATATTTTCACCTTATTTATGTTTTTTTTCAACTCTAATTCTCATTTTCTACCCAATTCCATTACTGCTTTAGATATTGAAACTGTAAACTACAAAAGGAGGGGGATTTTTTTAACGTGCTTGAACTGTCTCTCCTTGCAGGTCCCTTCAATGAGACAACTACACTTGCATGTGATTAGCCAGGATTTCAATTCCAATCATCTCAAGAACAAGAAGCACTGGAACTCTTTTAATACTGCCTTTTTTCGAGATTCAGTGGATGTGATTGAAGAAATCAAGAATCACGGGAAAGCAACAATAAAAGATGAAGATTGCCGGTTGTCAATGGAGTTGCGATGCCACCGATGTAGAAGTGCACACCCTAATATACCCAGGCTGAAATCACATATTAGCATTTGTCAAGCCCCCTTTCCCCATGCCCTTCTTGAGAATGGCCGTTTAGTGCTTGCACCAAAACATAATTGAAGTAATACCTAGGTATCCATAGATCATGCATCAACAAAAATTTTGGTGTGCTTCAACTTCCCATATCTGGCGCAAAAGATGACTTACAAGAGGACATGAAACTCTTTTTGCTATAGGGGACCAAATACAGCTTTCTTCGAAGTTTGTGTTTTCCATCATGGAGCTGTACAGTGCCGTAGAAGTTTATGATTGGGACGGCAGTCTTTACTCTCTAAAGCAACACAATCAGCTTTAAATCCTTATTGTTAATTTTAACTGGGGAATTTGGGAAACTCAGAGATGGATGCTAACCTTTTCTCTCTTTTTTTTCCCTCAATCTATATCTATATTTGGTGTCTGCTGCATTTGCCTTTGCCACCTTTGCTCTTACCAACAAGGTTTTAACGTTTTACTCGAGCGGATTGTCAATTTAGCAGAGCATGATACAGCTTCGTTGAGATTGTGGTCAAGACACGATCCTTTGTATTCTTGAACGCTTTGCATAGCAGATGACCCTGAACACAACTCTGCTTGTGGATTAGAATGTCAATTTTGACTTCTTCGAAGGAAATGATTTGGAAATTCTAGCACTAAGCGAGCAGCAGAAGCAGCTAGCTACCTATAGTTTTACTTTGCCACTTCAAGGTAAGGGAGTTTCAGGGAAGACTGGAGTATTTTCAATGTATCGAATCTTCGGCCTAATTTTTATGATAATAACCAGAAAGAGTAACCTTTGCTGTATGTCATCTTTTCAACCTGTGTTTTCTAGACCGTCTCTTTACCTGCTCGCAAATGATAGTTTTAAGCTCTCCTGTTTCCCAGGTCATGTCAAGAATCTACACTAGGAAACACAAGTAAAAGTAAATATAACCCCATGCTATAAATTTTCAAAGCAACTTGCAAGATATATCCCCAATGGACTATGGTTACAATCTTGCTCGACGAAAAATGAGAATTTATGGAGGTGCATGAGTCAAGATCACAATCTCGTCAATTGAAAACCTATATTCTGTGTTGTACTGTAGGGTGGATGAATTTATTATCCATCACTGCCTCCATAAACTTTGAATCTCTAGCGTCCATCATGGTGTTTCGTCAATTTTTTTTTTTAATGTGTTTGGTATTATGATAGCTTTTATAATTTTAGTTTTAAAAAAATTATTTTATAAAAAATATTTTTAGTTGGGGTTGGTTTTGTATTTATATATATTTGGTTAAAATTATGGTTAAAATCCAGGTTAAACAAAAATTAATTTAATGTGTTTAGTTAAGAATATTTTTTAAATTGAAATTATAAAATAACTAAAAAAAATATTTATTAAATAAATAAAATAAAATGGAAAATACAGGACTTTCAAACACGAATTTTATTTTTATAGCAAAGAATTCTTAAAAAAAAAAACTATTTTAGTGCTCTTGAATTTGTAAAAAAAATTTAAGAATTGAAAAAATAATTTTCATTCCCAATTAATAAACATGTTTTTTTATTTTATATTTCATAGAATTTTAAAAAAAAATGAAAAACCTTTTACAAACAATCGTAACCCAATAATGCAGTATATAATTTATCCATGATCACTGCCTCAATCTCCGAGAACTAGAGAAAATTAGAGTTTTTTTTTCTTAAATAACATGGTTAATAAAAATATTTTAGAAATTAAAATAAAAAAAGGAAAAATTATCCATTACCAATGTCAGCAACACTTTACTCTGCACTGTTCATTTTTGTGAAGTGGATAGTGCAAAGTGAATTAATTCATTCACTTTGCCGGCCATATAAGAAAGTTCAACCTGTGGTTGAACTTGCAAAAAGCAGTAAAAAACTGTTTTTTCATAATCGAGGTCCTGCCTCAAATAAATGGTGGGGCCTACCATTTATATATTACTTTCAATCGGTAACCAAACACCATTATTAGTGCGTTTAGAAGAAACGCAAACGTTGCCTTAGATACAAACGGACTCTTAGACAACATGATATAATGTGATGGATTATGATTTATCATTATTTTTTAGATAATTTCTTTATTATCCCCGAACCCATTTTTTCTGACAACATGTCGATCCTAAAGGAGATCTTGAAACGAGCCTAGTGCCAGGTCAGTGACCTAGCATGGTTTTGCGCAAAGCCTGGGACCAGCCCTGGGCCACTTGGCCTACGCCTTTTATACATGTATAGCCTTTCTTATATGTATATGTCGGCACTTGGATATAAGCCTCGCACCTGAGCCTAACACCAAATCACCCAATTTAACACCCTCTAGGCTTAGGTGCCCTGCCTAGACCTAGCGCTAGGCCAATCGATTAATCAACCTGACACCCCTTTGAGTCTAGGTGTTGTAGCCTGTGTCTAGCCTCGGGCATTAGCATGTGCCCTAGCACCTTTTGGGTCCATGCATTACGGATTGGGTCCAATCTCAGGCATTGTTTGGGTCTAGACTTGTGGTTTGAGCCTAACATCTAATCTTTTAAGATTTTTTTATTGAACCCAAGCTTTTTAGCCTAGATCCAAAGTGCCAAGAGACTTTAAGCATTATACCTTTAGGGAGTTAGGTATTCCTTGGCTTATTGCATATAGTATAAGTGATTTACTCAGTAAGTTTATATTCCATCTACATCTCTAGGTATACAAGAATTTATCATGACCTACCACATTTATATCTCTTTAGTGCATGTGTCAATGATATTTGTTTCTCATTAATGTTTGTCTAAGAGATATTTATCCCTTATTAATATATGTGTAAGGAGTAGGGGTGATCATTTTCTGTTCGGTTCAGTTTTTACCTATAAAAACAACTAAACTGAAATTAAAAAAAAATCAAAACCGAACTAAACCCGATTCCAACCGACCGGTTTCGGTTCGGTTCGGTTCGATTTGGTTTTCTATGTCAAAAACCAAAAAAACCTATATTATTTTTTAACATCCAAAAGCCACAAAATCAAACTCATCTTCATAACCAGCAGCCCCCACGACAGTGTTGAATCCATACCAGCCTTTTCTCAAGCAAATGGCCTCCTATATAATCACAAAAACACATTACGTTCTCTCATATTAATCAATCACTCCTCACTATTACAAACCCAGAAACCTACATCAACGAAAATCATACTCTCAAACACAAAACATCACCACCACAATAAACACTGCATAGTGCTCATTGCCACTTTCTTTACCTATTTTCCTTTCATAAAAAAAAAATCAGCAACTGCTAACAACCCAAATCACAGAATTAAGTCCAGCCCCCACCCTTGTTGCCTCCACTAGTCACCTGTAAATTGAAGAAATCTTATTGTTGCTGAGGTGTAGGGGTGTTGTTGGGATGATAGATCTGGAGATGATTGAAGATTGAAGAATGAAGATTGGAAGGTTAGGTGTGGCGTGTGGGAGTTTGGGTGGGGGTGGTTGAAGAACAAAGAATTAATTGTGACTGCTATGAAGAATTAATTAGGTGTGTACTTGTGAGTTGTGAGTGTTATGGGAGCTGTGAGAATTGAGGAGGTGTTGTGTGGGTTGTGTGGCATGTCTATGAGGGGTATTTATAGAATTTTTTTTTAATTTGAACTGGTTCGGATCAATTTGGGTTGCTCAGTTTAAGCATTATAAAATTGAAACCGAACTGAACCGAAAGTTTTTCTAAATATTCTAATCGGTTTTTTTTATTATTTGATTTTTTCGGTTAAATTGATTTTTCTGATTTTTTAGTCACCCCTAATAAGGAGTATTTATCTCTCATTAATGTTATTAGGATGAAATGACCTTTTAGTCTTCTTATTCAAGCAAGAGAACAAAATTCATAAATTATAAATACTTATTGAGCTATCCACTTAAATGATTTATAATTTTTTTATTCTCAACATGCATACATAACACTATTTTCTCTTACAAATTACATATTAAAATAAAAACAAACAACCTTATTTACATATCAAAATAAAAATAAAAACCTTGTTCTTAAAATTTAATATTTTTTTATATATTTATTACAATCAAAATTGTAGTAGTCCGTTGCTTCCATGTTCTAAACTACTTCTGGTTATTGCCATCAGAAAAAGAAAGGATTCCAACACAACTAGATATCAAAATGCGTTTGCACTATATTTTGTGGTTGTACACAATCTAAAGAAAGGGTTGCCTGGTAACAATTCCACCTTAATTCGTGCCCAAGATTTTGATCATATATGCACTTAAACAAGATTATTTGCTTTCTAATCCCATATTAAGATTAAATCATCTTTGAGGCAAACTGCATTGGCCCAATTCTGTGTGGATCTTACTGCCCGCGCAAGTGAAGGACGCATTGATCCGGTTATTGGGCGACGCTCTGAAATTGAAAGAATTGTTCACTTACTTTGCCGTAGAACAGAAAAAAACCCCATCCTTCGTGGTGAAAGTGGAGTTGGAAAAACAGCCATTGCCAAAGGATTAGCTATAATGTTTTTTTTTTCATGTTTATTGTATTTTCTCTATAAAAATATTAATTTAGGATATTGGGAACACGGTTCAAATCGTATTTCTAAAAAATTTAAAATTTTAAATTTTGTTTAAAATTATTTTTTTATATTTTTAGAACAATTTAATGTGTTGATGTCAAAAATAATTTTTAAAAATAAAAATATATTATTTTAGTACATTTTTAAATAAAAAATATTTTAAACCATAATCACTATCATATTTATAAATATTTTTTTAAACATCTAAAAATCCTTGTACCCATTAAAAAAATCAATTACTTTCCAGTTACCCATCGGTTTCGGAAGATCGGAAAAAAACACGAGCATTTTCTTCTATCCTTTTTCCAGCCAGATGGTGTCCCCTACCAGCTTTCATGTGTGCAGATAAAATCCCAAGTTTTTATCTAATAAAAAACAGATGAATCCATACTCTGAATACCCAAAATTTAAATCGCAGTGGCAATCTGAAGTTCGAACAGAACAAGCTTTCAGCTATCACTTTCCAAGTAGTTTTCAACTGCCCCCCAGGGGGACCAGATTATCACCGTCACCAGGCAAATTGTCGGGGGGATATTTTGCATTCCTCGGATTGAATGGCACTCTCACCTCAGAATTCAGATACTCACAATTTGCCTAGGACCGCCATCTCTTTCACAAGTCTTCCCCGAGCAGTCAAAAGAATTGGAATAATGAACCTTTCTTAGGTCCCTTCCACACCTTGCATTAGATTTTTGCAGCACTTGCAGCCAAGGGTGGAACTATAAAATTTTAACTAGGGTTTCGTCATAAAAACTATAAAATTAGTAGAGATCAAGTATTTTATATTTGGAGAGGCTAAATGCATAACTGTTACAAAAAATTTTGAAAAATCAAAGATTAAAATTAAAAAAATTCGAAAATTCGGGGGTGTCAAGCTCCCCCAAAGCTTGCCCTATGTCCGCCCCTGCTTGCAGCCAAGGTGGCTATCAAAAGAACGCATGTTTGCCCTAGATATTTCACTAGTACAGTTGATATAACATTGACCAAGTTTACTAACAAAATTGCAAAAGAACCTGTCGTCATCTTTAACTTTTTAATATGAAAGAAAATTCAATGGCCTGTCAAGAATAAATACATGTGATATACTCTCAGAAGCCCCTTTCAAGTTTCAATCCATCTTAAAAGAAGAGTCCCTTTCGAATAGCTCCACCTCTGCTGCGCTGATTGCTCCTTGGCACGTCTCTAGGGAGACCCGCCACTGGTGACAATCAAGGGATTGGTCTTTGGACCTAGCAAGTAACACCATCACCTGCATTAGGGAGGATTTTGCAGCAGCAGCGGACAATGTATATGGCCACACTCTACAGTTTCTTAAAGGTAAGTGCGGGACATGTTCAGTTATGTCATTTCATGCCTATTGTTCTCTCTTTAAGGTGTCAAGGCAGTCACAAAGAGACGAGAAAGACGATAACGAAATCAAACTTATCAGAAAGATGAAATTAAAGGGAAATGAGCTTTGGATACAAGGAAATCGGAGTGCAGATCAAGATCACAAACTCCAGTACTAGGAAACAATAAACCAAAAACCCGACAACGTGTAACTAAGAAGCATAGCATCATCACATATTGCCATTGTGGCAAAAGTCTACTGAGGGTTTGGAGGACGGCTATTGGCAGCGGAGACCCTAGAACCCCATTCCAAAAGTTCTTTACTAGTATCATCCTTGTGAGCAATAACCTCAATGAAGCACAAGCTATCCTTCTTTGATCCTGTTGCAGTCTCAATTGCTTCAACCAGATCTTCCTCGCAGAATACCTGAAAGGGCAAATTCAGCAAAACGGCGTCGGATGCTTGTTTTTTACTACTAAAACATTTATGCATTGAAGCAAATGAACTTAGTTCACAAGCTCACCTTGGCTGTCCAGCACTTGCCTTCACCATTGTGGATGGCATCAACCAAGCCAGTGTAGTTCCAGTTCTTAATCACATTGTAAGGACCATCATGGATCTCGACTTCAATGGTGTATCCACCATTGTTTATGAGGAAGATGATGGTCTTCTGTCCACATCGAAGCATTGTTGACACGTCTTGAGCAGTCACCTATAAGAAATTAAAGGAGCAATAAGCAATGTATTGAATATCATACTCCGGGAGAAGAAAAAAACATACATAATTCATAACCAACAATAAATTTGACAAGCTACAAATAATAATTTCACGAAAGGATGAGGATTTGGATGTGTCAAAATCTGAAATGTTAGCAAAGGAGTTTAAAAAAAAAGAGTTCTGGGTAGTATTTATGGTTGTCTACCTGAAAGCTACCATCTCCAATGAAAGAAATCACACGTTTCTCTGGCACAGCCTGAGCATACCCAAGAGTTGCACCAACTGACCAACCAATTGATCCATATTGCATTTGGAACTCGTACCTACAAATCCAAATTCACATACACCATTAAATTTATGGACTCAAATTTAATTACTATAACATCACATATCAAATTCTCAACTGCTTACCCGCATCCCCTAGGTAATTTCAGCTTCTGGCAGTTAAACCATGAGTCCCCAGTCTCAGCAATCACAGCAGTTTCACTAGACAGCATCTTCTGTATATGTTCGAACAGAACATTAACCCTCAAAGGTTCTTTGGGAGCACCCCTCAAAGGTTGTCCCTCGGGAACAAAAATCCTGTGGTAGTTATCATAAGCAGTAGTGTTGCACTTGAGCCTCTTAGCAAGGGCACTTAAAAAATCCTTCATCAGAATACACCCAAATGCAGGTCCATTTGCAATCACCACACGATCAGGCTGCACAATAATCGCCTTCTCCTTCTTGAGAAGGAGAGAATACCCAACAGAACTATAATCATTGAAAATTGGTCCAGCAAACAAGTAAGCATCTGCAGACTCCACAATCTCAGCACAGAATGCAGTGCTCACTGCACCCCAATAAGTCCCAATGAAATGTGGATGATGCTCTGGCACAAGCCCTTTAGCCGAAGGCATAATAGCAAGCGCATAACCAGAAGCATCAGCTAACTCCACAAATGCCTCGCCTGCATGTGCGGATCTTAGTTTAGGCCCACCCACCAAAACTGGTTTCACTGCCTTGTTCAAAAACTCGGCAGCCGCTTCCACTGCAGCCTCTAAACCCAATTTGTTACTCAATCTGTAAAACAAAAATCATTACAACACCTAAGTATTCAATCCTCACCAATGTTCCCTATTACTAAAAAGACTTAATTATAAACAAAGATCAATCAAGAATCCAAAGAAATTACTTGGGGGTGAGCGAGAAAGGAACCGGCTCACGGCTAAAAGTTGGATGAGGGATTGCTGACAGGTTACAGCTAACACTGATATAAACAGGCTTGCTTTCTTTCAGAGCAGTTGAAATAGCAGTGTCTATCAGCTCATGTGCATCCTCCAAGTTATTCACCACAGCCTACGAAAACAATCAAACCCCATATACCATTAATCAATAATCACCAGATCCCCACAAAAACAATATGATAAGAAAAAAAATAATATATATATATATATATAAACGCTGGAATTGTAGGGTCCACAGGTGAATCTACTCTAAAGATCATGATCCACAACGTTTCTATATTCTGAAAGTTTTTAACGTTATTTAAAATATCTTCACCTGAAAACAAGTAACAGTCGAGAAACATGCAAGCTCCTGGCTAAAGTCAGGCAAGCCAATGGTGTGGTGCAGAATCCTGTTAGTTCCATAATCATTGGAGTTGGGCCCACCAACAATGCATATGACAGGCAAATTCTCACTGTAAGCACCAGCAATAGCATTCAGCACACTGAGTCCCCCAACAGTGAACGTGACAACACAAGCGCCAACGCCACGCGACCGGGCGTATCCATCCGCAGCGTAGCCCGCGTTGAGCTCGTTACAGCAACCAACAAGGTTGAGCTCGGGCTCAGCGATCAAGTGGTCGAGAAGGGTGAGGTTGAAGTCACCGGGGACGGAGAAAACGTCATTGACACCGATTTGGACGAGTCGGCGGGCGAGGTGACGACCCAGCGTCGACTCGGATGCGTTGATTATGGTGGGTGAGACCGAGCTTTGGATAGCCGCTACGGCGCCGTTGGCCGGGTTGATCATGTCGTTGCTGGTTGGTCGGCAGGTGTCAAGAGATCCTATCTTGGTGTCCATGTTGAAAGAAAGAGTCCTTTATATATATATATATATATTTAGTGGAAATAAAAGAGAAAATGGAAGAGAAATAAATAGCCAGGTGTAGAGAGAAGAAGATGAAATTAAAAAATAATAATAATATTTGAAAAATCCAAAGGATGGCTTTTGTTCTGGAAAGGGTTTTGAAGAGGTTAATTTAGTATGAAATTGAGGGGAGGTTTTTTATTTTTGTTTGATTATGGGAGAGGAGATGGGAGGGGGGAGGATTTTATAGGAGAATATTGGGAGAGGGGAGAAGGGTTACTAGGGGCGGTTCTGGGGAGATATTTCAGGGGTGAATTCAAAGGTGGTTTATGTTTGTGGCTACAGTAGGATCAAGAAAAATAATTAATTACTATTATTTTATGGGAAAAATAATTAACTACTCATATTTATGTTGAGAGATTATATTAAGTCCCATGAAAAATACAAAAATTCTCTCCTTTTTTTTGTATTTTTTCCTCCTGTTTCTCTTTTCAGTGCGAGTATTGTGAAATTTCTAGAAAAAAAAATACAAACCTATCAGTGTATTCGTTAATGTTAATGTTTACACATGGCCAATAAAAAAACAAATTTACCCTTAAGTCAACGATAGTTAAATTATATATATTCAGAATAGCTTGTATGTATATTAATTAATCTCATCACAAACTCTTAAGTTAAAGATAATATAAGCCTTCGGTAACTTTCATATCAGTAACTATAAGGCTCGAACTTTAGATTACAGAGAAAACAAACCTCTTGATCCTAAACTCTTACCACTAGACTACCTATTAGATGATTTTTTTAATTTTATTTTTATTAAAGAGCATATATTTTTATTTGGGAATGCAATTGAAATTATATTTTTTAAAAATTATTTTTATTATTTAAAATTATTTTTTTAATATTTTTAAATTATAATATATTATATTATAAATATTTTAAAAAAAATCAACTTGACTTAAATACAAATATACGAGTTGAGTGGTTATTAATGATTACTGCTTGACATTCATGTGCTGTGCTTGCTCCAATTCACTCCACTCCTTTTCCCTTTTTTTAGCTTTTCTTTCATACGAGTCACGAGATTTTTGTTTCTTGTGAAAGGAAAAGGGTACAATTTGTAATTAATGAAACTATTAAATTTAGTTTTCTTTTTCTTTTCAATGTGTGTAAATATTATAATTTTCATTTTATATTTATCTCTAAATTAAAAATTTTAAATAGGATAATGTCATTAAAAATTAAAATCAGTATCTTATTCATTATTTAATAGATAAAAGATTGAGATATTTATATTTATATAAATCATAAAATATAAATATTAAAAAGAAATTTGTATCTCAAGCCGGATTAAAGAAGACTCATATTATACTCTGTCTATTATGTATTAAATAAGGTAAATACCTGAGAATCATACTTATTTAAATCAATTCAAATCAATATTCATATAAATTGAAATGTCGTCCTTGGAAGTCAAGAACCACCAAAGATTCTAAGTAGTAAACAAAAAAGAAATTGGCATCCTATAATTAAATAATATTAACGAGTTTCTGTTTATATATTCGTGGGCTTGAAGAAAAAGCAAGTCAAAGGAGTCAACCTATCAAATACCGCAGACAAGTACTGTTAAAAAAGCGGGTTTGGTGTGGCTTAGCTGTGCCCTGGTTTTGAGCCCTGTTTCGTTACTGGCTAGATTGCAACAGGACCTGGAAAGGGACCAGTGGCCACCGCTCTCAACTCAAGAAACCCAGAAAACGGCGTCGTAATTACGGGTGAGACTGAAACCACGTACGAGCTCTTCCAAAACCACTTGTTTCCCAGAAAAACCAGTGGAGTTGCTGGTAATTAGTGGACAGCTGCTGAATTAAGAATAAGTGGGCTAATTAGAGCATTCCACGTGGATTGCATCAACCTGTACATGTTACTGGAGCTTTCCACTTGGTTGATCGGTGGCTGAACATTGACCCAAGGATTGAGACGAGCGAGGTAGCAGGACAGAGATTTCTTAGGCTGGACACTTTTTTTTTATTATTAAAACACTTTCATCCTTGAAAAGTTTTATTTTTATTGTTAAAAAAATAAAAAAATAAAATCGGGAATTTCCTTTTTATCTGATATATTTTGAAGCTGTATAATATTACAGGAGATGTTATTTTTTAAAATGTATTTTATTTGAATATGTAAAATATTTTTTTATTTTTTAAAATTAATTTTTTATATTAATATATTAAAATAATCTAAAAACATCCAAAATATATATTTTAAAGTAAAAAAATTAATTTTTTTAAAATTATTTTTGAAATTAAAAAAACCGAGGCTCTTTGTTTGATCCTAGAAATGTAAAATGATTGATATTTTTGTTATTTTTTCTCAGTAATTATAGGAATATGATTATTTTATCCTGGAAACAAATTATGATATTTTGAGGAATTAATTGCTCTTTGTTTTATCCTAGAAATTATTTTTTCTCAGTAAAAAAAACAAATTATGATATTTTGAGGAGGTTGGCAGCACCGCAGAGCAGTGCGAGAATATAAGCTTTGCGTTGCTGCGCTGCGTGGCATCGAATATCACCGCAGATTGGATCACGTGAGCTCAGTGGACAGGAGAAGGTTTCCGTCAACAAAAGCAAGAGTCGCGATGGACAACCGACCATTTCACCTTCCTTGAGTCACGTGACAAACGAGAGACAGCATCAGTATAAAGTTGAAATCTTCAAATATTATAATTATTAGCTGCGTGATTGATGTTTTTAGCCAATCAACCACATGTTGTGTTCCCTCTTTAAAAATATATATATTTAATTACTCAAATTAAAATAATATATTATTTTATTCTAAATATGAATTAAAAAAATTAAAGCTTGGTATAAACTTAAAAAACACATATACTTTTTTTTAATAAAAATAGAATTTAAATCATCATTAGGAAATTATTTAACGCTCCTAATCAATCTATATGCTTCATTTTTTTTACAATTTTTTACAAGCACTTAAAAGTATTTTCATAAAAAATAGTATTTATTTAATATATTAAATTAATATCATTGATTTTTATTTTAGTATTATTAGTTGCGTCATTGACGCGTGATGTCGAGCTGCCACTGTTTTGGGTTTCTTCCTTCCCCGGTTGTCGGTAGAACCAGATAGCTATCGGAACGTTGGACTTCAAATTGTGAAAGGAAAAGCATATTCAAGGTAGATACTATATTGGAGAGATAAAATAATTTTTAAAATAGTATAAATATAATTTTTTATTATATATTATTGAAGTGCAAGAAATAAATTCTTTTTTAAATGAATTTGATGTTATTTTTTATTTACATGATTGTATTTAAGTGATTTATTTGTTTTGTTGACACCACTTTGTTGGTTTTGATTTTTTTAAGAGATATAGAAGAATAATATTTTTGAGATAGAAAATACATTTTAATATTTTATTTAACATTCCTTTTTGAAGCATGTAAAATAAATACGGAAGAGCCAAAATCATTTTTTTTTTATTTTTTTGCTTTACAGAGCACCCTTTGAAGTTGATCTAGGGTTTGTGTTTCGAATAATATTAAAAAAGATTAAAAATATTTTATAATATATATTAATGTTAAAAATATTTTTTTAAAAAAAATTATTATAATATATTTTTAAATAAAAACAAACAATTACTATCACATTACGTGATAGTTACGGGAGAGGGTTTATGCTTTCGTAAGGGGAACAAATGAGATTAGGGTCACGTCTATGCCACCTAATTATTTCTTCTAATAAAGTGTAGCTTGTTCAACTCTCCTTTGGTTTATTTCGTAACAATATTTAATGTAGCGCTGAATAAAATCGGGTATAAAAAAGTGTAAGGCATAACGAATCTCTATGCATTGATTCGTATCAGATAAATTTTTATTCTCTATTAAGAGGATATTTGCTAAAATATATATTAATAATTTTTTTACTTTTTAAAAATTATTTTTAATATCAATATATCAAAACAATTTAAAATATATTAAATATATTAAATTTTAATTAAAAAATTAAATATTTTAAAAATATGGTGCAACGTATTCTTATAATGATAAGTTTTTTGTTTTATTTGCCAGGATCAGTCACACAGGGGTCAGTGTTGTGGTTTGGTTGTTTTCGATTTTAATTAGAACACCATACGGGATGTCTTCGGTGCCTGATGGCGATCTTTTACTGGTCTGGGCTACTTCCTTCGAGCTTCTTCTAAAGAGTCCTTGGTCGCTTCTATCTCGCAGTAGTTGCCAGAACGCTAGTGGTGGGGGGAGAGCAGCACATGTTTATTATAGTTGCGGTTGAATTAGTTTTTATTAAATTTTAATTTTTTTTAAAAAAATAATTTTTTAATTGTTTTGATACGTGAATATTAAAAAAAATAAAAAATAAAAAATAAAAAATATATATTATTTTAATATATTTTGTGAAAATTAATTTGAAAAAGAACCTCAACCACATTATCAAATAAATTCTTAGTTATTTTGTTTGATTTGATAAATTCAGTTTGGTTTTTAATTGACCTAGCTTTTAATATTAAAATAAATTATTAAATTCTAATTTAAATACGAATCAATTTTTTGATGAAATCTCAATAATTTTTAATACAAAAAATGATTTTATAATTTCTTATTTCTTTAACACCATTTTTATCATGAATTAGATTTTTATATTCATTGATATGTTAAAATATATCCTTTTAGATTTTTTTTCTTGTCAATTATATTAGAAAAAAATAAGAAAAACCATTCCAAAATTTCAATTAATTACAAATAGCATCAAAGAACTAAACATCCAAGTCAAACAATATAACACATAAATATAAACATAAAATTTATTTGAAAATCAACTTAAAAAAGAATGAAAAAAAATCACAAAGAGTTTAACAAATAGGGTAGTAGTTTTATATGAATTCTTAATATTAAGGTTATATATGAGTGTTATTCGGTTTTCAGTTACTGAATTAAAACTATAAAAAAACTGAATTACACTATTCGGTTTTGAAAAAACAAATTGAAAAAAAAAGAGACAAAATCTTTAATTTGGTTAGATTAAACAATTTAAATCGAAAAGGAAGGATGATATCAGTAAAACACATAATGCATTTGACGTAATAGTAAATCTAACTGTGGTTCAATATTTATTTTCCGTTTAGGATTGTGATCTAAACAAAGATGAATTAAATTTAAATTTATTTATTTTTTAATATGCAGATATCAAAATTAATTTTTTAAAAAATAAAAAATTATTATTTTAATATATTTTAAATAAAAAATATTTTAAAAAATAATAATTACCACACTTTTAAAAGCATCTATCAATATTTTGAAAGCCATGTTTGAAATGAGGGGTTAGATCACTGTCGAACCTCCTGATAGAACATGGACTGCTGCTAACTTGAAAAACGTTGGAGAAAGACAAATCAATGTTCTGGTTAAGAACATGGAATTATCAAACTTCTATCAACCCACGATTATTCTGTATGAAAAGAACCTAGAATCTCAACTCGATTACGTACACCATCTAGACAGTGCCTACCTAAGCAACCTATCATCATTTGGAAAAAAAAATACTTGTCGTGGTAGAAAAGAAAAAAGCTTTAATAACTCGATTCCTCCTTTGACTTGGATACGTGAAAGCAATATCGGACATCAAGTTTCCAGTTTCCACAGTTCTACTTGACTGTCTGCAGCATAGCCTTCCCACCAGAGTTCCTACAAGGCTACAGGCCGCCCTCGTCAACTTCTACCGCTTTCCGCACGTTCTGCTAACACTAACAGCGTATATAGGAAGCATTCATTTTGACAAAGCTTCGTGGATAGGGGTGACCACAGCTTTAGAAGCTCTGATTATGCACCACAAATTGATTTGAGTTTCGGACGTTGGTATTGCAAGGAGCCATGCCGAACCTGCACAGAAGTTTGATTTGTGCAGCTGGACTTCCCAGAAAAGCGTGTTTGACGAGAACAAAATCACAAAGATATCAACACGGCACTCACTTTGGTCCGTAGACGCCAACAAAACTAGAAAATGTTTGCTATGGAAATGTTTGAAAACGTGATGCAATAAAAATTTTAAATATTTTTTTGTTTAAAATAAAAAAAAAATTATTTGCTATTGCAGTTAATATTTGAAAACATGATGAAATAAAAATTTTGAATATTTTTTTTGTTTAAAATAAAAAAAATTATATTTTCAGATTATTTTAATATTAAAAAAAAATTTAAAACATAAAAAAAATTATCTTAATATATTTTCAAATATTTTCAAGCTCCGCCGCTAGTACATCAAACTTCAGCAAGAAATTGAAACGGCGCAACAAAGTAGGGTAATTAAGTTCAGTTAGATGACAAAAATAAATAAATAAATAAATTACAGTCTCCTGACAACTGTGAGTTTGGGCTCCAATATGTTTTGACAAAATCTCTTCCCAAGGGCAAGAACTTCCCTGCTACTAATATGTAATATCTTGATATTGTGACACCACGAGAGATGGTACCTGGGGGAAAAGGACCAGTTCTTATATGTATATCTACTATATAGCAAGATCATGCATTTGATGATTCTAACTCTACGTAAACTTCACAAATCTAAGTAATACTGGTTACTAGCAGCTCTTTCATTTGAGGACAGGCTTCTGTCTTGTCTTGGTAAACTGCACGTCCCCATTAACAACAGAACTGATAAATTTTTCCACCTCTTCTGCAGTCATTTCACCTTTAAATGCTGCAAACTTCTGCGTCCGAGGTTTATAGGCTAACAATAACTTATCTGACGATTTGTATCCAGATTTGTCAAATGCGTTCAAGAATGATGGCTGCTTGGCAACATCTAAAAGAGTGTAAGAAATAGAATGCCCAGAGACAGAAGCTGCATTCCGTCGCCTTGATAATGATTTTTGAGAGACCTAAAACCAAAATCACATGACAAACAAAAACCTAGAGTCAGAAACCAAACGTTAAATTCTTTCATGTCCTTTGAAAAATCAATTTAGCTTATGTATTAGGGCAACATGAATTCCAATGGCAACTAAATCAATGATATGTGCCATAATGGTTGCCCATCTTGCTAGTACTTTTTGGTGCCTGGAACCATCTAGAAACCCATTACGTCAGATAGCAAATTGTAACATGCTCTTAAGTCATAATACAACAAAACATTTTCTTTTGTAACCATCTAGAGCTTAAACACCAAGCTAATCAGCAAGACAAAACCGAGAACTTTTAACTATTAAAGTGACAAATCTACAGAAAATTTCTGTTCGCTACAGTCAAAGACGAATACCCAACCTATACCTTCCCACCCTCTCTTCTTAGACCAGCAGGGTAGAGGCATTGGGTACCATACCAAGTTTTACAAGTTTCTAAGTGCATTAAAGCTGAAGTTCTTTTCACATCCATTGTTTCAACTTTCTTGTAAGTTGCAGTGGTCAAGTGTGATCATAAAATGACTTAAGCGAGGAGTGAGGATGTGAGGATATGGAAACATACTGTGCGAATCATCTATAAGAATTACAGTTATCTCCATCTGGAAAAAATAATTTGAACAAGATATCCACTTACCATGGACAGGATGTCTTCCAGCTTCTCCTTTACTTTCAAAGATCTGAAACCACCTATGATGCAAACAGGGGTTTTTCCCCCGCATAGAGCATCAAAATTTGATCCTGTCAGTAAAGATACATGTTTCCCACCAGAATCAGCCTGGGCTTTTCTATCCTTACTCGCTGCTGCTTTCTTGTTCTTTTTTTCAAACCCTTCAAGTAAGGTACTAAGATCATGAACAGCAGATTTCAAATCTTTCACAGAAATCCCCGACTTTAAGACATGCTTCTCCCCGTTTGATAACCAACCAACAATAGCTGGAAGCGCATCAACTCCTAACTTCTTTGTCATTGGGTCAGTAACATCGCGAACCTGAATAAACAACAACCTGAATTATTTTTCAGGGAGGGGGAGGGGGGGGGGTGCTCATTTTATTTTAAATATACTCCACATAAATTAACACTCAAAATAAAATATTAAGTTGAACTATTAGTGTGATTTTTGAAGAAATATATACTTGTCTAAATATCTTTCTACATTGAATTCTGACAGGCTATTAATTTCTAAATTTCTCATTCAAATGTAGAGGTGTAGATAATCTATCAGTTGATAATCAGGTCCAACGTACCTCCACGTCATTGAAAATGAAGCGTTTATGAAACAAACCACTAAGCGCACGCCAGATCACGGGTGTATCTTTTTTGGTGGAAAGAAGCACAACTCTGGGTAATTTTTCCTCCTCACCAGAATAAGACTGAAGATGTTTCAGGTCAATCCGCTTTGAAAACCTTGGTAAATGGTCTTGGCAAAAAGATTTTAAAGTTTTTGCGACCAAATCACCATTGTACTCCACCAAAGAACCCTTATCGCTTGCTTTGTTTGAATAAACAAATACCCTAGGCACTCGTCGTGGTTGAGTCCCAAGTTCCTTACAAAAGGACATTTCAGTTTCACAATTTATGCTCCCAACCTGCATAGAAAGAGAAAGAGAATGAATATGTAAACAGATCAATATAAAATCAAATGATGGAAATCAGTAGAAATTATGAAAATACCTTTAAAGCTCCTTTTAATGAATCAGCGACCTCCTGTATGATTGATTCATAAAATTGGCTCCCCTTCAAAGAGGAAGTATAAGATAATAAAAGCCAAGTCATTCCTTGGTCAGCAATTTCATTATTGAAGGCTTGAGAATTTATGGCTTTGATGCTCTTGGGAGTACTTCGAGAACCAGTTTGAGACCTAGATTGAGACCTGGTTGAACCACCAAAACCACCAAACTGCCCGCCACCAAGATCACCCCCAAAAAAATTGGAAAAAATATCATTCAGGCCAAAACCAAATGAACTCTGAGAACTGGGACCACCAAAGGAAAATGAAAACGACCGGGAATTTCCTTGTTCCCCCATATCCTGCCAGTCACCTGGTCTGAAGGTATAACTATTTTGCCCCTGTCCACCATTTGTGAAATAAGTATACCCACCCTGGTCCCCAGGATAGCCAGCATTAAATCCAGGATTGCCCTTCTCATCTCCATATAGATCATAATTTTTCCGTTTCTCTTCATCAGATAGAATCTCATATGCTGATAAAAACAAGAAAATAAAAATCAACAATATGACTGGAAGATTAGCAAAACTATGACTAAGTTTATTTCCTTCTAATAGTTAACCCCTTAGCAAACCATTTAATCCTGTCATGCCCATAAGATGCTGCTCAAAAACCAATTCAGCTCACGCTATAACTGAGCAGGTTTGATCAAGAAAACAAATACTAATACAGACAATATATCATTATTTCAATAAACCAAACACTGTCCATGGTTTTGCATATCAATATAATTGATGCATCAGCAAGAAATTATAAACATGCAGCAAAGTAAATAGCAACAAGAAAAAGGTTAAAGAAATAACATGACACACAATAAGAAAGAAAAATGAAATAAGTGTACAATACCATTATTGATCTCCGCAAACTTTTCTTGAGCGCCCTTATTTTTATTCTTGTCAGGGTGATACTGAAGAGAGAGCCTGCAAAATGACAAGGGCTCAGAATGAGAAACTAGAAAACATGCCACACAATTGTTTGTGTGCGTTTGTGCTATGTTGGTGGCATTTAAGTTTTCCCCAGTTTGTAAATTCATGTTCGTAATAAACTTTTGCTTTCAAGAAGCATGTATGGTAATATTTGTACACGTCGTATACAATTTCTGTCTGGTCAGACAAAATATCTCACCCCAAACCCGACATATAAGAAAGCAAGCTAACGTCTTCCACATAAATCCACTCACACGCAGCCGTGTCTATCCAAGACTTCAAAGTTCCCTCAGTGCACAGTACAGCACAATCATCATCTCTTCAAACGCTCAATATACCACAAAAAAACCCTAAAGAATGGTAACACATCCTCAAGCCAAAGCCAAAACAACTAATATTCACACTTATGTAATGTTTCAGCTTAGACCTATGGCCATTCATAACAAACTGTATACTTAAAAAATGTAACTTTTCTTCATCAACTAAGGTCACTTCTTGATATGCGCGCGCGCGCGTAATAGAGAGAAAATGCAACTACCATTAAAAAAAAAAGGGTACCAGAGAAGAAACAGAGAGCAGAACATACTTGTGGAAAGCTTTTTGTATTTCTCGTTGACTTGCGTTTTTCTCCACTCCAAGAACCTGGTACAAAAAGCACCGTCGATAAAAAACTTCAAAAAAGGAAAATCATCACTGGCACAAATGTTTTACTTAAACAAGCGAAAAGGACCAAGTTTTCTTCTCCCTTCTAAGGATTAAAGGCCTCTCATTTTATCAAGCCTCCATTCCTTCTGTCCTCAATTTACCACCTCTGCCCTACATCCTGCTCCCTTAAAAATCGCAAGCCACTGCTGACTAATTAACTAAAACATAAAATCCTTATCTTTGATTAACCAGTGATTAAATCCTCATTAACTAAACATTAAATACCCTAAACCACTTCAAGAACAATTAAGTAATTTTTTTATATATAAATTTGAATTAAGCAAATTGCAAATATAAATTAAAACAAGAATTTCGAAATTGCCAACAAAATTGTAAATATAAGCAGCAAAATTCGGTCCAAATAAATTATAAAAAAAAAACGCAGATAGAACTCAAAATTTTAACAATGTACGAATCATGTATCAATTTGGAAGTTAATTTTCCACAAACATCCCTAAAAAAACAATCAATCATACCTTGTAAGGGTCAACGGTTTTCGCTTCCAGCGTTAACAAAATCAGAGACAAAAGGAGGAAGAACGGCACCGTATATCGCGTTTTCATCTTCTGTTGTGCGCGCGAAAGAAGAGATTTTATCGAGCGTCTGTGCGGTGCAGCGAGCAAGTGAGAGAGAGAGAACGAAGGAAGAACTTAAGGTCCCGGCATTAAAATAGTTAGGCTTGGCGGGGTTGAGAGAAGCTCTAGATACTTCGGGTCGAATGCCGTTATGCATACGTGGCAATCTTAAAAAAATTACACGCCCTCTGGCCAATAGGATTTTAGATTTCTTTTATTTTGCACCGCTCCTTGTAGGGTCAAGGGTGACGTGTCTTGTGGGCCAATATCTGCTCCCAAGAAGAACGATGGACTTTTTTATTAGTATTTTGTCAGATTAGATGCTTTTTTTATTATTTATTTATTTATTTACTGTTTATTTTATTTTAAAATTTTATTGTGGGCTTATAAATAAATATATTTAATAATATTATAGCTATAAATCAGTGCTAGATAAATAATAAAAATTAAAGATATAATAAAGTAAATATTTTATGATGAAAAAAATAGTTGTATTGATGATTAAAAACTTAGAAACTGAATAAAATGATTTGTAGCAATCTACAGTATTTTTTGAGGAAATATACAGTCCTTTTGCCACATAATTTAGCTTTTCAGTTAATAAAAAAAATTACAAAGCTAAATTCTCTACCAACTTAATATTAAAAAAAACCAACAAAGATAATTTTGGAAGGAAAAAAACCCATGAGAAAAAATATTATAGCAATTGACAATGTTTTGTGAGGAAAACTATAGTGTTTTTTCCAATAAAATAAAATAAAAAATCATTTAGAGAAATATTATAACAATCCATAGTGTTTTGTGAGAAAAACTACAACGCTTTCCTCATATAATTTAGCTTTATTGTAATTATAATTCTTAATCAACTTAATATTAAAAAAAATCGATAAAGATAATTTTGAAAAAAATCATAAAAAAATCACATGGAAAAACACTATAACAATTCACAGTGTTTTAAAGAAAAAAAATTACAAAGCCAAATTCTTAATCAGCTCAATATTAAAAAAATTTGACAAAAACAATTTTAGAAAAAAAAATTAACAAAACAAACACTAAAAAAAGAGAAAAAAATCATATTGGAAACACTGTAGCAATTCACAGTGTTTTGTGATGAAAGGTACAGTGTTTTCTCACATGATTTAGCCTTATTTGTAATGACTTATAATTGTAATTCATAAACAACTCAATATTAAAAAAATAAAATTGAAAAAGATAATTTGAAAAAAATTATAACAAAAAAAAACAACGTGGAGAGACACTGTAGTAATCTACAATGTTTTCCCCATATGATTAAGCTTTATTACAAAGTTAAATTCTAACCAACTTAATATTAAGAAAAATAAAATCGATGAAAATAATTTTGGAAAAAACATTACAAAAAAAAAAACACAAAAGAAACTGGAAAAAAACCATGTGAAGAAAAACTGCATCAACCCATAGTATTTTGTGAGAAAAAAACCTGTATTTACTTGTAATTGCAATTCTTAACCAACTTAATATTTAAAAAATAAAATTAACAAAAATAATTTTAGGAAAAAACATAATAAAAACAGGAAAAAAACATTGTAACAATCAACAGTAAATTTCTAAGAAAGTTACAGTGTTTTTCCTCACATATTGTAACTGTAATTTTTAACCAACTCAATATTAAAAAATAAAATAAAAAAAAGATAATTTCAGAGAAAATCATTAAAAAAATCATACGGAGAAACATTGTAGCAATCAATAATGTTTTAAAAAAAAATTACAAAACTAAATTTCCAATCGGCTCAATATTAAAAAAAATCGACAAATATAATTTTGAAAAATAAAGAAATAAAATAGAAAAATTATGTCAAAAAACATTGCAGCAATCCACAGTATTTTAAAAAAAAAATTACAAAGTAAAAATTTTAACCACGTCAATATTTAAAAAGTAAAATCAACAAAAAAAAATTTGGAAAAAAAATAAAAAAAAAATAATTTAGAAAAAAAAAAGAAAAAAAAGGAAAAAGTTAAAAAAAGGGGAGGGGGGAAGAATCACTGTGGATTACTGTTGTAATCCATAGTGATTTTGGTGTGGGATAACTGTGATTCTCCCACACCATTTAGAGTATGTTACTAGTTAAATGACCCGTGCGATGCCGCGGGTCAATAGTTTTTGCATAAAAAATATATATAAAAAGTTAATGTCTAAAAGTATTAGGTCTTTTTGCAAAGTTATTATACCCAAGAGTTTTGGGTGTGGCTGCAACGCTTGACCCAAGAGTAATATTTATAATATTAATAATAATATTAAACTTGTATGACCCAATAGTTTTGGAAGTGGGTCTAGCTGCAAGGTCATGTCATAAAAACGTGATAATTAAATAGATTAATTAAAAAGAAAAAAAACCAAAAGGAAGAAAAAAATTAATGAAAAAAATGAAAAAAAATATGAATTAACTGGGTTAACCCTTCAAATCAGGTTAACCCGTCAAACCTTGGATTCATGTCGTGAAAGTTTGATAACTAAATAGAAAAAAAAATATTGACAGATCAACACAAAATTAACTGTGCTAACCCATTAAACCCGGGATCCGTGTCATGAAAATTTGATAACTAAATAGGAAAAAAATTGAACATTAACAAACTAAATTAAATGAAAAAAATTAATTAAAAAAGAAAAAAACAAACAAAAAGGCGTCAACTTTTTCACTGTGGACTCCAATGTGCAGTCCACAGTTAAAGGCATAAAAACAGCAAAAAAACAAAAGGAAAAAAAAAAGAAAAACTAAAGGCATCAGTCGATAACTAAATAGAAAAAAAAATTAATATTGATAAACTAAATTAAATAAAAAAATATTAAATAAAAAGAAACAATAAAAGAAAAAAAAACTTATAAGAAGAAAAAAACTAATGAAGAAAAACAAATCTAAATTAACTGGATTAACCCGTCAAACCTTAGATCCGTGTCATAAAAAACTGATAACTAAATAGAAAAAAATTTAATATCAACAAACTAAATAAAAAAAATAATTAAAAAGAAAAAAAGAAGATATCAGCCATTTTACCATGGACTGCACAGTGCAGTCCACGGTGAAAGGCATAAAAAAAGCAAAAAAAAAAAAAAACTAAAGGCTCTAGCCTTTCACTGTGGACTGCATACAATATTAAAAGATGAAATCGGGAGAACAAAACTAATGAGGAAAAAGAAAAAAAATCTGAATCAACCTGGTTAACTTGCCAAATCAGGTTAACCCGTCAAACCTGGAATTTGTGTCATGAAAGTGTAATAACTAAATAGAAAAATGATTTATTAGTAATGAAATAAATTAAAAAAATATTAATTAAAAAGGAAAAATCAAAGAGAAAAAAAACCTACAGGAAGAAAAAAACTAATGAAGAAAAAGAAAAAAATATGAATAAACTAGGTTAACCCATCAAACCTGGGATCCATGTCATGAAAGTCTGATAGTTAAATAGAAAAAAATTAATATTAAGAAACTAAATTAAAAAACAAAAAAAAAAACTAAAGGCTGCTTTTTCACTGTGAATTGTATTGCGCAATCCACAGTAAAAAGCTTAAAAAGAAAAAGAAAAAGAAAAAGAAATACACGTCATGGGTTAAATTTTTTTTCTTGCATAAAAAATATCAAAAAAAAGCAAAAATCTAAGAGTGTTAGGTCTTTCTACAAAGATATGCCCAAGAGCCTTTGATTTAGCTGCAATGTTTGACCCAAGAGTATTATTTATAATATTAAACTTACATGACTCAAGTTTAAGTGAGTCTGACTACAACACCGAACCTAAGAGTCTTGAATGTGGGTCTGACTGCAAGGTCGTGTCATAAAAGTATGATAATTAAATAGATTAATTAAAAAAATAAAGAAAAAAAACCAATAGAAAGAAAAAAACTAATACAAAAAAGAGAAAAAATCTGAATTAACTGGGTTAACCCTTCAAACCAGGTTAACCCGTCAAACCTGAGATTCATGTCATGAAAGTTTGATAACTAAATAGAAGAAAAAATTAAAGGGTTAACCCGTCAAGCCCGGGATACATGTCATGAAAGTCTGATAATTAAATAGAAAGAAATTTAACATTAAAAAACTAAACTAAATGAAAAATAATAATTAAAAAGAAAAAAAACAAAAAACAGATTTCGGGTTAACTCGTCAAACTTTTAAAAAATAATAAAAAAAAAACTACAGGTTAACTCATCAAATCAGGTTAACCCATCAAACTTGGAATCCCTATCATGAAAGTTTGATAACTAAAAAAAAAATAACATTAACAAACTAAATTAAGCAAAAACATTCATTAAAAGAAAAGGAACACAAAGAAAAAAAGCAAAAAATACCCATAAAGGCATAAAAAGCAAAAAAATAAAATAAATAAAACAGAAAAAAAATTAAAAACAAAAAAGAAAACAGCTTAGCGTTTCACTGTGGACTACACAGTGAAACACTGAACAGTTTTAGTATATGTTATTAATTAAAAAGAAAAGAAAAAAAATTCGGGTTAACTCGTCAAATCAGGTTAACCCGTCAAACCCGGGATTCGTGTTATGAAAATCTGATAACTAAATAAAAAAAATTAACATTAACAAACTAAATTAAACAAAAAAAATTCATTAAAAGAAAAATACACAAAGAAAAAAGCAAAAAAAAAAACCCATAAAGGCATAGAAAACGAAAAAAAACAAAAAAAAATGGGAAACAAACAAAAAAAAAAGAAGAAGACTGCTCAACATTTCACTGTGGACTTACACAGTGAAACACTAAGCAGTTCTAGTTTATTATTAATAATTCTAGCATGGTAAAAGTGATTTTACTATATACGAGACGTGCTCGTGCAAGTCAATTAGAAGAATATTTAGCCCAAGATAGATAGTACATATCATAATCTAATTTTTTTATCCTATTTTTTTCAAATAATAAAAAAACTTAAAAAATACATTTTCAATAAACATATTTAATTTTAAGCATTATTTTAGTCACGTGTAATATTTAATTTTATGTATCAAGAAATATCGAGAATATAACAAAATAAAAATAAAAATGATAATATCTATATATATAACACAATAATAAAGAACAAAAAAATACAATTGGGGTAATATTTGATAAATAATTGAAATTAACAAGTCAAGGATTGAGTTTGAGAAGTTAAAAAAACAAATTTAGGAATGATTTAGATTGTGTTTGAGACTTAATTAAAGAGAAATTGAATAGAAATAGCTTAGTTTGGCTAAGATTAGAAAAACTAAAGAACCATGGATGAATTTTAAATAAATGGACAAATTAAAAATTTAGCTAGGGGATTAATTTAAGAAGAAAATTGAAATTGGGAGCCAAATTGGTCAGAATTATATAATTTTGAAAACTAATGACTAAACTGAAAAGTAACCAAATTAGAAGGGTCAATTAATCCAATTTAGGGATTAAATTGAAAGAATATCCAAAATTAAAATGAAAATTGAAAAATCCATAAGTCAGGGACTATATTAAAAAGACAAAAACATTCCAGGATCCAATTGAATTTTTATCCTACTTTGTTTTGGTCCAAAAATTAGTCTAGCCTAATTTTTCCAGTCCAATTAATTCATAATTTTATTCAAATGAAGTCAGTTCAAGCAAATTAATCATCAATTCTAGCCTTTCAATCTCAAATCCTAGTTAATTCTCTAAAATTCCAGTTCCATTTTAGAATTCCAACCTAAACTGACTGTATTCAATCAATTCTTCAGAAATCCAATACCAAAATCATCTCATGATTCTAGCTCATCTATGTTAAAAAGACCATACACCAATAAATAAAGGAAACAACAACAACAATACTAGGGAGAACACCATCACTACCCAATGTGCATCTCTTCCATACTAATATCTTTTCTATTCAAACCCTCACTCAAGATCACAAATCATTTCAATCAATACACCCATTATTAACTAACAATTTCACAAAACCATCTTTCCTAACCATGAAAACCACTAAAATTTGGTTTAAAACATGGTTATTGGCCCATTTGAAAATAAATTAAAAATTAAGTCCATTTACTTTAAGTGCTAAAACTTTGTTAAAATTTAATGGTCTATTTGAAAGTGTGATTGTGGTTGCTTTTCAAAGTGTTTTTCACTTAGAAATACATTAAAATAATATTTTTTTTATTTAAAAAAATCATTTTGACATCAGCACATCAAAATAATTTAAAAATATCAAAAAAATATTAATTTGAAATAAGAAAAAAAATAAAAAAAAATTAATTTTTTTCAAAAGCGCTTTTGAAACACAAAAACAAACATCTTCAATATAAGCTATTTAACATGAAATATTAACATGTTTCAAATAAATTATAGGTGAATATAAAATTTCCAAAAAAAATATTTCAAAATAATTTAAAAACACCAAAAAATATTAATTTAAAGTAAATAAAAAAATAAAAAAATTTTAAATTTTTTTCAAAAGCGCTTTTGAAACGCGAAAACAAACATCTTCAACATAAGCTCTTTAATATAAAATATTAACACGTTTCAAAAAAATTATAGGTGAATAAAAAATTCCCAAAAAAATGTTTCAAAATAATTTAAAAACACCAAAAAAATATTAATTTGAAATAAAGAAAAAAATAAAAATTTCTAAATTTTTTCAAAAGCGCTTTTGAAACACAAAAACAAATATATTCAACATAAGCTCTTTAATATGAAATATTAACATGTTTCAAACAAATTATAAGTGAATAAAAAATTAATCTCGAAGAATCCTTGGTTTGCATGTTTGGTAAAACCCAAAACTCTATAAAATAGGAAGTTGAGAAGTTAAAATTGTTAAAGGACATCCGAGCTTTTAGAATGAAAAAGTCTTAAGTAAATTGAGCTTTGGGCTTAAATTTACGGCGCACACTCAGTCTAGTTTGTGCTTAGCCTGGTTAGTGTGGATTACCGTTGGAAGCTGAATAATTAGACAACTTGTGGTTTGCGACAACTCAACTTTTAAAGAATTATTCAAAGTCGAAGAAAATCAAATCTTTAGGTAATAAATCCCCAAACAACTCTAGATTTGTCTAATGAAATTCTAGAAACTCCAAAATAATATTTTTTTACTATTTTTGCTGCATGTGTAATATTCAAGAACCCAACAAATATTTGGTCTTGATTTTCTAATATACTTGTTAGAAAATGAACCTTGAACCTAATCCGAAACGATGTCCTATTCTAAAGTTTCTTATTGGAAGGATACCGTTATTAGTGAAATTGAATCAATTATGAATAATCATACGTAAAAAATAACGAATCTTTCATATGAAAGTAAACCATTAGACCATAAATAGATCTTCCAAATAAAGATAAAAGTTGATGATACTATTAACAAATATAAAATCAGACTTATTGTTAAAGGTTATCAACAACAAGAAAGTATGGGTTATTTATACACATATTAACTCATGTCAATAATAATTCCCTTACAAATATTAATAGTCATTGGAGCTATTAACAAACTTGAAATACATATGAATGTAAAAACAACTTTATTAAATGGTGACCTTGATTAGAAGATGTACATAGAATAACCCGAAGGGTTTATTGTCAATAAAAAAGTTTGTAAATTTGTCAAATTATTATATAGTTTGAAACAAACATTTAAACAACAACATCTAAAATTTGAGAAGGTTATGTTGTCAAATGAATTCAAAATCAACTAAGTTGATAGATATATTTATATGAAAAACATAGATAAATGTTATATTATTATATGTCTCTATATGAATGATATGCTAATTCTGGACAACAATGATTACATGATCAAGTCTACTAAGAAAATATCAATTAATAAGTTTGATATTAGAGACTTGGGTGTCGCAGATGTCATGTTAAAAATAAAAATCTTTAGAATATTTGATAAACTTGTTTTATCCTAGTTTTAGTTTTAAAATATTAAGAAGATTCTCGATATTTTTTAAAAAATAACAATAACACTATCAAAGTATTAATTGATATAAGTGTATATATGTCTAACAATAAAGCTAAAAGAATAAATCAATTAGAATATTTTTGAATAATTGAAAGCCTAATATACATTATGAACTGTATAAAATATGCAAAATTTAAAACTTCAATGACCAAACTGAAGTTTTTCACGCTTTATTATATTAAAATAAGAAAAAAATTGTTTTTTTATTTTTATTTTTCTAACTATAAAATAGAACTTTATTTTATAAAATTGGAATAGAAGAATTGATAGAATTTATTTAGAAGTGCAATGAATTTTGTTTTTTTGATATTATTTTAATTTTAATGTGTTAATAATAAACATAAAAAATATTTTAATATGTATAAAAAAATATTTTAAAAAGTTAATCCAACTCAATACTAATCATACAATGAAAACACACTTTACAAGAAAGAAACTAGACTCGTCCGCACATGACCCGAGTCCCCAGATTTTCCAGGTTATAGAGACCACCAGAAAGGAACCCAAACCCATTATAAACTGCGCCCAAACAGCATCGTACTTCTTTCTCTTTTTAGCTCCTCCTCTCTCCTGTCCGGTTTCTCTCTCGCTTCATTATTCAGCTTCTAGAAACACCAAGAAGCACAATCACAAACATCAATCATTAAAGTACCATTTTAATGAGCACAAAATTAATTAAATCTTCAAAAAATTAATTCAAAATCACTTCAAATTTTTCTTCGATCCGATTCAAAGCGAGAGAGAAAAGGCTAAAAAGGAGCAGCAGCTATGGCGCTCTCAGCTTCCGATTTAGGCACGATATATTCTTTATTGACGAATTCAATGAGCGGCGATGAGAGCGTCCGTAAGCCAGCCGAGGCGGCGCTCTCGCAGTTCGAGAGTCGGCCTGGTTTCTGCTCCTGTCTAATGGTAAACCCTCTCTCGCTCGCTCTCTTCGGTTTTGATTTTGTATTTTATAGGGTTTAAGTTCAGTTCAAATTGCAATGCACGTGTGAATAATTGAATTTATTTGTAGGAAGTTATAACTGCAGCAGATTTAGCTTCGCAAGTCGATGTTCGATTATTAGCTTCGGTGTACTTTAAGAATAGTATCAATCGGTACTGGAGGAACCGGAGGGATTCTGCGTAAGACTCTAGTCTCATTGTTTTTATAATTTGAGCTGCATTTTTTGGATTTTTGTTGATTTTGGCGTAGTTTATGAGATGATATTTTGGTTTGTGAGCAGGGCAATAAGCAGTGAAGAGAAAAATCACTTGAGACAAAAATTACTGTCGCATTTGAGAGAAGAGAACGATAAGGTGATGATCTTAACTTTGTAAGTTGGAGCTCAAAAGATTGGGTTCTGATTTGCTTTGCTAATTTGTAATTCAAATGTGTTTTTTTTAATCGATGTAGATAGCTGGACTGTTGGCTGTTCTTATTTCCAAGATTGCTCGCCTTGATTATCCAAGAGAATGGTATGTGTTTGTGGCATTTTATTTCTATATCATATGCTTTCATCGGTGGTTGTTTTTCTAGTTGCTGGTTTTAGATTTTTTAAAAGGATATTTTGTTGTAAGTACATTTTAGTGTGGGTTGCTAATACTTGCCTGATGTTTCTTTGTAGAGATTGACTGTTGTTTCTCTCATGGAAGTTTCACTTTGATATTGAATATTAAATTTAGGGTGGAATACTCGTTTTTTTATACTATTTTTAGTTTTTTACTTTATGCATGAGCAGGGGATTCGGGGTTTTAGGGGGTGGGGTGGGGGTTGAACAAGATGCAGTTCCCTGCAAACAATGGGAGAATATAGTCTATTGTAATTCTGTTTCAATGTTTGTCATCCTTATCATTACTGTCTTGCTATCAATGAAAAGTTATGAAATTATCTTGATGAATATAAAGGTGAAAATAGGGTAAAAAATGCAGTTGCTTTTCTTACATAAGTTTTTGTGACAAAACATCACAATCTTTGACTAGCAACTACAAATAGATCCAAAGTTGTTATGGATGCTCCGAGCTGAATGATTTTTTTTTTTAACTAATGGTTATGCATTTAGTGATTTAGATATTGTTGAAGATTTTTTAGTTTGGCAATCTTGTACTTTTTGTAATTAGTGCTAACTCCTGTATTTATATTGCCTGTTGTTGTAATTACTGATCTTTTCCCTACTAGTAGTTCTTTCTTCTTTTCTGTTCTAAGGTACCTGAGTTACTTCATTCAGCTAACTTTATTTCTTGATCTCTCATTTCAATATTTTTAGGCCAGAGCTCTTTTCAGTTTTAGCGAACAAGCTTCAATCAGCAGATGTCCTTACTTCTCACAGGATTTTTTTGATTCTGTTCCGAACTTTGAAGGAATTATCCACTAAACGTCTTACTGTTGACCAAAGGAACTATGCAGAGGTATAACTTCCGAGTATTATCCCTTATGGTAGTATTCTTTATCCCATTTCCTTACATGCTATTCAGTTTCAAATGTCATCCAACCTGACAATGAAAAAAGTGCACTTCATCCAAATGTGAATGAAGCATGGATGGTAGGCCTGTTGTTGATGACTTTGTTCCTGAGTGGAACAGCATTTGTGTAAGCCTTGTGCCAGAAGTATCAGCATTTCAGGCTGCTGGATTCAGAATGTTCATAGATATCAGTACTGGCCTTATAATGAGTTAATGATATCAGTTATGGGTAGGCATTTCCTAGCAATGGTCATGATTTTTATGATCTTGCAACTAAAGTGCACAGATAGAAACTTGCTCTCAAACAAATAGTTATGTCTTATATCACAGAGTTATGGTCACATGTTTCACATATCACCATTTTTTGTGGCAGATAACATCCCATCTCTTTGGATATAGCTGGGGCCTTTGGCAGAGTGATGTTCAAGCTATATTAAATAGTTTCTCTACACTTGCACAAAGCTATACTTCTAATACTCTGGAACATCATCATGATGAGCTGTATCTAATGAGTGAGAGATGGCTATTATGTTTAAAAATAATTCGCCAATTGATTATTTCAGGGTTTCCAAGTGATTCAAAATGTGTACAGGTAGTTATTCAGTTCTTTCTCTTTATTTCCTTTCTTCAAATTTAAGAGTTTGGCACACTCTGTATTGCAATTTAACCTGGGAGATTAGCTTTTGATTATTTTTTTTTAAAATCTGTCAGGAGGTCCAACCAGTCAAGGAGGTTTCCCCTATACTCTTGAAAGCCATTCAGTCATTTCTCCCATACTGTGAGATAATGCTCTTGTTTTCAAACTTTTATTTGTTTTGCATATCCTAGCGGAGAGCTGTGGTAATCTGTGTTTGATAAACATCCCCCCCCCCCCCCAAGAAAAAAAAAACGAAAAAAGTAGTTCTAGAGATCCTATAAGCCATGCATTTGGAAAACGTGTATTGTGGCTACATATAAATTTTAAGTGTTGACTATTCAGTTATACAAGTAAGAATGTCCTAAACTGACATCAATTTTCATATTTAACAAACACTTTATTAACTAGAAAGAGCAGGAGAGAAAGTTATATAGAAATATTGAATTGGATTCATTATCCTGCATACCATTCCATATTTATATGCCAAGAGTGTTATTTCCATATGCATGTATAATTGAATGGAGAAGAAGCTTAAGCAGGCTCTTTTATTCTCAGCCTTTCCCTTTTCTTTCTTTTTCTCTTAACAGGTTACTTATTTAGGAATAAACTAATTTTCTTGTGCTGTGTTGTTCGACAGATTCATCTTTCCAGAAGGGACATCCTAAATTTTGGGACTTCATAAAGAGGGCATGTACCAAATTAATGAAGGTTTTGGTCACAATTCAGGGCAGACATCCTTATTCATTTGGTGACAAGTCTGTTCTTCCTCCTGTCATGGATTTCTGTTTAAACAAGATAACTGATCCGGATCCATATATTTTATCATTTGAGCAATTCCTGATTCAATGCATGGTAATGGTGAAGTGTGTCCTTGAGTGTAAGGAGTATAAGCTAAACCTAACTGGGCGGGTGATGGATGAAAGTGTGATTACAGTGGAGCAGATGAAAAAGAACATTTCCAATGCTGTTGGTGGTGTCCTGACTTCTCTTCTTCCAACTGAACGAATAATACATTTGTGTAATGTGTTAATAAGGAGGTAATGATACCTCTACTTGTGCTTAATTATTTTGCCTATAATTTATAAGAATACTCAATTTCAAATGCATGGGGGTTCAGTTCTTAAAATTGATTGAATGAAGCTCCGCAGCTGTATAATTTTTTTTTTATCTTATGATTGCTGCTCTAGGGTTTGGGATTCATAAAGGAAACAATTTAGCACTGTTGATAGGTCATCTCTGTATTTTGATGCGAAGCATGTACTCCAGAATCTCACATCTTTGATTACCCAAATCTTGGGCTCTTTTTCCCCTCTTTGATTTTTTGAAGAAAGTTTCTATACTCCATT
This sequence comes from Populus nigra, assembly GCF_951802175.1. NCBI lineage: Eukaryota > Viridiplantae > Streptophyta > Magnoliopsida > Malpighiales > Salicaceae > Populus > Populus nigra. Next base: position 2,039,753 of record NC_084868.1, read on the forward strand.
AAATACAGGTTCAACTTCATGCTAACCATTCCTCCAAGAAAAGTACTTTGACATTCATCAAATCTAACTGCTACTTTAATATTCATCAATGTGTGTCTCTCCATGTGGGATATGAGCCAAATCTTGTTGCTCTAATCACATCTCAAGTCAAACATTGCTTCCCCTCCCCCCTCTTGCAGAATTTCTATTTGCTTCATGGATCTCTACGTGGTTGGGTAATTATAAGAGATATAACATATGGCACCAAATGCTTTATGCATATCTTTCAGCATTCTGGATCTCCTGTGTGATGATTATCTACTTTTCAAATAATTATGTGAGATTGATGTTTTGTCAGGTATTTTGTTCTAACTGCTAGTGATTTGGAGGAGTTGTATCAAAACCCAGAATCTTTTCATCATGAGCAGGATATGATTCAGTGGACTGAAAAACTGAGGCCTTGCGCGGAAGCTTTATACATAGTATTGTTTGAAAACCATAGCCAGGTAGGTGAAGTTTCAACTCTAGAATGATTGATATTAAAAATCTGCAAAGCACTCTGCTAACAGATGTGAGCTCATGTTGTTTCTTTGCTATTTGTAGCTGTTGGGTCCTGTTGTGGTGTCCATCCTTCAGGAGGCAATGAATGCTTGCCCAACATCAGTTACTGAAATCACTCCTGGGCTACTTCTTAAAGATGCTGCCTATGGTGCTGCTGCATATGTTTATTATGAGCTCTCTAACTACCTCAGCTTCAAAGATTGGTATAAGAATTCTAATCTATGCTACTGCTGTTATTTAATCAATCCGTATGTTGTTTGAATTAGTTATCATTAATTGCAGTCACATTAAAAGGTATTGGTTTTAAACACTAATTGTTTGCTGGTGCCATTTGCTTTAGAATTTTGTTAATGAAAAGGGGTTTGTCATTTGGGGATTACCACTTGCATGCCTGTAGTATCTACTTGCAAATTTAGTAAGCGTGGTTTTAGGGTGTTTGGATAGGCATGGATTTCCAGATTCGATAATGCTTCTGGAAATATGTAGAGGATATATTTCCAGATGCAATAGTTGTTTAAGGAACATGATGTCTGAGGAAAATGAGTAGGATATTATTTGATCACTAACTGCATGTGTTTTTCAAAATTTTTGGAATTGAAGTCACTGGAATTGTACTAGCTGGTTAGATTGTGGTTTCATAACCAAATTTAATCTACATGGTATATATTTTGATGGGCTATATGATGATCCATCCTTCTTTATTTCACTTAAACAATTCATTACAGGTTTAATGGTGCTTTATCCCTTGAACTGTCGAATGATCATCCAAATATGTGTGTTATCCATCGAAAAGTTGCACTGATACTAGGACAATGGGTTTCCGAGGTAATGGCACTTTTTAGCTTTTTGGTAGAGAACTCTTAAGTACTTGTAACATTTCCTTTTCCTCCTCAAGAAGAAAATGAAATTGTTATACCTCATTGTCAAGAATGAAGTGTGTATGCGTTTTGTCCTGTTTCTTCTCAGCATGTTGGTTCCTAGCATGATCTCTAGAAGTTGCCATATTGTGGCTCTATGCATGCTCAGGAGTTAATCTAGAATATTGCTCCTGTTCTTTGGAAATAAAGTAGGCTGATGTTCCCATGTGCTGACACATTATAAAGTTATTCTGGCTTCTGTACCAAGAGATTTGATATTTCCTGCTGTGGTTGCTCATTTTTTTTTGTTTGCAGATTAAAGCTGACACAAAGAGACCAGTGTATTGTAGTTTGATCAGATTGCTACAAGACAAAAACCTGTCTGTTAAGGTATGATGCTTGAATTAGCCTATGTTATGTGCCTTCACATCTCTCCTTTTTCCTCTCTTTTGGGGCTTTGAATGTTTTGTTTGTTCTTTGCATTTTCTGTTTCAACTACTGAAATTGTAATTCATTGCACTAGCTTGCAGCTTGTCGGTCTTTGTGTTTGCATGTTGAGGATGCAAACTTCTCAGAGCAAGAATTTGTAGATCTCCTTCCTATTTGCTTTGATTCGTGCTTTAAGTTGGTTGAGGAGGTTCAGGAGTTTGACTCGAAGGTAAGATGATACTTGTGGTTCACCTTGATAGTCATTGCATGCGTGGATACTTATGCTTGCTTTTCCTATTAACCTCCTGCATCTCTTTAAGGAACATAGATTATTGCCCTTCTCCTCTTTTAGCCATTCCAAATTATATACTCCATCTCCCAATGTGAAAAAAAGAAGAAGAAAGGGATGTCAAGCATTTATTATCATTGATTTTGGATGAATCTTAGGGATGGGTGTCCAATCGTAAACTAGATATAAAGCACCCTCCCTTATTCCCAACAATTGTATTTTTTTAAAATGCCAATCCCATAATTTTCTTTAAATGTCTATTTAGAAGCTATATAAAACCTTAAATAATATAAAAAAGATTTCCTAAATTATCCTTAAACTACATAGTACCTTATCGACACTATATTTTGACCATCAAAGCTTTAAAATGCTTAAAAAATAAGACAGTAAATATAAAAACATCAAAATTCAAAAATAATAATATTAATCCATTCAGTAATTATATTAGATTTTTTTTGTTTTACCTTGTCACTTTTGACTCTAATGTAGAACTTTATCACACCTTTAGATAATGTAATAAAAAAGGCATTTTATAAACTAAAGAATTCGTAGAACTTCTATCCATGCCCTAATTTTTAACTTTTTAAAACACAAGCTCTACCAAAATATTTGATTGTAGAAGTTTTTAGGGTATTTGTTTTCCCTACCTTTCAAATAAGTTATTCTAGCCAAGAATCTTATCATAGAAAAAAAATGTTAGTGCTTCCAGCCTTTGAAAAAAAAAAGAGGATCGTTATCTTCACCATTGTTCTTAAATACTTAATTTTAAAGAAATTATATGGAGCTAGCTAGAAAATTATTTGTAAGGAAATGAATCATTTGAGTGTTTATATATTTAATTTAAATTATTTAGATGCAATTTTTTATGTTGTTCATAGCTAGTTCAATAGTTTAAATATTTTTTAAAAAAACATAGCATGTTTCTTATCTCTGTAAAAGTTAGTTAAATGAATACTTAATTTCAAGAATTTGAAAAATGCATGTGTGGATGCATGTTCAGAAATCATTGATTCTGTACATCAATCTGATTTTGGATATATTCTATTTCAAGAATATCCTTCCACTTCTTTGTGATACCATCTTTAAATGCTTAAAATTTGTGAACCACACATTTCCAATCTGTGATGTGGGTAGCTAAAGCATCAATTACATGAATTATTTATGATTTCAACTGCCATGTTATTCTTACCTCATTAATGTGCTCTTAGTAGTTTTTCTATTCTTTCATGTAATTTCAGGTTCAGGTTTTGAATTTGATATCTGTTCTTATTGGACACGTCCATGAGATCATTCCATTTGCAAACAAGTTGGTGCAATTTTTTCAGAAGGTAGTTGACAAGCCATTATATTTTCTGTTATTCTAATGCTTGAACATGTTAGTGTTGTATACCATAAAGAAAAACATTTTATCTCATGTCTTTTTACATTGACAAGAACACAACATTTTTGTTAAATAAAGGTGTTCTGCTGAGTGAACTCTTTCTGAATTTCTGAGCGGTTAAGTTCAGAAGAACTCGAGTTAAAGTATGTGGAACTAAGAGTTTCACTCCAGTGATTCTTGAATATAATCATAGCATGCACATTTCACACATACTGTGGTTCGGCCTTTCTGATGTCATTGTTTTTCTTGATGCTGTTTGAAAGGTTTGGGAGGAGGCTTCCGGTGAGAGTCTTCTGCAGATTCAGCTTCTCATTGCTTTGCGGAATTTTGTGGTTGAACTTGGCTACCAGTCACCTACTTGCTACAATGTGCTATTGCCTATTCTGCATGGTGGGATTGATATAAATAGCCCTGATATACTCAATCTTTTAGAGGATGGCATGCTGGTTAGTTTCCCATGCCTTATTTTTATTTATTGTTTGAGTCTTCCATATGCTGCCTTCAGTAGTTAATTGATAATAGCAAATTTAACTGGCATAACCATGCAGTTATGGGAAGCTACACTTTCCCATGCGCCTGCAATGGAGCCTCGACTGCTAGCGTACTTCCCATGTCTCATGGAAATCATGGAAAGAAGTTTCGACCACTTGCAGGTTGGATTTATTGTAGTATCTATTATATTATTCATGTATTTAATGCTCAATGCAAGTGGTGTGCCTGTTCTTGTTGTCTTAAGTATAGCTCTTTTGTTCTGCGTCTAGTTTTGTCAACAGCAAACCTGCAGTTGCTATAATTGTTGATGAAATTTTGTTGACTTTAATATAATTGCAGGTCGCTGTAAATATCATGGAGGATTACATAATTTTGGGTGGGACTGAATTTCTAAGAATGCATGCTTCCAGCGTTGCCAAAGTTCTTGATCTGATTGTTGGAAATGTTAATGATAGAGGCCTATTATCAACTCTTCCTGTCATTGATATATTGATACAGGTACCTAATTTAAATTTTCCTGAATCTAATTGCAGCCTTTATCTGATATTTGAACTTGAAACAGCTCTTTATTTTGTTATCTTTTATGACAGTAAGTTCATCATTTATTTCTATGTTATATTAAGGAGGGAAAGAGAGGCTGTGTGCTGATTAAAACTGCAGGCTGCAGAAACTTTTGTGCTCTTAAATTTATCAATGTCCATCTCTTGATATCTGGCAAGTGCCTCGGTAAACACAAATTCTTGCCTGATGCTCTTAGATTATTTGATATATCTATACTGACTTAATCTTTGGTGCCTCAAAATTATTGCTGTCTGGATTTGTCTTTTTCAATCGAAACACGTTTGACCTATCTGGTGGGTCATGGTAATGTTAAACCCTATATGTTAAAATAGCTATTTATGCTGGTATTTTCTCTCTTTTTCTCAGCCGAAAAATTCAGTAAATCATGAGGCATCTTCTGGATTATGCCCATGTAGTTTTTTTCTAATCAAACATGCCAAAAGAAGAAAAATTGACATCAATCTGTGCTTCACGGAATACTCCTCGTTTGTATTTTTTTTCCTAAATCATTGCATCACCAATCACATACTTAAAATGCCCTACAACATACATACATAGTTTAATTATTTCTGCTTGCCAAGTTACATCAGTGGCACAGCCTATGGTTGTTATTGTGTACTGAATCATGAAGAGATAACAGTTTATTTTTGTACTCCTGGCACTTTAACCTTCCATCTTATTGAAATCTGTTATCCTGTTGTGTTAATGGAATTTGAAACAGATCCTTGTTATTTTTCATGGATCGCCAACTAGATCTCATATGCACAATCCATATAATGAGTAAAATTTTTGGTTACCATGGCATGTTCTGCAATATCTGTCATTAAATGACCATGACCAAGGAATATGTAATTAGTTTGTTTCTGTTTAACCTTTGGAGTAATATACTTATTAACTTCCTAACTGTGTCATGCAAAATTATGCTTTCAATAACCACTGAGAATGCTCTGATAGGGAAAAAAAAAAAGGAAAAAAAATGTACGATGAAAAACACAGACCATTTGGGAAGTTTTTAATTGTGAAAAAATTGTCATTTTTGTAGAGAATTGCTAGAGTACAAAATTGAAGAAAATGTGCTAATTAGTTAAAACTGAAAACTGTTCCCTGTAAAATTGGAATCTTTGAGCTTTTTGAGAACCTGGAAAACAAGGGACATGCTTGGTTTACATTTTTAATCCCTTTGTCAATTAGTCATTTAAGGGTGATCTTTCTTTCCTATTTTCAAAAAATAATACCTGGTAATGTATTTTCTTATTTTTCTGAAGAAATGTTTCCGTGATAGAGACAAAAATATAGATGAGAACTACAGAACTTTTTTCAAAGTTAAAGCAGTCTTGGTTTACCAGGGACTCTAAATTTTTTGTGATGATTTTGGGAGGTTTTTGGTCGTTTTAGCCACTGGAGGTTGTTTGGTAGTTGTGAGTACTCAGCTTTGTGACTTGCCTTTCTCATTTTGCAGTGCTTCCCTGCTGAAGTGCCCCCGCTTATTAGCAGTACTTTGCAAGTAAGTGCAGTTCATGTGTTAGATTCTTGCAACCTATTATCAGTTATGTGGTTTCTGTTTGATATGTTTCGGATGTCTTTTAACCATTTGTATGTTTTTTTGGTAGAAACTAATCATGATATGTTTAAGTGGAAGAGATGATTTTGAACCTTCCAAGGCAGCTGTTAAAGCATCTGCAGCTGCAATTCTAGCAAGGATTTTGGTGATGAACACCAATTACCTTGCCCAATTGACAGCAGAACCATCACTTTCATTGCTTCTCCAGCAGGCAGACATTCCAATTGAGGAAAATATACTTCTTTGTTTGGTTGACATATGGCTTGACAAGGTCAGTAAATCATGCTTTCATTTCAAAGATGCTTTGACTGATTTTGATGTTTGTTCTTTTCTAATTTGTTAAATTATTTTAGTTTCTACGCACATCCATTGTGGTGTATTTTGCAAGTAAATAGTTTCAAATGATGGTTAGACATTCCCATGCATAGACTGCTATAATTAACTGCAACTCATGCCATCTCTAGAAGTGAGGAAATCAATGTGCTGAATCTACCATTGATATATAGACTCCAGCATAATGCTTTTCTAGTGTTCATGGCCAGTGTGCCTTGCCGCGTTAACTTTGTCTTTGTTTTAATATTATTGTACAGATAGATAATGCATCTTCTGATCAGAAAAAGACATTTGGGTTAGCACTTTCAATAATTTTGACACTAAGACTGCCTCAAGTCGTTGATAAACTTGATCAGATCCTCAGGTGCAGTTTCAAATTTGAATTTTGATATCATTTGCTACAACTGCTTTCAATGACCTACACCTGCTTCATGAGCTTTAATTCATGCAGTGTATGTACAAGTGTAATTTTGGGTGCAAATGATGATTTAACGGAGGAAGAGTCAAGGTTACCTCCCTTGTACAATCCAATTTGATTTGGTGTTTACTTGGTTTTTGTAGTCTCTTGACTTGTTCTTAACCTCCTATAATAATTGCAGTGGTGATAACATGAGCTCCAGCAAGTTTCATGGTGAAGGCGTAATTCCAAGTAGAGAGTACAGGAAAAGACAGGTTAACATTCTTCTGTTTTACCTGAGGCACTGAATTTCAATGATGAAATCTGTGACAGTGTGTGATAATTTCTCTAACATGTTCTTCTCCAGATTAAATTTTCAGATCCTATAAAACGATGGTCTTTGGAGAACTCAGTAAGAGAGAATCTTCAAACATGTGCTACTCTTCATGGAGAATCTTTTAATTCAGCTATTAGTAGAATGCATCCAGCAGCATTTGCACAGTTGAAACAGGCTTTGAAGATGCCATAGACAGGAATAGTACTTTCCTTTTTGCTTAGTGGTCACGTATCAGGGCCCCTTCAATTTTTTCTGTCCCATGGTGAGAAGACATAGGGTAAGTTCTTGCTCCCTTTTGATGCAGAGGCCATTTTTCATGTCTGGCATTCATTTAGCGTTTCTATCTGAGTTACTTGGAAATTCTAGTGGTGGCACTTAGAATTTTGCTGGCTTGCATCTAACTGTGCACCTTGTTTGTTACTCCAGGTGATGTATTGGTGGATTGGATTTGTGGTTTGACATTCTTCGTGTTATTTCTTTGTAAGAATGAACTGGGTGGTTGCTTTACAACATCTACATTTCAACTTTCATTTGTATACGCCCCCTTTGGCAACAGGAAAATCTGTAAATAGCTTGCTGCTCCTTTCTTGTTCCAGATTTTCAAGGCACAAGGGTCGCAGCATTGAGGTCATAGGTTTTTGTCACGACTCTACAAATGAAAAGAAGATCTTATAGAATTGAAGAAAAGATGTACATTGTGCTGTTGAGTTGGAATTCGTTACCTGTTTTTGTTCTCACATGCCAATCCCATGTACTGCTTATGAACTCGAATGTTTGAAAAATATGTTCAGAAATGAGTGTTTATACGTAAATATCTTGGGAAAAATGCAAATGGACAAGAAAGATGGATGATCATTTATAATTCCTATTGACTTTTATGCTCTTGAACTGTGTTAATTCTCCCTAACCTGCGTCTTTCTCCACTTCTTTTTCTTTAGCAGGCCTGAGGTTTTAATACCTCCCATGTTGAGTTTTGATACTACCATGGTGCAGCCCCCGAGAGTCTGGGTGAGGCTGAACCTGTCGCCAAAGACCCGAAAGTGCCGGTCAGCTGCAAAATGAAATAGCACCTGGGGCTAAGTAAGAATCTATACCCCCATAACACCCTCGCTCAAATCCATCCATTGATTGCTTAGGTGATTTGTCTCCTCTGATCAAACTTGAAACATTCCGGCATTCTTTGATTCCAGGTCATTAATTGATAAAAAAATAAATGGGACGCATCACACGAGTGATCTTGGTTGTTGCTTTACGAAAAAGAAAAATCATCTTGATTGTAGCACGTGTCTGTATGTTGTTGCGGTGATTATTTGTATAGATTAAGACCTTTTAGTATGCAGAGAAAAAACAAGAAATTCTTGTTTTTTTATTAAATAATAAAACTATGAAGTTACCATCTAATATTTTAGTTATTAAAAATTATAACAATCTTCAGAGTAAGATTAATTTTTTATACATAGAACAATATTACTATTTAGTATATTTTATGCAAGGAAAGTTGCATTACTCGTTTCTTTGAAAATTATTAATGCACTATTGTGGTTTTTTTTTTAATCATTGATTTGTTTATTAGTTAAAGCATTTTCATTCTATTAGTGTGAATCATGACTTTATAGGGTAAAGTCTAAACATTTTTTTGCATTTTATTTCTTTTAATATCAAGACTGTTTTATGTACAAGTTTGTAATACTCAATATTAGAAATAAACAAATTAATTTTTTTGTTGTTTTTTAAATTTAGGTAAGCCGTCGTTGCTTTAATAAACTTATTATTAAAATCATAATGCATGCAAAATATAAAAATTATTTTTTATTTTTTATTTTTGTTTTAAGAAAAAATGCTAAATAATACAATTTTTTCATATTTTTTGTATTAAAATGCAAAAAATATTTTTTATTCGATACTTGACCATATGTAATTTAAATATAAATGTATTTTTGATAGAAGAATTTTTTGTTGTTTTAATATTTTTTAACAAAAAAAGATTTATTTAATATCAGAAAAACGCCTTACATATAAGTCTATAATCTTAAATATTAAATATTAAAGGGTAAAAAAATAGTGTAAAAGATCTAAAATTAATTGCAAAACCATCCTAAAAAATATATGAGATTTAATTGATATTTGAATAAGACCGTGTTTGATAAAACACACAAAAAAAAAAAACAGAAGTACAAGGCCACTAAAAAAATATTAGGGTATATTTGTTAAACATGATTTTAAAAATCCTAAAACACATTTTTTTTTAATAAATTTTCATCTTGTCAAACATGATTTTAAAACTCAAAAGGCTCAATCCATCCACATGGACGAGGCTTTCTAGCCTGGTCCAAAGACCAAGAACACAACTCACACTCTTAAAAGTAATAACAAAGATAAATAATAACAAAGATGAAATGAATATTTTGATTGAATTTTATCAAGAATATAATGAACATCAATATGAACTTAGAAACCTAATCGGAGATTCAAATTGATTACATCAAATAATAGGTAGAGAAATATAGAACATGGAGGATCAAAGTATTATAAGGCATCAAATATGAAAAATAGAGTATGAGATGCATGAATCAAAAGTTAAAAAATATGTTTATTAAAAGCTCGATTTATTTGTTCATTAAACAATAGAGAATGATAATATATAGATTTAGACTTTAATGTAAGCTCCCAAGAAATGCTAAAAAACTAGTTTATAAGAAATAATAATAAAAAAAGGGTTATGAACATTCAAATGAAAACTTAGAAAACCACAAAAAACTAACTAAACTTAGAAATAACTAAAAATCTTGAATGGTGACCTAAATCTTTTCGGCACAACTCAAACATGTCTATTACAGTTTGCTTGAAACATCAAAAACTTAAGAAAACTAAAAAACTACAACAATTACCCAAATCAAATCACTAAAAAATAATCAAAAACACATCTCTTCAACCATATACACCATTACATTGATCTAACATATGTTTTCAATCAATCTTAACACTAACAAGACTTGATTAAACCTAGCATCTTATAAAGAATAGCCTATAATTATATTTTTTATAAATCATTTATCAACTACTTAAATATATTAATTACAAGATACTAATAGTCATGAAAACATCAAACTATGCATTTAAATTCTTTGGAGCTTACTTTTCCAAACAATGCATATCATCTCCAAAATATATTTTGTTATATTAAAACACAAACATTACTTTGAAACTAATAAATAATCACTACAGATAAACAAATAATAAAATGTGAATTTAATAAGGGTGTGCTAATTGAGTTACACCCTCTTACAATATCCCATTTATACCTTTTCCACAATGTTGTTCTTTTTCTTTGGAATTTCTTGTTTCTTTCTTTTTATTATTAGCCCTTAATCCTTGGTTTCTGTGTTCTTCTTCCATTCTCCTTTCTTCTTCCAACCTTTTGCACTCTATTTTTCTATAAAAAAAAAACCTCTAGTATTTCTTACTATTTTCTTTGTAATTTTCATTTATTTTTATCCTTCCTCTTATTAAAAAAAACATCATCTTTTATAAGCAAAAAAAAAAAAAAACAAGAGATTACAAAACCTTGGTGGTTTTTTAGAATCTAGGTGGTTATGCCATTTCCCTCTCTCTTGTATAACATATTCTCAAATATTACATTGTTTTCTTTCCCTTTTATATGAATACTAATAGGAGAAAACACCTTAAAAACTTATTTTTATAGGGTTTTTTTTCAGTCAAGGCTGACTATGTAAGGTATTTTGTTGAAACTATTGTGGAACTTAAGACGTCAATGTGCCATTAACATACTTGAATCATGTAGGGGGGGTAAACCTATCATTGAAAACAAATCACACTTGATTTGGAGCTCTGTAACTTTACGTTCATTGATTTGAAGATTGGTTCTCAATCAGCTTAGATCTGTTCAACGCAAAAGAAGCAGATTGAAAATAAGATGTTGTGATTTAGTTGAGCCAAATGGAGTGTAAACATTTTTAGTAGATGGCTGAAATTTGTAGGTGAAGAGTTTCTTAGTAGTTTGGTGTCATGGTTAGAAACGATATATTCATTTATCTGAAGATGACTTCTTAATTAGCTTTTTAGGTGAAGAAAAGGAAGAACATTAATTAAATGACATGTCATGTGGTTTCTTCATTGAATTTCAAATGACATGTCGCACATTACTAAACCTTGAAAATTAGAGTTTTTAATTAGGATTTTTGATATTTCTATTTCGTCCTTGTACTTGCATCCTTATAATTATTGATTGGAATTCTTTAATCCGTACGTCTCTTACATTTTAGTCTTTGTGATTTTTTTCAATTTGATCCTTAACCAACTTTTAAACTTTTAAACTTTGAATCTCTTTCAAGCACCAACTTTTAAACTTTTAAACTTTGAATCTCTTTCAAGTAAGCCTTGGTTGCACCAATTAGAATCTTCAAAATTCAATTGGATCCTTGATTTTTCAATTATTGCAAATTAATCCAAATTAGACTTCCTTCAATTGAGTTCTTGATTAAGTCAACTAAACCTAATAAAAGTTTAATTAAATCTTTAAACTTAATTAATTCTTTCAATTTTAGTTAAATTAACTTTCAAACTAAATTTTACTTCAATGAAATCTTTAATTAAATCAATTAAACCCAATAGAAATTTAACTACACCATTAAACTTAATTAATTCTTTTATTTTTAATCAAATTAAATTTGAACCTTAAACTTTACTTTAATTAAACCCTTAATTAAATCAATTAAGTCATTTAAAAATTTAATTACACTATTGAAATTGATTAATTCTTCCTAATTTTAACTATCTTTCTAACATTTTAACTTGTTGCAACTTAAAAACTCATCTATTTGTATCCCTATCTTCATGCATCAATCATAAAATTCTTCAATGTTAAAAAAATATTTTTTTAAAATATTAAAAAATCCAAAAATATTGATTTTAAATTTATGATTTTTTTGGATTTTTTAATATTTTAAAAAAATATATTTTTTACATGAAAGAATTTTATGATTGATGCATGAAGATAGGAAGACAACGAATACTATGGCAACGGCATGTTTTCTGCTTTAGAATCGGAGGTTAAAACGCCAGCATCATCTTGTAAACAAGACCTCTAAAAGCATTGGAAAGAATAGATGAAAACACGGTTTGGGAGAAGAAACAAGATGACCTTGCAAGCACTCGTTCAGTCTTTCAGTCTACGGACCCAGATTTTTGCCAAGGAAAATGTTCTCTGATAAAATCTATTAACAATGATCCTATTTGACCAACAGGCAAACCAAAGCCAGCCGCCTTCCACGGTTCCAACACAACCACTGAACCGAATACATATACTGAAACCCGAGCAGCTGAGCTCCCTTTCATTTCTCTATGCAGACGAAGCAGGCTCGTCCTTCTTTTCTACCTCTGCCTTCACTTTATCGTCTGTAGTTTTGCTAACCTCTTTGACCGCAACAGGTACCTCTTCCTTTTCTGTTTCTTCCTTTTTACTATCCTCAACACTCAACTTCTCAATGAGTCCAGCAGCATCTGTAGCATCTTTACTCTCCGCTTTCTTTCCCTGAGTCTCAGCCACCTCTTCAACAGTCTCCTTGAAGGTCTTGCAATCTAATAAAAACCAAAGCATCAAAGATATCACAAACCCACGCTCCAGAAATAACTTGCTTCATACAAGAGAGAGAGAGAGACAATTGCATAATTAATTATGGTTCAAGATCAACATAAACAGAGATCAGCTTCACCACGGTTCAGAAGTATGTCAACAAAAATGTAAGACAAAATCAAAGAGAAAAATGATGTGATATCAAGGGTGTGTTGCTGAAAAACAGATTTCATTTGTTGAAAAAGACAAGTTTTTCACTGAAAAAATAAAAAATACATCAAGATTACAACTATTTTTCATAAAGAATAAAAACCATAATTTATAATAGTCATATTAATATCTTGTATTTGTGATAATCTAATTGTAGAATATTAATTTTATTTCATTCAAATTAAAACTTATCATGGAAATATTAACTCAAAAAAATATTTGTATTAGATTTCTAATAAAAATTAAATTTATGACTAACCACATATGAAAGTGTAAGAAAAAATAATTTTAATATTTTACATTGCGAAAAAGTGTTTGCATGTATATAAATGGGAAAAAAAATGTATTTTCCATGTCTTTTCTTTATTTGAAAAATAATGGAAAACTTGTAAGGCAATATGAATTTGAAAAATTGAAAAACTAATTTTCAAGTATTTACCAAATCAAGCCACAAACACAGGAAGTCCTCAATTTATTGTCACGCAATCGTTAAAAACTTAAGGAAACAAATCTTCAAATTGATGAAAATCAGGGGTAAACTGCAGCTTCAAGAAGTTTTAAAAAAAGGAGCTTTTTTGCGAGAAATTGTGCAATATCAAGTCTAAACTAATATGAGTCATGTCTATCAAACTTCTTGTACAATCAAAATCAGATTTAATGAGTTTGATCACTGTTTTATAACAAGATTCGAAATGCATTACGATGTTTATTGAGTGTTACATTTAATTGAACTACATAATTTGAGATACTGAAGTTGTGCTTGAAATCCAAAAGTGCTGAGCCCATATGTCATACTCAATCCCGTGGGTGACCAAACTTGCTAATCAACTACATAGCTATGCCCTTATATCACCTAAAATGCTCTTAAGTGAATTCATACGCATGAAAATTAGCAAATACATCACAATGCAAAGACAATCAACAAAGAACCTCTTTGCAGCCAACCCACCAGGCAAAATACACATCCAGAAAAAAGTTTGGATTCACTCATTGTTTCAGTTACATGAATTTACCAAGACACATGGCTACGAAGAAACTCCAATTATGCTTTCATTTCCCTTCCTCTCTCAGGCATTACACATCAATTAGTTTCTGCTGAGCCATTATTATATAAACCATAAAGCACGTCTAAAAAACTTTCCTACTTGGGAAATATTAAATGTTAATCAACATTCAAATTTGAAAAGAAGGCAATGACGACAGTCAAAAACCCTAAACTTCTACGAATTGTGACGCCGTAAAGCATGAAAGAAGACATTCTCGACATCAGAAGATAATGCAAGTAATAGCAGATCAAAGAGTAACTGATACAAAAAAGCACATACTTTCAACTGACGGAAATCTTATGCAGAAAAGCTCATCCTTCAATTCCCCATCAGCAAAATCAGCAGCATGCCACAGACATGATTTGTCATTTCCTTGATGCTCTTGCACATTAATTGTCGGCAGAACTGAAATGCAACATTCATGCAACACAATAAGGCAAATACTTGCCAAAAAACAAACATCACAGGAGAAAAAAACGACAGCCCATGTCCTGTTTCTACGAATTAAAACCATTAGCTTAATACATTTATAATAATATTAGCAGACAAAAGAAGAGAAACCCATCAAGAAATTGAAGAGTAAATTAGAGTTGATTTAACAAGAAAGACATGCAGACCTAGATGGTTAGCGCAGATCTTGAGAGTCTTAGATTGGCGAAAAACAAGACGAACTTTGGCAGATTCTTTATGTTTCAAAAGCTTCACAGTCCCAACTCCTCTCTCTTTCCACTGATTCCCTTCTTTATCAAATCTATACAACTTCGCCTTCCTAAAAAAAACCCCATCATAAACCATTCACATTGTACTCAAAAAAATACAAAATAAACCAAAAACGTACAGATCAAGGATGGCTTCTTCATCTTCCTCGCCAGTAGTAACAGCGACTTCTTCCAGCTTCACGATAGGTGCAACTTGAGCTCCAGTATCTTCATCCTCCGCTGCTCTAGTTGAAGTTGCATTCTCTTCTTCTCTTTCTTTGGTACTGTGCTCTGGCTCGCTTGCAGCTGTGGCGGAGATACTGCTTGCCATTTTTCAGAGGGAGAGGGAATTTGAAGGATGATTTTTATTATAATTTTTAGGGGTTTGGGAGCGGAGCCGGAAGAGAAAGGCGGATTGATGGGTGGCGATGGGTGGGTGGGGATGCCTGTGCACTGCACCCTTTATATTATTTGCTGTGAAAAGAGGAGTGAGGATTGCGGCATTGCATGCGACGTGGGTCCAGTTTTATTACCTTCTCTTTTGCGCTTGACAGGTGTAAGACTATTTTGGTACTGTGCTTTCCTTCCTTTTTGTTGTTTTTAAGATTGATATTTTTACCGTCTCGTAATTTGATTCGTGGCTACTTAGATCTTTCGCAGCGGGCTGAAAAAAAATATAGATATAAAAAATACTAGGATAAAAAAAATTCAAACCTCAAGTTACTGTGGTAATTTAAATAATATAAATAAATATATAATAAAAAAAATTGATAAAAAAACAACAAACAAAAATAAAATGAACGAGATTTGAACCTATGAAATAATTAAAAAACCAAATACTAACCTAATAAAAGGTAAAAGTAATAAATAATAAAGCAAAAATTAAAAAAAACAAAATCAGCTCTAAAAAAACAAAACAAAAAATTTAAATGAATCTTTCTAATTTTTAAAACTTGTAACTCGTTAAATCTTGAATCTTAATTTAATTAAAAAACTTAGCTTTCAATTAATTTAATTTTAAATGAAAAAATTGTTAAAAAAATAAAAAAATTCACAAAAAAATAGAAAAAACAATAATAAAAATAGGTTTTAAGAGAGAAAACTCCAAAGATGGAATTTAAAAAAAAATTCCATCCAAACAAATCAAATAACAATTAAAAAATTAAATTTAAAGATCAAATTAGAATGATTAAAAAACCATGCTAACCAATTATATGCAATGCACATGGTCAAATAGGATCAATCGCAAGAGCTTTTAAAAGCTAAGTGTGATTTACATAATTAAGCATTATAAAACCTAACTTTAACTATGACGGACTGGGTGTATCAATCCAAAACGTTAGGATTGATGTCTGATGAGTAAATTTTATTAAGTTTTTATTTAGCTTTTATTTGGTTATTTAAAATATATAGATTTGGTGTACATGTCAGACCTAATATATTTAAACTTAACAGTGCATTAAGTTCAAGGTAGTGTGGATGTGAGACGCTTGCTAGACTTAAAGCTGCTTGGACTTTACAGTCAACCAAATCTAAGGTAGTGCGGGTCTGAAATGCATATCAGACCCAATATACTTGGATTTAGCAGTCAACCAAGTCTAAAGTAGCTTGAGTCTGACACGCATGTCAGATTCAAGGCGTTTGGTACAAGCTAAGCACAAGATAACATGGATCTGGTGCTTAGATTTGACAGTTATCCAAGTCCAAGATAATGATTATTCTCCTTTGGCATAACTAGCCTCTCTTAGGTCTAATCTCAGAAAAAAAAAAAAACCCTAGTCTCTATATGCTTAGCTACACTTGACGTCTTAAACTCTAATCTCCATATATCTTTTTAGGTATATAAAAGTATTTCAAGGACCTATTATATTTTTATCGGATAAGGGATATTTATCCCTCATTCAATGCTATCAAAATAATTACATTGCAGACCTTTCTTTTCATAAGATCTTTAGAATAAAGGTTCACGATTTTTACTTTATATATATATATATATATATATATATATATATATATATATATAAAACATCTCTCTCTATAATATTCTTGTGTTTTCTCTTTCTTAAAAAAACTTATCTAAGCATTAGAAAGTTTTTATTTCCATCAAATGAGATCTTTTGTAGGTACTAACTACGAGTAACTTTGACCTATTAAAGATTAAGTATAAGCAATATACTTTAGCTAAAAACAATGAAAGATATTATTAGAATCAATTGATTAATCGATTGATCAGGAATTTTTTTCCATGCCAGTAAAATTTTGAAAAATTATCATTTTTTTAAAAAAATTAAACTAGATCTCACCCAAATTTTGATCATATTTGACTCAATCAACTCCTTCCCAGCTATGAAGCTCAACCCCACCAAGTCTTAAATCTGTGAGTTGACCCACCAGGAATACTGGTTGCAAAAGAATGCTACTGCATTGCAGGAATTTCATGCAATAAATATGACACGAATCAATGGTTACCAGGAATTTTGTGTGATATTCATAAATTCGTGCCCCGTATCATTTCCCAAATCAAAATAAATGAAAGAACTTCCTCCAAAAGGTCCTTGCAGTTCTAGTCAGGGCACATCAAGAAAAATTATCAAAAAATTAATACAGTTTATTGAATCTCAGCAAACTATTTCTGAGGATCATCTGAAATTTCAAATTCCATAAAAAAAAAACATTGATATAAAAAATACTAAGATAAAAAAGAATTTAATCCTCCAGTTATTGATTCAAGTGGTAATTTAAATAATATAAACACTATATATAATAAAAAAAACAATAACAAAAATAAATAAAAAGAACCAAACTTGAATCTATAGTCCTATAAAGAGAACTAAACAACCAAATGTTAACCTAATAGAAGGCAAAAACAAATAACAAAAAAAATAGCTTTAAAAAAAAAATCTAGATGAACTTCTTAAACCTGATCTAATTTTTAAAACTTGAAACTCGTTAAATCCTGAACTATGGTTCAATCACAAAGCTTAACTCTCAACTGATTTAATTTTAAATGATGAAATCGTTGAAAAACTATTAATAAAAAGAAATTACAAAAGAAAAAAAAAATTATGAAGATAAAATTTGAAAAAAAAAATGACCTAAAAAAATAAAGATCAAATTTAAAAAATTAAAACGTTATAGTGAGTGAAATAAAAAAAAACATTTGTAATCTGATAGATTATTTATAGCTTAAAAAATTATAAAGGGTAAAATTAAAAAACAAATTGTAGAGGGTTAACCCAATAGAATCAAACTGCAAAAAATATGAAAAGTAAACAAATAAAAAATGATAAAAAGAAAAAAGAAAAATCAGCTGAAAAAAAAAAGAAAAAAACAAGCAAAACTCGGACAAAACTCCTAAACCTGGTCTAATCTTTAAAACATACAACTTGTGCATTTTGGATATGGGTTCAATCAATAAGTATAAATCTAAAAAAATTAATTTTAAAAGATGAAGTCGTGAAAAGAATATTAATTACAAAAATAATGAAGATAAAATTTGATAGAAAAAAACCCAAGATGATGAAATTTGAAAAAATATAAAAAAATAATCTCAAACAAAATAAATAGTAATTAAAAGAATGATGACCAAATTTAAAAGATAGTAATTAAAATAAATAGTAATTAAAAGAATGATGACAAAAAAAATATAGAAATTAAATTTTAAAAACATTTATAATTTGATACTCTATTTATCCAAAAAAAATAATCAATTTAAAGACTTACAAGTTTAAATCACCAAACACAATTTAAATATTTAAAATACAAACCAAATTTAAAGTCAAATATATGAAGGTCAACAATCACAATTAATATTTAAAAAAAAATACAAGTCCTTGTAGAATGTGAGTTTTTCAGTATTCAAAAGAGATTTTTTTTAGCTTCGTTGACCTAATTGGGTTTGGACAGTCATTTAGATCACTAAAAATCCAACCAAACCATGTCCAACAAATTTTGCAGTTCAACCCGCAACTACTGAGTTTTACAATCTATCAGGTTCCACAATATCTTTTACACAGAGAAGGGAAAGCAATGAAAAGTGCAACTAGACCGTTCACTTCAAGAGCTCGGCCCCATCATATAGAGGAGCTTTTGATTAAAAAAGGATCGTAAGATTAAAGCCGTAAAATTATATTTTGGTAACATGGCATACCTGCTTGCCATTTAATATGGGTATGAGCGTACGTCTTAAGATGCCTTTAATGTTAGCATTATTATGAAGGCAACTGAAAGGTGCGTGCATTTTCGCTGCCCTAAGGGTGATAAAAACTGGATCTTGATATCATGGGCAAAGGGTACTAATCCAAGTGATTAACTATTCCACTTCTCCACTTTTGGATGAACACCTAAAACAGGGGCGATACAGGAAAGGTGAGTCATGGCAAGGCATATGCAAGAAAAAATCGAATTAGGATCACTGTCTAGACACTACTATATTAAATCATCTCAACCAACAAGAGGTACAACGAGGTGAATGGAGTTGCAAAACTGAACAAAATGGGCACTTGTATATAGAGATACATTCCTAGACGGCGGTGGCCCCATTTGTAGTTGCATCCATGGGTTCGGCTTCTGTTGCCTCCTCAGCTTTTTCGCCTCCTTTCTTAGCTGCAAAATTCAAGAAAAATAGAATTTGTATGTCAACACTGTTCATGCTGAACGATGAGTTTTTTGTACTCCGAATTATGCATTTGTATGATCACCTTTCTTCTTTTTCCCACCGCCCTTCTTCTTTGTCTTTGTACCCAAAGCTAGCCACGCCTTGATTTCAGGATCATCTATCGTTTTTGTAGGCTGCAACTCTTGCAGAGTATGTGATGTGATCCGATCTGATCCATTTGGCATTAGCAATACTGTGAACTTGATATGAGCAACGCAATCACCTGCAACATAATCAACCAAAGTCCCCAATTAAGCGCAGTGCTAGAGCCCATAACTAAAAGACACTACTAAGGAAGAATGCAAGGAAACAAAGATACAAGGCAACTCTTACCGGGCTTTTCATGAAGAACTGGATATGGCTGCAGTAGATCATGATTCACACATTCGACTAATCCCAGCCGAGCCCTTTTCTCTTCGAGGGCTCTATTACAAAGAAAACACTAACATGAATCTAAATTAATGGAACAGAGGAAAAAGAACAAAAAAAACAATTTAGCAAGTGTAGGAAATACAAACCTAGCAGAGAATGGCATGATAGGAAATTTCTGATTGATTTCACTGAAAATGAATCTGGAAGATTTCATTTTCAAGTGATAATTCTTATCTACAGCTCTCTTGTAAATTGTAGTCGTCTTCTCATCCAACAGCTTTGGCTGCAAAATCAATACAACATATATTTGAGCATGCAAGAGCACAAAATTAGCAACAATGAAGTACGGGTCATTTCATTATTACCTTGCCTTCCCCTGTACTTGTAAAGATATCCACTGCATACACTTCATTTTCCTCGAATTCTGCATCATCAACTCTTGTGTCTGGATTAGAGACACTCAGAATTACCTTGTTTCCATCTATCACAAACTGCTTCAGCTGGTGGCTTAGGACACCCTCAACAATTTTGCAGTCATAAGCAGCAGCAACTTTCTGAATTGCTTCAGTTACATCTTTATTCTGCAGAAAAATGAAATTCAATGAACAAAAAGATTGAGCAGAAAAGGCAGGAAAAAAAATGAAACATAATATCACTGACAGAAAAATTGACAGTAAAACATCAGTAATCAGGTGTAGCAGATGTGCCAATTCAGATTTTAACCTTCCACGTATCAAAATCTATTCAGTTTTATTACCTGTATTTTTCATAATAAACTACATGCAACCTCAAAAGGTTGAAATGGATGAAAGAAAAGCAAGAAAAACACTCAACCATACAATAGATTTAGGATGGATGATACAAAAGGACAACATATTTCTAAGTCAAAAGAAAAGAAGACAAAAAACATATAGGCTAAAGATGATTGAACATAAACCAACAATTGATAAAAAGGGTCCCAAACAATCAACAGTAGCCAGATTCAATATAGGCAACAGGAAAAGCAGTAAATTGATATTTAGCATCAATAAACTCGGCGAAGTTGCCTTTCTTTACACCTATGAATGTGCTCAGCTAACACTGTCTCACCTTTAAAGTAAAGCCCAACTAGGAAAACACGAAAATAAAAACCCAGGACAAATTAAAAAAAAAAATAATGCTTCCCTATCAGAGTAACTATGACATAAAAGCCTCACTTGGATGTTGGTCCATGGCTTTGGAAATATATTCATCATTTAGGGGCAATAAATTTTCAAAGATAGCTCGGCAAAATCAGATGCTTCTTTCAAAACAGCAACAAAAGGCTGAGTAAAATAGGGGGGAAAGCAACATAAAAACACAAGGAGTTCTGAATCAACTTGTTATGCAAGATTCACCATGGGGATAAATTGCAGTCATGCATAAACACTCCTGTTTTGAAAGAGACCATAAAAAGAACAAAATGATGCGCTATCAGCGTAACTATGACTGTAAGATGCTTCATTGGACTTTAATCCTTGGCTTATGATAGTTTTCATCATATAGAGATCATCAAATGTGGGACGGTATAAGAGTTGACTCGCCAAAAAAACAGCAAGAAAAATAGAAAGGAACTGCGGAATGAATCAAAACAGACACTAATGTTACAGACAAGAGATTCAAATGCTTGAAGAAAACAATTATCATGAATTAGCACCATATTATCATTAAAAAAATAGTGCAAACCAATATTAAGATGTAGTCTTTTACAATCATAAGGTATAATCTACATTGATCAACCTGAAGTGATTGGGTAGGACAATCTATCATATCGGCAACAGGGAAAAGAGGAAATCAACAGGCAATTGATCACCTCGGCAAAGTTGCCAGCTTTTTATTAATTTCATGAGTGAGTTGATTCTTGATAATTTTCTAAACTTCAAATGTTCCATTTTAGCATAAGCTAAACCCAAAATAACTACCCAAGTAATATGTTAGAGAGTGCAGATATTGGTCTGTACATGAATCAGGTATAATTTAAAAAAATCAACCTAAAGCACTCATGTACAGCCATAATAATATTGGCAACAGGGAAAAGAGGAAATCAACAGGCAAGTGATCACCTCGGCAAAGTTGCCACCTTTTTATTTTTGGTTCTTGAATTTGCTACTTAATAGTTTTCAAAAATTGCAAAGTTTATTTTAGCATACGATTAAGTAAAACCACTACTCTAATAATGTCAGCAACAGGGAAAAGAGGAATTCAACAATAGATCACCTTGGCAAAGTTGCCCATATTCCCAGCTCTTAGTTTTACAGGTGCTGTAGGCAAATCCATTTTGAATTGTCAAATAACTTCTTCAAAGACTAATGGGTGAGAATAGATACAAAACCATACCCACAACATTGTCTAGTCTATAATATGTTAAACCAAAAAAATACACAATCACCCAGAAAAAAAAATCGCCGTCCCTAATACTTTCTAGGTTGAAAAGTCAAGGCGAAAAAAATGATACATCCAGAGCTGATTGATTACTGCACAAAAATCCTCCCTGTCAGAGTAACTATGACAGAAGCTTCATTTGGACATAGGTCCATAGCTTGTCAAAATAGTTCGTCATTAGGGAAGCCAATCTCAAACAGAAAAAAAGGGAAATAACAATCAGTGGCATGAAAAAGAAGACTGTTCGGGTGCAAAACAAGAGACAACTCAAGATGGGTGGAAGTTATGATTAGAAAAGAAGAGATGTTAGCTTGAAGTAATGAGACAAAGGCTACTTATTGATTTAGCAAAATTGTCATGCGTATAAAAAATTGCAACTTGCAAAAACAACTCAATTTCACTGTTAAAAACAATTAACCTTCCCAAGAATAACAAGACCAATGAGCACAAAAAAAACAAGAACACGTAAAGAAACTACCACAGCACAAACAAATAAATTACCTTCTTTCCAGGCCTTACAAGCCTCAATGCAACTTCAGCCGCAGTGTTGGCTGCTGCAATAACATCAGCTGCCCTACCCGTTACTGGCCCTGACTGAAGAACATGGGTATGTCCAACAACAGCAATAAATCCATCTATATGACATCCCATGTCACTGCACACCAAGAAAACCCAAAACGCATGAACATAAAACACACAAAAACCAATCCAAAACACAAAATGACATTAATAGATGGCTTACATCTTGACAACATCTCCTTCTTCTAAGACTGATTCATCACTAGCAAGCGGAGAAAAATGGCAAACAGTGTTGTTGACAGAAACACAAGTAGGAAAAGCAACTCCCCTTTCAATCTTCTTCTTCACATTCTTATACATATTTCCAGATTGCCTACATATTCACACATAAAAATCAAAGCCCATTATTTCTTAATCAATTTCATTCCAAAAAAACACTATAAATTCAAAGAAATAAGAATCATTAAATGCGTACTCTCTGATATACGAATCTCCTTTTTCACAAATATCAACAATCTTAGCCTTCGGCTTGCATTCTGATATCGCTAACTGCAATGCCTCTGTCATAATTACCAAAAAAATATTAAAACCAGTAAAAAATCAAATTTAAACGAAAAATAGCATTTCAATTAAAATACATAGGGAAAGAGAGTTAGCGACAAACTGTTGACAATTTCAGCCGCGCTTTTGTATTTGGTGACGACTTCAGGGGAAGTAAGATCCAACTCTCTCTCCTCTCTCTCGTCGTCTGACGACATCGTACTGAATCCTTTCGATATCAATAACCGACTCCTACAGCATAAAAAAAATACCACTACTATTATTATTATAAGAAGAATTGATTGGATAAAAAAGCGAAGAGAAGATAGAACTTACAGTGGCGATAATGGATTAGCGGCGGTGGAGGAAAGGAGGGAAAGAGGATGCTAGGGTTTTGAGAGAGAAAAAGAGAAGCAGTTAAGTTGTATAAAAGGATGGTGAGACGGTGAAGTGAGCTCTAGGGTTTTGGTTCTTTGCGGCAGCATTTGCCTTATATAGGAATTTTCTACACACTCTTGCCTCTGTAAGTAGGGTTTTTTTCTCTGTCTTCCCTTTCTTTTTCAAAATATCTTATATTAATTTACCAATGTGCCCTGCTTTATTTTTATCTTAGGCATGTAGTGGTATTATTCAAAGTAACAGCGTTATGATGATGTAGTCATGTTTGTTTCTTGAAATCTATTTTTTAAAATATTATTTTTAAAATTTTTTTGTGTTTATTTTTATTATAATAGTTGATTAATGAAAAATACTTTTCGGTTAACGAAAAATACTTTCTAGTCAATAGAAACACTTTTCGGTCAACGGAAAACACTTTCCAGTCAAAGAAAAATTTGGTTTGGTTTATAAGAAAATATTTTTCCTTTTAGCTGTGTTTATTTTCCAGAAAGTGGTTTTCAGAAAACCACTTTTCAAACTTTCATGTGTTTGTTTGCCATCAGAAAAGTTGATCAACGAAAACACTTTCTAGTCAAAGGAAAATTTGGCTTGGTTTTCAGGAAAGTGTTTTCCTGAAAAATTTGGGCAAAAAACACTTTCCGGAAGTTGTGAAAAATTTAGAAATGTCATTATTTGCTGATTATATCAAATTTGATTCTCAAACTTTTGATTGCTATATATAATTTGTTTTGAATATTTATTTTTCAATCTCATCTCTTAAAATTTAATTTTTATATTAATTTTGGTCCTTATTTTTATAATTGTTATTTGCTTTTTCCTTATCATTTTTTTATTGAAATTTTTTATCTATCAAATTTGGTCCTCATTCTTTTGATTTTTACTTATTTTATTTGAAATAATTTATGAAATGTTAATTATTATTATTTTAATTTCTTAACCTTTCATTTTTTTTAATTTTTTAGATTTGATCTCTATTATTTTGATTATTATTTATTTTATTTGAGATAATTTATGAAATTATATTTTTTTTCAATTTCATTCTCATTCAAATTTTTAATTTGTAAGATTTGTTTCTTATTATTTTAATAAACTTGAAAAAATAAAACATTAATAAGTTATTTTCCAGCTTATTTTCCATAACATAACCAAATACTGGAAAGTGTTTTCCAACTTATTTTCCATTACACTACCAAATATCGGAAAATACTTTTCCGGAATTCACTTTCTCCGGAATTCACTTTCCAAAATAAAACTACTTTCCTGCAAACAAACGGGGCCTTAATACGTAGTTATAATTATTTTTTAAAATATTTTTTTATTTTGAAATATATTAAAATAATATTTATTTATTTTAAAAAAATTTAATATTAATATATTAAAATAATTTAAAAACATTTAAAATATATTAATTTAAAATAAAAAAAATTAATTTTTTCAAAAATATTTTTGAAACACAATTTCAAATAGTGCTTTAATAATTAATATTTTTGTGCCAAAACAGGGTGTAATTAACTAGCTAGCCACAACCTGATTTATAATGATAAATAGTGATGAGAAATTTTTTTATAAAATATTAATTTTATAATTGATGGTAGAAGTGATTTTTGTGTAGAATGAGATTAATATGTGTTTGTTTGTGCATTCATAGTATTTGATATGTTAGATAATAATAAAACTGAACATGATAATTTTATATGAAGTTGTTTGATGTACCTTTAAATAATACAAAAATCTTTTTTTTTGTTATATGTACAAGATTATTTTAGTGGAAAATTTTTTGTCTTCACTGAAAGAAATAGGACAAGCTTGTCTAATTCTTTGCACAAAAATTCATGTAGTTGACCTAATTTAGGGGCCATCCTGGAACAAGGCCCAAGTCACGAGCAAGTACCTTTGATCCGGATTGTAAAGATAAAAATAGTTTTTATTATAATTTTTAAAATAAAAAATAAATGTACAAGCAAATCATTTTATTTTTATTTTGAAGTGGACATGCACTGCCTAACCTTTTTATTTTGAAGTGTTTTCATTTATTTTATCTTGACATGTAATTATTGTTGATAATAGCAAATTATTTATATTTTTATAAAAGTTTCATTCAAATACAGCTCTTTCATATAAAATATAAGAGTAAACAAACTCATGGAAAATCAAAATACAAAATTTATTTAATTTGTTTAAAAAACAAGAGAGAGGGCATACAACGCTATTTAAACGGAAACAGTTAATGAAAGGAAAAAGAAAAGAAAAAAAAAGAAAGATGTTTGGTGTTGATGGGTTCAAGCCCATATACCTGACCTGAATACAAAAGCGCAGGCATATCTTTTTTTATATTTTTTTGCATGGGATTGGATGGTGTGTCCACTCTTATCTTTTTCTTTTCTGAAAAGAAAAATTAGATGATAGGTTTCCTGCAATGGTGAGCGATATGTCACCTATTGTGACATTTTTCAATCACCTTTGGTGATTCTAAAATCAGGGTCCATTTTTTAGATAATGAAAACACAATTTCAAAGTTGTTTTTTACATAAAAAAACTTCAAAATCATTATAAAATCCTCAATAAACCACTTATTAACTTCAAAACATCTCCGAATCACTAAAAAAAAAACCAATTGATTCCAAAAAAATATAATCAAACCCTAATCAATTTTTTTTCAGGAAGATAATGGCCAAAACCACCACCATCCAACTCATCTCGCTTGATAGAACCCTATAACATAAAGTCTGATCATTTTGATTGTCGGGATCATAACAACTTATGACTCTTTTTTTCTTATATTATTTTCTAGTGATTTTTTTTGCTTTCTCTCCAATCCAGGAAGTGAAAAATAAACAAAATAAATATTTATGTCAAAATAAAAACTGTCATGGATTTGGGCTTACATATATTTTTATGTTTTATATTTCAATTTTTCTTAATTTGGTTTTTCTACCATAATTTCAAATTTAATATAATCCAATTAGGTCATAGAAGAATTCAATTAAAAAAAAAGAAAATTAAAAAAAGAAAAAAAAAAAGAAGGTTAGCTCCTTCACTACTGGTGAAGGAGCTTGGATGAACTCTTAATATTGTAATAGATTAGATCATATAAAGTTATGTTTTTCATGGATTTTAGATTATGATTTTAATTAGTTTTTATTAAAAAAATAATAAATACATTTTTTTATATAAATAATCTTTTATTTAAATAAAAGACTTGTTGATAAATTAAGTCAAATTATGATTTTAATAATCAAAAGTTAAAGTTTGAATAAAATTAGATAATTTCTTAATAGACAAATTTTTGTTAAATAAGACAATTTCTTATTAGATATTTTATGTATGTTGTCAGATGATGTTACAAATCATGTCAAAAATCGGCGTGAATAAAATCACGATGAAATAAGTTAAGAATAAGGCAATTATTTAAAATATAAATAGCTTAATGTACATTAATATGACTATTTTATGTATTTAATTAAATATGATGTGAAATTTTGTTGTTTTAAATTTTTTTAACTTTTTGATTAAATCAAAATTTTGACTCTATAGACTTTTGATTCAAATTCAAAATTGTTTCTAATCAAATGTATTTTTACTCAATAGACTTGATTTACATTAATACTACTCTCATTGCAATCTGCAAAGTACTCGAGCTTAAATGAGTAAAAAGAGAGCTTACGAACTCATTATCAAGCCAAGATACTTCTGAGAGTTTGTAAAGCAAGCAAGATTGCATATGGCTACATGAAAGAAAGGTACTTCCCAACATGACATGTAAAAAGGATACAATAGCTTCTAACGCAGCATAAAAATGGAATGCACTCGCCAAAACTGAAACTTCTCTTCGTATACTAAGAGGGCAATTTAGCCAAAAGATATTGTTAGGTGCCAACATGATCAGGGTAAAAGTTTTTGTTAAACTTAGAAGCGCTTTGTATGACTCCGTGATCCCCAAGCACTTCAAATTGTTGATAATGTATCCTAAGCAAATTTCATTTAGAAAAGCCAAACCAACTCAAGAAGGAAAAGTTAGGAATTTATGAATTTATGCTTGCAGTGGACTTCAAAACCAGATTAAGCAAAACAATACATGCAATACCATCAAAGATGCATTGTCTGGATATCTCCTCTCATAAAGACCAGTAGTTTTGCCAGGTAAAGCTCACATAATGGCCTGATCAGGTGGTATTCTCATAAGCCTAGGCAGTGATCCCTTTCCACAAGGCAAGACACCCCTCCTCGGCACAGATTGTTGTGATAGCATGAACTAAGCCTTTGCATTTCAATTCATCCCCGTCTCGGCTTTGAACCATCAGCCTTGTTCTGACAACATCAAATTGGCCTGTGCAAACTGGATCTGCAGTTCCAGAAAGGAAACCAGAAATCATAGACCACCATGGTTGGAGGACTTTCCATCACCTTCATGTTTCTTCCACAAGAACATATCAAAAGCATTTCAGGCTGTGAAAATGGCCGCATGCTTTGTCCCAGAAATAGATCAGCTGCACTGCTAATAGGTTGGGATGTGATGAGCAGGCATTAGTGTTGAGTAGATAACAGCAGACATCAAATTAATCGCTAACATGGTTGATTAAAAGGAGGGAAGAAAGGGGAATGGCCACGTAGAAAAAGAAATGGAACTAACAAAAATCATTCAAGTAACTTGCCACATAAAGCAGCAAGGAATTCAATCATCAGACTGTAATCAAATGTACATTAATTAGATGCCATGTGTTGATATCATAACCTTATCCTTAGTATAACCATGAGAAGAGAATGTATTGCCCCAAAAACTGTTTTTATTCCAATACTGATTCCTACAGTTTTTCACTTAATGTGGAAAGAAGATATCCAGTCCTGTTGAAAATTCATAGCTGTCATTATGTTTCCTATATAGTGATCAATCTATCAAGTTTGGGAGCAAAACAGTTTCATTAATTATCAACAATTTAAGTTTTATAGTTTAGAAGAAGACCAGTAACACAGGGAAAACATGGTATGACACGAGAAACTTCGCAAACGATGAATGAATGCTACCCCTGAAGGATTTCAAAGTACCAAATACATAATATGTAATGTAATAAGTAAAGTGAACGAGAGCCGGGTATGAAACACGCAGACCTGCAAATCATTGGAGTTTCAATTTGATTGATAGTTGCATGAACCATTCATGCAATCCGTTGAATGTCTTCTAGAATTTGTGATGCATGACATCTAACTCTTCAATAGGGTGCATTACAATGGAGATGTATCAAAAGGATTTCCATATCCATGCTTGCACATCAATCCCGCTACTTGCTCAACCTTATACCATTGACCACAATTCAAGTAGGCTTTATACAATATCCAAAATGTCTTTTTTGTGCGGGGCAAGTTGCAATTCTCCATCTCAATAAGAACACTTTCCATTTCATCCAAGCGCTTTTGTGTTCCATACATGACCATTTTACAGTGAAATAGAGGCCGGATTATTCTCCACCGCGCATATGTTGCACGTTTTATAAAATCTGTCAGCTTATCAACTGCATTGCATCTGAAATAACTTGTGATAATAGCCTGCATAATGCTTACAGTTGATATAGTGATTCTATGATTAAATGCCTCATTTATTGAGTTCTCCATCCCCTCTAACCTATCTTCTTCAGCATAAAGCTTAATCAACAAAACATTCAACCAAGGTCTATATTCCTTTTCTGGAATCAGCCTCATCAGTGCCTCAATCTTTTGAACTCTTTCTGGTATAGAACTCTTACAATAGGCACAGATCATGGCCCTAATCAGTGTTAGTCTCCTGGCATTAACATGGTCTTTTATCAATTCATACACCAGTTCCATCTGTTCCAGATTCCCAGAATGAGCATATCCTCGCAGCATTAGCAGGTGGGTGTTAAGATCTGGCTTAACTGGGCCTGCATTCATCATTTGAAAAGTTTTTTCCATACTATCCCACATCCAAACAGTCACATAACCACTAATTAAATTGTTGTATGTTGTCAAGTTTGGTGAAATACGTGAATCCTCCATCTCCTTGAATATTGCCTCCATTTTATCAACCAGCATCAAGCGGCCAAAGACTGATACAAGAATGTTATATGTTACAACTGAAGGTCTACACTTTACGTCCCTTTTCATCTCCCGAAACAATGATTCACATTTACCAGCAAAACCATTACACATACAAGTAGTCATCAGTGCATTATACATGCTGGTCGTCTTAATGCACTTTTTTATAGCCTCATCAAATATCTCAACTGCAAGATCCACGTTCTTATCTGTACCCGCAATCATAATACCCTTGGCATACTCCGCTGCTGTCATAGGAGTATCATTCTCAGCTTGCGTTCTTTTCCAATTAAAAATCTGCGTAAAAATTATTTACACAAATTCCACTCTAAGAAAAGGAAAAAAAGAAGAAGAAAAACAGCAATCCTTTTCCCAAGGGATCAAACAGCAGTGTAAAAAAAAATGTCTACACCAAAATGAGATTGGACCCATCATAGTAAACTAGCTTGCTTCACTCATGCTGTTCATTTTGCTTTAAATGGATCGACAGGGGAGATAAAAGATAGCAAAAGCAAAGATAAATAACAGAAGAACGTTGAATGTCAAAATCGACAACAGCCCAGATAGATAACAATTCCAAATCATACAAAAAACAAATTAGAAGTAAAATTCATTCAGAAATAACTAGATAAATAAATGGAAGCAAAAGGCAACACACCTTGAGGGCTAATTTAGGGGAAGAAAGAAGCAAGAGCTTCAAAAGCTCAAGAAAAGCGGATGAATTGGTTAACAAGGAGGGGTCATCTTTTTTCGTCTCTTCCAAAATCTGAAAAACCATGTCAACATTTTGAAGCAGCTCGTCCCTCAAAGAAGAAATCTTATTGACCAGATCCTCCCTCTTCTTGGATTTGAGGTCGTTATTATTGTTCCTCAGAGAAGAAATCTTGTTGGTCGGATCCTTCCTCTCCTTGGATTTGATGTCGTTATTATTGTTATTACTACCACTATTATCATTAATAGTGAGCTTGTGTACAAAAAGTCCGATCACGTTGGAAATGAGGTGTTTGGCGGAGGCGGAGGCGGAGTTGGAGGGGGGTGAAGATTGGAAAAATCTGTAAAAAGGGGGCTTGGCAAGGATTGAAGAGGAAGGAGAAGTGGTGATGGTTCTGGGAGTCGGGGAAGGGGAAGGTCTTCGGAGGCAGATAAGCTCTGCGTCTGAGAATTTGAAAAATCTTCGCTTCATTTGGTTGATTGATCTGAGAGAGGAGGTACGAGGGGTGGGATTTTTAGGAAGGTTTTACGAGACCAGACGCAGAGGTAGATATGGAGGTGTTTGGCTACTTTGATTTATCAATTCAAAACTAGTTTCGGGTATTGCTTTTTGCTCCAGTAGTGTTTGCAAACCCGAATAACTAACAAGATTTTAGCCAATCATTCGTTTTCATTTTTTCAATCAAAATGATAATAATTAAAAAAACTCATTAGTAAATGGTATCTTAAATTTTGAGTATTATAAAAGATAAAAATAACTACAATAATTACAAATTGTCAGACCGATTTGAGGGTGTAACTTAATAAATACTTTGAGTTATTAAATTGTTAAATTAATTAATAAGTTATCAAGTTGACTAAATTACTAGTTAAGTTATTAAATTAGTCAAGATTAATAAAATAAATATCAAAAATATTTTTAAATCAAGTTCAGAATTATAAATTTATTAAATAAATTTGATAGGCTATATCAAATTTAATAATTATGCTGCTATCAATATACTAATTTTTTAAGCGGGTTTGGGCGACAAATATATGTTAAAAAATTCTATAGAGTGATCCTATTTATATAATAGATTTAGGGACAGTTTGGAAACGCGGTTTAACCCGTGTTTTTAAAAGTTTTGAATTTTTTTTACTTAAAATTAATTTTTTTAGTGTTTTTTGATTGTTTTAATGCACTGATATCAAAAATAATTTTTAAAAAATAAAAAAAATATTATTTTAATGTATTTCTGAGTAAAAAACACTTTGAAAAGAAATCACAATCACACTCTTAAACACACCCTTAAAGCAATACCTATGGACAGTTGTTTGCTTGAGTGGCATATGATTATTGTTTTGGGACCGATAAGATAAAGAAAACAACAAAAATAAAAATAAAAATTGAGACAGAATTGTATTGGATAACAATATACAAGATAAAGTTATTGTCTTTGTATCTTGTTTGATCATGGTGAATAAAACAAAACAGAATATGAAAAAGTTTATTCCACATTTAATATATATTATTGTCAAACTTACATATTTTAAAAAATTATTCAATATTTTTTTTTACTTTAGTTTATATTGAGTGTTGAAATTAATAATATTATAATAACCTTAGTTATAAGAACATGACTGACTTCACGAGTTGACCCGGGATCTAGATTGATCCAAGTTTAAGAAAAAACAGAGGAAATATTAACTTAACTTAGCTTGATCAAAAACCAGCTCAACCCGAGATAAAACACAGGTCAAAAACCCATTGAATTTTTTAGGAAAAAAAAACTTTGGTCAACCAAGTTGACTCTCCTGGCCCGTAACTTGAACCTTGTCTCGAGTCAACTCTTAAGTCGGGTTTTAAAACTATGATAATAATTATTTTTATCCATACATTGACTTGAGTCAACTCATGTTAACCCTCTCTACCTATGACCTGGGTCTTATCCCGTTTGATCATCGAGTCGAGTTTTAAAACTTTAATAATAACAACTTTTTATCTTTACATTGACCTGGGTTAACCTTCTTGATTCATGACTTGGGCTTTGTCTTAGATTGACCCTTAAATCAAATTTTAAAACTATAATAATAATCACTTTTATTTTATATTGATCCGAAGTCAACCCGGATTGACCCTCTTGACACATGATCCAGGCCTTGCCCTGGATCGACCCTCAAGTCGAGTTTTAAAATTATAATTATTTTTATTTTTATCTTTATGTTGACCTGGGTCAATGATTATCTCCACTTGTGCCCCGAGTTTTACCCCAAATCGACTTTTAAATTGAATTTTAAAATTATAATAATAATCACTTTTAGTATAAGAATAAAAGTAGTTATTATCATAATTTTAAAAATCTAATTTTAATGTGTTTGCTCTTGACCAGTAACCTGAGCTTTGTCCTGGATCGACCTCCCAATTGAATTTTAAAACTTTATCCTGCATGTTTTAATAGAATAGTTTTGAAGTTAGAGTTTTTTACAATAATATTTTAAAAATAAAATCAAAAATACAAAAATTCACTTTAAAATTATTTCAAAAACAATTTTATTTTTATATCTTTATTTGCCTTTTCAATCAAACACACGCTACCTTGATGACAAAACCGAGTCTCTTGTCTTCCACACTTTCTTGATGAAGTCACGCGGTAACTTGGGATAGATCAATGAATTTGATTCCTTCCTTGTACTATGCTCGAATTGCATGAAATTAGCATAATGTTTTTGCCAAGTGCAGCAAAACCCGCAATTGCAAAGTGCAAACATGGGGTTCAAACTCAAGACATCATCACCTCTGCTTTCTGCTTGAACTGCATGAAATTACCACAAAATTTTTTCCAAGTGCCAAAACAAATGATCAATTTATGTAGAGAGACACGCCACCTATACATAATGGAGCTCACGCAGTTACATATCAGAGCACAACTCCATCAAGCCGGGGAGATAGCTTTGCAAAAAGATCATGGCTGGCATTGACATTTTGGAGCTAATGGTGACATTAGACAAACAGAATTACAGAAATTTCTTTTACTTTCTTTTTCGTTTTTTTATTAGCAAGTAAACTAGACAGCAAAAAAACTCATCGCTTGAGCTAAAATAATGGACTTGCTCGAGTTTACAAAGCAACTAAGTCTGCAATAGGCTACATGAAAGAAAAAGTTTCGCCTACATGACAAAGTAAAAAGGATACAAAATGATCCGGCTTCTAACGCAGCCAGAACAACAAAAATGCTATTACTTCCATCAACTAACAGAACCCCAAAACTGAGAACTTCCGGTTCCCCTTACAATCGGAAGGACAGATGATACCCAGAAATCAATAGGTGCCAGTAGGATCAGGCTAAAACACCAGCTTGTAAGTTCAAAACATATCCTCATATTACATGCTGGAAATTGTCAAAAGTGTTCTTGTAGTGACTCTTCGTTATCCCCAGGCACTTCAAATTATTGATGACGTCTTTTAAGCAACATTCGTTCAGAAAAGACAAACCAACTCAAGAGGAAAAGTTCAGAAATTTAACTCAAGAGGAAAAGTTCAGAAATTTATTGATCTTATGCTTGTAATGCATTTCAAAACCAGAACAAGCAAAACAAGGTAAACAATACCTATGAAGGTGCAATGTGTAGATATCTTCTCTCATAAAGACCGATAATTTGGTCAGCTACAGCCCACATAATGGCTTGACCAGGAGGTATTCTCATAAGCCGAGGCAGCAGTCCCTTCCACAAGGCAAGAAGCCCTTCCTCAGCATATATTGTTCTGATAGCGTGTACCATGCCTTTGTACTTCAATTCACCCCCTTCTCGGCTTTGAGCCATTAGCCTTGTTTTGACAACATCAAATGGACCAGTGCAAACTGGACCCGCAGTTCCAGCAAGAAATCCAGATATCATAGACTGCCATGGTTGGAGAACTCTCCCATCACCTTCGTGTTTCTTCCACAAGAGTACATCAAAAGCATTTTTGGCTGTAAACATGGCTGCCTGGTTTGTCCCATTACGCATGACAGTTGGGGCAGCCCCTGCCCAGAGCCCAAGAAAACCTTCTTCACGGATGATCGTACGAGCACAATGTATGGGACCCTTGTACTTCAGAAGCTCATGACTCAGCCCTTTCTGCTGCTGCAGTCTAATTTTTACAACCTGCACCAATCAGAAATCAGATTAAATTCAAAGGCAATCACCTTTTTTCCCTGAAGAGTTTGTGTAGATAGCTGCTACATTTGATGTAAATCATATTAAATTCAAAGCTAAGCACCTTTTTTTTTTCCAGAAGAGGTTTGTATAGATAGCTGATACATCATTCATCAGATGTAGCAGCACCATACAAAAACAGAAATCCTTATGAATAAAAATCCAATTGCTCTAGCTAAGAGATCAATCTTGGCACAATGGCCAGCCATAAAACCACATATGCACCGAAATCATGAAAATTATATTTCTTTTTTTAATCCCAATTTCCATTCAAGTCAGCATACCTTCTGAGGATATAAGATTCCTCTGACTGGGTTGCTGCACAGATGAGGCATGTGATTGGTAGCACTTTAGCAGCTAATAAATTAACTCTATTAATGGCTGTCTAATTCTTTTGTATCAAGGAACAGTGTGTACCTGGGTTAGTGATATTATTTTTAATTTCCTGGTTAGCAAGTTCCAAGTTGATCAGATGAAAAGTTACCTTGGGAAAAAGCTTAGTGACCTCAGTATATCAGACAAATGTAATTCCATGGAGCCATGGATTGTTCAGTCAACTTTAGATTTTAACATTATTATCCAACTTAAGAGAAATACATACTGATAGAAACAAAAAATTTAAAGAAGGACAAGGAGATGAGGCTTGGGGGAGGTGGGATAGGGCATCTAGGAACCACGGCACCAAACCTGAGAGTAAAGTCTCATACTACAATTGCATCATAGTTTGCTTCCCCTCACACATAAGAGGTCCAAACTCTTCAGGAATCAGTAAAACAAGCTAGCATCAAAAATAAGGGATGGCCAAAGCAGAACCTAGGTGGTTGGCCCTCCGTAAATGGATTTCCAAAACTGTACCATGATAAGTTGCACTTTGTGAAATCTACAATCAATAAAAAATAAACTGCAACTCAGTTTTTCAGAACAAAAAAGAAGCACCCCCGCAACAAATATCATGATCCTGCATGTGTAAATGAATCTTGATTCATCTACTTTCATCATATACTAAGGCAAAATCCCATGTCAAAACACTCCACTTAACTAGATCAAGAGAAGGTCTATTTTTTTTCTTTTCCCCCAATTACTACCCGCATCATGAAATATCCAATATAATTCCTCTTAACACTTCCACTTTCAAAAATTTCCTTGTTGCAGAACTTCAAAAAGAAAAGGCTAAAACACTCATGTGGTTGCCCACTCAAATATAAAGACTCAAAAGTCCCCTTGAACCCACTCGGTAACATAAATACTAGACTATTAATAACCCGTCATCTCACAAGCCATACCCCATTGCCATTTCCCACTAAACTAATAAGAACAAGACTGGGAAAACCAAGTACTAAAAGCTGAAACATGAGCATCGAAACAAAATCATCCTGAGAAGCAAAATCTCAGAAGAAAAATCAGATTCAAGTACAAGGAACATTCGTTAAACATCAAATTTCACAGTTCTCACTAAAACAAATCCGCAAACAGACATTCACTGACCTCAAAAGGAGTAACAATAGCAAGGGCCTCAAGAACTCCAGCACCAAACCCGGACATCAACCTCCCTTGATTACTCAACTTGCCAGTTTCCGAATCCTTAAACGCGGACTGAAACACCGCATTAGACCCCATACGAAGCGCATATTTCAAGGTCAGGTGAGTAGCAAACGGTGTCAGCCCTTTCCATAAAGCCCGGACCCCTTCCGTTTTCACAATCGTCGACCCACAATGGATTATTCCCTTGTAATTCCCACTCCTATCGAGCTGCAATCTTGTCTTGATAACATCAATTGGCTGCAAGCAACTCGCCTCTACAGCCCCTCCTAAAGAACCTGATATAGCTTTCATGTATGGAGGGATTGTTGGTTTCTTGTCATTTGATGATTCTTGGCTCATGGCTTTGAGATTCGGGAACCAGAGGAGGAGGGGTTTTGCTTGTTGAGTTTCTTGGGGGGTTTTGTTTGCAGCCAATGGAGAAGAAGGCGTGGGCTTTCAAAATTCGAAGGATGATGAGGAAAACATGCCCGAAGAGTTTTGTAGCTTTTGTTGTCCGTGTTTGACAGAGTTTTGACGTGGGTTAAAAGGGTTTATTTTTTGTCATGGAAAGTAATTAAGCTGTGGTTTATTTATTTTAATTATACAGTAGGATTAATTTTTAAAATATTTTTTTAATTAAAAATATTTTAATATAATATTTTTTTAATTTTTAGCATTTATTTTTTACATTAGATATCAAACAATATAAAAACATAAATAAAAAAATAATTTAAAGTAAAAAATATATAAAAAATTTTAAAATGTAAAAACAACCATATTTTTAAATGAAATTGAATTGTTGCATGTATCAACTCAATTTTTAGCATGTTCAAATTAAATTGGATTGTCTTGGATTCATTTTTATCAATATTATATTCAACTCCAATCCAATTTATATAGATGTAAAGATTCACTGATTTAAGAGTTTTTTTATTTTAAATAAAGAAAAAAATAAAATAAAAAACCTTAAAAATAGTATTATTTGATGTAACATTCACTTTAAATTAAAAATTCACTGTCACAGTAAACTTAATATTACAAATGATTTTTTAAAAAATAATATATATAAAAATAAAAATGTAAACAAAATGTTTTCCCATCAATTATTACAGATAGTTCTGATCAGGTTAGAGTTTTAGAGGTGCTTGACATGGTTATTACTAAAAATATTAAAAGACTTGAAGTGAAATCATTTACTTGTTTATATAAACGGTAAAGTAGGTTTTTTTATTTATTTATTTTATCACTTAATATTTAACTTATTTTAAATTGAATTTATAATTTATTTTAGTTTATTTATTACAAAGTTATTACAATTTCAAACAAGCATCATGTTATTTAATTGATGCTTGATTTTATTACTTAATTTGTTTCTTATAAGATTATACTTTTATTATCGTATAATTAAGTAAAATAGTTTTGAAAAAATAAACTTATTAAATCTAGTGGAGTTCATGATTTAAATTGTAAATTTGACGGGTCAAGCCACGAATCGAGATTAATCTAATTTATTGCCATCTCAAAATTAAAAAAGAAAAGAAAAGAAAAGAAAAAAAAGATAGGTGATCTTGAATTATTTATATTAAGCCAAACTATATTGTTACTATTTATCAAGATTATTTTTATATCAATTAAATTGATTGAGACACTTTAAAATAATTCTCATATGATTTGATTTAAAACTAAAATTAGATAAAATTTTAAAGTATAAAATTATAAAATTTACCCTTGTTAGGTTAGATTTAATAATAATATTATAGAGTAAGGTTGTTAAAAAAATATTTTTGACACGGTATGAAAAATACAAAATAAACTCAGATCGTAAAAATATAAAATCATAAGGAATTTTTTTATATATACATAGTTCAATCATCTTAAAAATATATGGTTCAAATAAAAATTTATATATAGTTCAAATTAGCCTGGTAATAAATCCAAACCAAATATAATATGATTCTAATTAAATTTTTGTTAAAAAAAGTATCATAATACATATGTTATACATAATAATTTATATAATCCAGAAACATGCATAGAGAACTCGTAAAATGTTTTCCTCTCAATTTTACTCGGCAATTCTGTTTTTTCTTTTTTTGTTTTCCTCCCCATTTCTAAGAGCATAAAATAAATATATGAATAAATTGAACATATTTTTTTTACTGAATTTGCCATCAATAAAACAAACGAAAAGGAGACAGAGCATAAACGAGAATATGAATTTTTGAATAAAAATTAATTACCAAATCAGCAAATAAAAAATTACATATATTTTTATTTAAAAAACACGTTTAACTAGTTTAAGAGGACATTTATTTGCGTGGTTGCTTCTGTATTTAAAGCAACCACAACAAACATGATGTTTAGTTCCACGAAAAACACAATTTAATTTTAGTGAGTCCCATACAATTTCATGTTTTGGACGTGAATTTTGCAAAGCAGCTCATGCCTGCTTTGCAAAATTCTGTGTTTACGTGCACAGTGCAATTCACTTACATTGTCTACGCAAATAGTGCAATTCATTTGCACTGTTCGAGTGAACTTTTTTTTTTTGCTTCAGTGTGTTTAGTTTTTGTATTTTTTTTAAAAAAACTAGTTTAGAATGAATTAAATTTACTCGTATTGTCATGTAAATAATATTTTTTTCCCGAAAAACTAGTGTAGAGTGAATTAAATTCACTCGCACTGTAATATCAAATCAATTTTATTCCTGATAATATTTTATTTAATTTTATTGCACGCTCAAAAAATAATAGAAACTGTAATTCTTGTCGAATGAATTTTGTAAGTAATGGAATTGTAGATAGTTTAATAACATAATAAAAAATATTTTATATAAAGTATTATTTATTTCATGAAGTAATAACAATAGTTAAATCTACAACATTTAAATTAAAAACCATTAATTTTAATATATATATATATTAAAATTATTTTATAACTTTAATTTTAAAAGCATTCTTAATCAAACACATTAAACTACTTTTTATTTAACCTCAATTTCAACCACAGTTTTAACCAAACATCTATTTTTTTAAACCAATCTCAATTAAAAAAAAATTTATAAAATAATTTTTATAAAACCACAACCACAACAACTATCGCAATACTAAATACGCTATAAATTTCTTCTTAAATTTATACGCAACCCGCACTCATGAAAATTGCACTTTTTTAAGAAATTCGATAAAAATTCCTTCACTTCAACTTTTCTCTCTTCTTGATTTTTCTTCGTTTAACTATTGCGTTTTTGTCTTTTATGCCTATTTGGTTGCAAAAAAATCTTAATTTTATTTGACTGTTGGATAACAAGAGTCTCCATGAAATTACTTTCCTATCTTGTTTGAGTAAGGATTACTGGTGAAGATCTTTTCATGTTTAATGTATTAAAATATATTGTAATGATATTTTTTTATTTTTAAAAAATTATTTTTAATATTAGTATATTAAAATGTATAAATTATATTAAATTTTAATTAAAAAAAATTAAAATTTTTAAAAGTACAATTTAAGAACAATTTCGTGCCGCCATCGTAACCAATATCAGTCCTCTTTTTTCCTCTCAATAGTAATTATTTTAAAAAAATATTTTGTATTTAAATTCTTAAAATATTTTAAAGAAACAAAAACAAACAGCTCTACGGCTGCAGATGTACTTTTTTGTTTTTTTTTATGTCAAAGCTTTTCAAAATAGCTGGCCCTACAAGCTCATGGCTAGAGTAGCTAGTCAAATCCGTAATGGATGACTTACTTAGAATAGACTTTGCCTCCTTCAAAAAGGCACTTTAACATAAAAATTAGATATGCTGCTGAAATAGTAAAATCGGTATTAAAATTATAAATTTTTGTGATTTTATTGATTTTACTTGATTTTAACTTAATTTTATTAATTTTTAAGTTTTTAAAACAATTCTTAACTCATAAAATTATATGATTATACAAATTAAATCGTAATTTTAACAACTTTACTATAAAGTATTTTGTGGTCATATTTTTTTTATTCAACTTGTAATGCAACGTGCCTTGGAAATATAATTAACGTTTGGATTTTGGTTTGATTTTTTTTTAGTTTTTAAACTAATTAAATTGTATTTCAAGATTGAAAATGATATATGCACTTTGTTAAGATGATTTTTCCAAGGCTTTTCTGTGAAAAGAAAGGGGAATAAAGTTTCGAGGGGCAAGGACGGCAGATGGTGCGTCGCCCTGCTTGGTTTCTTTTAATTAGTAAAGGGCCAGGTTCTCGGGACTTGTAAACCAGGCCCACATCATGCCAGGAGCCCCTGGGCCTTGTCTATTTTTTTTATTTTTCTTTATTTATTTACTTTTCTCATAGATTTTCTATAAATGATTATTTTTTTATTTTTTGGTAAAGTAAAATTATTTAACGTTATTTTAATGTGGAATTTCTTAGAGA
The DNA here is from genome assembly GCF_951802175.1 of Populus nigra. Lineage (NCBI taxonomy): Eukaryota > Viridiplantae > Streptophyta > Magnoliopsida > Malpighiales > Salicaceae > Populus > Populus nigra. Next base: position 2,080,234 of record NC_084868.1, read on the forward strand.
TATGTTTAATTTTTACTCAAAAATCTAAATTAAACCACTAGAATGTTCTTTTATTGGAATTGAAATGAATACAATTACATTTCAAAACGTTCAAATACCACAAAATAAAATGAAAACCATTAACTATCAATTTTTATTTAATAATAATAATAATATATCGGTCTAATAAAAAATATATGATAATTTTAATTAAACTTGATGAAGTTTACTTAGAGAATTGAGCCCTTTTTAAAACTAATAATTAGATTTACATGTTAATAACATATCATTGGATTTGAAAATAAACTATAAAACAAGTCTGGGGCTCAGAGAATATCAGACCTTTTGGTTTTTAAGTCAGCATACGTAAAAGAAATAATTCTTTAAAGATTAGTCAAGGATAGGAGTAATAAACTTGTAATTTTAAATTCAAGTAATGTGATTGTTAATATGATGGTCACTATATATTTACATGATTATTAACTTTAAAACCCATGAAATTAGTCGTGATACGCACAAACTAAACTGAAAAAATAATAATAATTTTTTAAAAATTGTTCTGTGTTTATTTCCAAAGTCTAGAAAAAAAGCATGGAAAGAGTAGAAGTAGAGAATAACGAACAAATAAATTAAAAACCTTTCTATAATGGTTCATTGACATTTTATATGGCCATGGACCACTTTAATTTGCATGGAGACGAGGGTCAAGGAGAAAAAAACTATGTGTTATATATTCTAGAGTCAATCATTTGGAATAATATTATATGATGGATGATGATTTACTATGAAGTTAAAAAAAAAGAAGATGATGTTTTAATATTATTTAGTGGGGTCACCGATGAAAAGAGGCATATGATTGTTATCAATCTTTAGTGAATGAAGTCGTGTAATATATAGTTATTAAACCCGGTATCAGAATTAATCTGGCGGTTAAGGTGTGGGGTTTTTGGTCACGTGAGCTGACCATAATCCATTTGAAAAAATTAAAAAATTATATTGGAGGCAAGTTTGACCATTTGAAACCCGGATAATTCGGGCTAAGTTTTTTATCTATAGTTTAGGGTCAGTGTGTGTGTTTTTCAGTATTTTATTAAAGGTTTGTTTGTTTTTATGTTTAATAAATTATTTTTAAAAAAATTAAATATTTTTTTAATTTTAAATTAAATATTTTTTTATATTTTTATATTATTTTGATGTAAAAAATAATTTTTTAAAAATAAAAAAAATTAGGTTAAATGAACACCACGGATCCAATCTGGAGACTAGTGTGTTGCGGGCCTTAAGGCAAACATGGCTTCTTGGAAGTCGAGTTATCCTCGTCAGGTTGAGTGAAGCAATTGATCACGCCGAAAAAAGTGCGCTTCGCACTCAGAGCTGGACCCTGACCTCCCAGGCAAGTATCACGACCCATAGGTTTTTGGGCTGCTGTTTCTTATGAGTCATGACTCGTGATTTGTATAATGCGTCCAGTGATAAGGATACAAATCCTAGGCCCATCATTGAGGTGCAAACCAAGCCCGCCACAGATATGATATTTTACAACGTGATAATTCAACAGAATATTTATTTCAATTTATCCAGCTCATTGTATCATTCTGGTAGATGATTATTATTTCCTAACTATTGAAATTCATATTTTATACTCTGGCAATGGAAATTGTTTGAAAGTGGCATGCATTCCCATCTCAAGGCAAGCAAGCTAATGATTTATTTATCTCAAATGAACAAATAATTATTAGTTAATAATTTTTATGTGAAAAAAACATGGAAGATACATTACTTATTTTTTTTTTATTAACATGGATGTCCGGACCAGCTTTCGCATACCTCAACTAATTTCACAGACCCTGAAGTTAACGACCATGTAAATCTTCAGTGACCTTAAAATTTGTGGAACTTGAACAGATAATCTCTAGAGAATAAATTTAGAATTTAACCAGTTATGCTAGACTATCAAGGTTAAATACATTACTTATTAATAGTAAAGGAGGTAGCATTTTTTAAAAACAAAAATTTCCTGCTTTTAAAAGCCAATGCATTACATTTCCTGCTTCAAGGAAAGACAGAGAAGTGTTGAAATAATCGAGAGGAAGGTGACTATCATATAAGTGAGTATAAAAACTGAAAAATTAATTAAATTATAAAAATTATAAAAAAAATTAATTAAAATGATTAAATTTTTTTAAAAATTGACCGGTTTGTTTCGGTTTCAGTTTTATAAACTTGACACTGAAAAAACCGAACCGAACCAAACCCAAAAAACTAAGCTAAATTGAAAAAACCGAGTCAAACCGGTTTGAACTGGTTTTGTCCTAAAAAATCTGAATCGAAACCGGTCGATTTAAACCGATTTCGATATTTTTTTTAATTTTAATTTAATTATTTTTTTAATAAAAACCGAATAAAAAAGAAAATGACCGCACCATGACCATGCAGTTTTTCATGGGCCTCGGGCGTGGATTTTTTCCGTTGTTTGTCTCCCCTGTAAGAGATACTGAGATAGGTTTGCTGGTTTTTAAGCTGCTGGTGTAACCCTTTTGTCTTGCTTCTGAAGTTTGTATAACTGCGTTCTTCCGCATCTTCCTTTATCGCTGTTAATATTTTCCTTGGCATAATACTTGTATTTATCTATCCTGCCTTCGAACTGTCCGGCTTATTACGCAATGGATTTAGTGTGTGTTTAATATTATAGTAGATTTTATGCTTATGATTTGAAAAAATAAAACAGATTTTAGAAAAGAATTTTTAATTGCTGCTAATTGGATTAAAATACGTGTTTAACTAAAATTGTAGTTGAAATTATAGTTAAATAAAAAAAATTTAAAAATATTAGGTTAAAATTGTTGATAATAAAATAATAAAAAAAACATGTACTTCATAATGTTAAATTATATAAGTACATGATTATTAATATATAAAAAATATAGCAAAACAATTTCAAGGTCCTTGCGGACCATGGACTAAATTTTGATAATAATCTAAAAACACAAACAAAGGATGAAAAAAAATATGTATATGCATATATAGAAAATTGCATAAGCATGATAATATGTTTTGAGAACAAGCATGGGATGGGTTTGCAACCATATTTCAGTTCTTTATTTTTTATCCAATAATTTAACATTTTGATTAAATCCAGCTTCGAACAAGGAGAAATAACTTATAACGCGAACCTTTGCTAAACACTCAAACCCTTGACTTCGGCAAATCCATGCACTCCTCACGGTTTGCAAGGGAGCAAACCATTCGAACCATTTTGGTATCATCATCATCAGCAGCACTGTTCGCTTTCAGCTTCTTATCATGAATTGCCCATGAATGAGAATTTCTTTCAATGAAATACACAGATAAAAATGGTAGTAAAGTAGTGATTATCACATGTCAATAAAAAAATCTTTTATTACTTCCTCATGTTTTGACATTTAATTTCGTGTTCTTGTATTGCATAATTTGAAATTACTTAATTTTTAGATTTGAATTGTGTATATTGATGAATTGATCTTTCGAATATATATATATATATATATATATATATATATATATATATATATATATATATAAAATGCTCCGGAATTGAAATTAACAACCCACAAAACTAGTTAGCAAAATCGATTTATATATAAATATAGAAAATTAGTTTGAAGTCACAATACATGAAAGGAAATTAAGTCTTAGTCTTGTACTGCACAATTCACAACATTCATGAAGTTACGAAACATAAATTGAAATCTATGTCTCAGACTTGTGCTGCACATTTCGCTTATCGATTCCATGAAAAGAACTGTTTTTTTTTTGGGTTGAGCCTTGGTTCACAAGCAACTTATTGATCCAGAAATCTTGACTATAGTTTCTGAGTTCGATGGTGTCCTACTCTGGTTCTGCGACATCCTGACATCGAAAGACAATCTTGCCAACTCTTTCTCGCTTCAAGGCAATCTATTATTGCTGGATTGATAACGTCAAGCAGGAGCACGTATGAGGCGCATTTGCTAGCTCACCTTGCTGACGGCGATTTTGTCATGAAGGGAATTAATGGCTAGTTGCCAAAGCAGTCACCAGCAAACCAAGCACGAGAAAAGGTTGCGCGCTTGCCTGAAATACAATGCCAGTGCTTGTGAGATAATTGGCTAAAGCAAGATTTATTCTTGCATGTTAACTCCTCGAGCACCAGAAGCTAAACTACATGTGGACTTGATTGATGTGATGTGGGCTGAATATTTGTTCAAAAAGACAAGCTCTAGAACATTACTGAAGAATTTACCACATGCTATTTTTGTTAATTCTGGCTTACAGATTTTCCTGGTAGTTGTGATTTTTATACGACTACTGGACCATTCAAGGCCTGACATGATATCTTAGTATTGAATTGCAAGCAACATTTGCCTATCTTTTCTTAGTCATGCTGTGCTATAACATAAAGATAAATTGGTTCCAGCAGTTAATTCCCACTTCACACCACAGGATATTCTCAAAGAACAGAAGTTACAAAGGTAAGAAATTCATGGTACCTGATATCTAACATCATACTTCACCGGGTCCTTCAGGAAGTACTGAAACTGCAGCGCACAAATTTTTGCAAGAAAAGATCAGCATAGTGTTCATTCTCTCAACAAACTATCATTTCTTATTTCTTTTTGAGAAATGCCAACTACCATTTCAAAGAAGGAAAAAAAAAGGGACATTAATAAATCATTGAAACTTAATGTTGAATATGTTCAGGAGGATTCTACTGTCACCTAAATAAAATGCAAGCAAAAAAGAAAAGCTTTCAAGCATAGGTACTTCTTATAGGGCTTCACAACCTCTCACATATGTGCTTAGTTGAAGGTCAAACTATGTCCCTCCAATCCTGAAGACAGCTAAGATTGAAGGCCCTGAAGGAGAATATACTCTGAACTAATCAGCAGTGATGGAAGCAGGCTGGGGCAGTGACCGGTCATGAACAGATAACAGCCCACTTCAAAATTAAAGGCTGATGTGGCTATACAAAAGGGGAAAAGAATGGCAAAGACGATGTAGAAAAAGAGATGGATACAGGACAACTTACGTAAAATAAAGTGAAATGAAGCTTAAAGAAGCAAGGAATTCAACCAGCAAGAGCGAAACTAAATGCATGCCAATTGGATGCCATTTGCAAGTGACATCAAAACCACACCCTTGGTCTAACCTAAGAAAGAAATATGTAACCCCAAAAAATGCCTGTGAACTGTAAGCTCATTATACTTTAGGAATCATGCTTCACCTGAAAAAAAACTTGTGGAATTATCAAACCGAGTAGGGCTAAGGCATAATACGGTTTACCAGCGCCTAGCAGATAACCTGCAATAATCAATACAGCCTGAAATGAGATATACCTTCACCACTTTCACCAAGATATATTTCAATGGTTAAATTGTTGGGGGGGGGGGGGGGGGGTGTCATACATTTTGTTTCACCAAAATCCCTCGTCCCTTAATAACTATACAGACATTCCTACAGCTTTATGATTCGTGATTCCTACAGCTTTATTTTGTACAAAAACAACCATTCAATTATCATTTTTAACTTCACAGGGAAAGAAGATGCCATCTAGCTAGAGGATCATCTCCCAAACTTGAAGCAAAACCAGTTCCATTAATTATCAAAAAAATATTTTTTGTAGTCTAGAAGAACACCAGCAATATAAGGTAACTGAAAGTGTAAAAAGCAACATACCAGCCACAGATATCTGAGTTATGTCGATAGCACCGACACAAATCCATTTAGCAGTTTCAGCACCAAAAGCTACTGGTAGTGACTGCTCAAATTGCATGGCAACATGAAAGGTTGAAACGAAGACTGATAATGGTAAGAGACAATTCTATTTATGGAAAGCAAGAGCTATGCATTACAAGCATATGTGAGAGAGTGCATTAACCTGAAGTCCAAGTAGCCTATCTCCTTCAATACTTTTAAAATCGTTTACAATAGCAACACCTAGCTGAAGATATTGAACAACTGTGAATTAGCAATAGTCAGACAGGACATATTAATCAGATATTAAGTCACTTCAGTCAACTGTACCCCAGCTATGCTGTACAAGAGTGTTAGGACAATTATGTCAGGTGTGAGGGTCCCAAACAAAGCTTGACCAGCCCACCTATCAACAAGAGACTAATTGAAGTCAAAGCTTTCTTACTGTCATGGTTCATAACACAGTCTTCACTTTCAATAACATTGGGAAATACACCCAGGGGACATTTAGTTTCAACTGAAAACTGGTGAGATACATGAGTGCAGCAAAACCATAAGCACACAGGTTCTCTTAAACACATTTACCACCCAATTTATCAATTTCTAGGTGCTTTATGATGAATAAAGATTTGAATGATCACAAGAATAAAGGGTTGGTTCTAAATCATTTTCCATTGATTCAATTTGTGTTAGCACAAAAGAATCTTTAGGTCACTAGCTCATAAGCCACAAAATGTGTCCTAGGCTCTTGGCCTCTTCATGTGCATCATGTGGGCAATTTGAACCAGTATATAGTAGTCTGAACCTTTTTCTTGTAGTTTCTGTAATATCATGAACATGTTGGGTTGAAAAGACAATGTTGCCTTCATATGAATAATTGTGGACATTTCTGATTGAGAGGCAAATGGGACATTTCACAAAATTAAATAAATGTATATAGTCCAAAAAAAAAAAGAAACATAAAGGAACCAGAGAAGATGAGAGAGACGAAACGAAAGAGAAAAAGAAGGAAAAGAAGAGAGGGAATAAATGGATCATGTGTGATGAAGAAATTGGGTTTTTAAGGTAATATCATAATTTGATATACATTATTTTTATTGTTGATATGTTTTTGAATTTGTTGAGATTGATAAAGATTTGATGTATATATTGTTAAGTTTGATTGATGGATTATAAAAGATTTAAAGATGATAAAGAATTGATTTAGAGAAAATATATTTGTTAGTAAGGATGTGGAATGGGTTTAGCTTTGAAGTTAATTTTGATTTAGGTTTTGTTAAATTTTATGGTTTCATGATTTAATTGATTGATTAATATGATAGATTCTATAACATTGTAAGATGGATTAAGAGTGTTTAATGGTTTGAAAGTATTAGGTTAACAATTATATATAAATATGAGAAGTTATCAGTTTAAGTGTTTAACAAAGGCTTCTGTTCGACCCAAAAACTGTATTGAATAGATGTAGTTTTGACCAAAGTTTTACATGTAGAAAAAGCATATTCTGTCTAGTTTCTAAAAAAATAAACGGTGCATTAATCCGATTTTTGTAGAGATAGTTATGGTGAAAATAGTAAAAAATACGCAGGCTATCTTGCAGCAGCGCCCATGAATGATTTTAGGGCATATTATAAATTCTATAAAAGGAATTACTAGGTGAATTGTATATGCATGGAAAAGTAATTGAGACTAGTTACAGCCCAAAAAGCAGAGTGAAATTTTGAATTTTCTAGAAAGAGTTATGGTTAATTTATTAGGCAGTGTGCAATTGACAAACTATGGTAAGTAATTGTTTAAGGAACTTTAACGGATTAAATGCTTGTGAATAGGTTGTTTGATCTAAGATTTTGGACTTTGATTGTTTAAGGGAGGTAAGTAAATCTTTACACACTCTATTATTTAAAAACAAAATAAATATTTTTCTTAATTGTGCATTTTCCCTCTTCTACATGTATTATTCTTTAAAAGAAGATCAAACACTTGCTATGTTCAAATTGATTTGCTTATGTAATGTTTGTGACTGAACGGTATATAATATTTGCAAGCATGTTTTATAAACGGATTTATGAAATAAAGTGTTTTGGAATGGATTTGTAAATAGTTACATAATTGCTCTCATATGGCTACGAATGAAGTAATAAAGTTAGCTTTTGTATCATCTAGGGTTGAATGCTAGATGATTAATTGAAAGGAGCGTCAACAATCACTAAATAGTATATAAATGTCAGCATCCATTTTATGAAGAAAGACACAGGGAGGGTTACTCACCATGGCAAACTGATATAGCTTGCTCCCAGAGCAAAGTTTCCGATCCATCCATTTTGTTTTAGCTACAACAATATTATGAACCAAGTTAGAGTTAATTGCAACAGCAATAACGATGTTCTATTGTTTGACTTGATGAAAGAGTGAAATGAAAACTCTACCTTCAAAGGAGGAGCGGAGTATATGTACGAAACCAATGATCCACCCAAAGCAAGGTAAAAAACTATAGGGAAGTCATGCCCTGCCTATTAAAGAATAAGGATTCAAGAACCAGAATAATGTCATGCACAGCAAACACAGGCTGATTCAACATTTTAATTGCTTACCCACACATCCAGTAAACCAGCCAAGCCAAGGCCTCCTAGAAGCAGAATCCAGATTTGGGTGATAACCTACAGAGAGTTGCATGACAATACTTTAGAAGTGTTATCCACTATTCCTTTTTACATAATAATTAAAATAAACAAAGATAGTTAGTTATATTACACACCTCATTCTCGGAAATTACCCCTGATGGAATTGGACGATAAGGTTCATTAATTGCATCAATCTCTCGGTCATAGTAATCATTAATCGTCTGTGGGAGTGAAATGTGAGAAAACCTTTGAGATTTGAATTCATATATCTATATAGTTAAACCCCAGAGGACCTACTCCACATGCGTGAAAGGGTACCTGCGTATAGCCAGTAAGAAATGGTCCAGACATAAGCATGCAAACAATTGATTTGGCAACATCCTCCAAAGTCCAATCAAAGTTTCCTGCCATTTAAGCAAAACGCATCAGAAGTGAGTTCATGCATAATTCGGGATTATCTCACATGGAAAAGGGAAAGCTTTAAAAAGGCATTAAAATTAAGGGGATAGTCTACTTGTAGCATCTACAATCTGGTCATCCACATACCAATGGAGGACCAAGATATGTCACACTTAAAGAGAGTACCTGAAGCAGCAGCTCCACAAACTACTCCCAAAACCAACGGAGGCCAAGTAACAGGTTTTGTAAGCTGAAGACGAATCTTCCATTTATTCTGCAGCACAAAATTTACACAATCAACTCTACCATTTGCACAACCCTGTAATCCTTCTCTTCACTCTTCCCTCGCACGACAACATTCAAAATCACAAAGACAATTTACCATCGGAAGCCAGCAAAAATCCCAAAATCTAGGCAAGGACCACAAAATCTTCCGAGACGAACTTATGACCTTCCTTATTGCAACAATTTACTAGGATGTCTTTTCATCACTATGAATTCTTCAAGGGCATATTTATTCAAACTTATAAACCTTCTGTACTTGCCAAGTCTCAATTTTGACTCTTTAGGGTCAACTTTCAGGAGATTGTAACTAAAAGTAGTAGAAATATTAACACTAGAAATATCAGTCAATCAATCTCATCCGTTTATTACCATCTGAGATATATTAAACAATCTGTCTGAATATCAAATCAGATTATATACACAAAAGATTAGAGTAGTAAATTAAGCACTATTTAAAAAAATGAATATCATAAGTTGATTTGAAGCTTGGTGAGTATAAATAAATAAGGGCATTGAGTTCTGACAGTTTCTTTAGCAGCTCCTTTAATGCCAAGAAGCTGGTTAAAGCTGGAACCACCACCACCACTATCTGGCGTCTTCTCTGGTGCCTGAGGTTTTGCTGCAATTTTTACACGCAAACTTAACACCATTTTTTAAGATTCATCTTTTAAAAAAGAAACACAAAAATCCACGCGCTTAGATTAAACCATAAAATGTCAAAAAAAGAAGAAGAAACCTTCATTTGCATCGGTCTCTGCGGCTCCTATCGTAACTCTCCGCCCTGCAAAACACCATAATAACAGAAAGAAAGAAAGGCCAGGTTGAAGTTGAATAGTCGTTTGGTTTTAGAAATATTTAGCTGAGTGACGAAGGAGTTAAGCCGACTCACTTGAGAGAGAAAGAGAAAGCGGAGAGACAAGATACTGAGTTCGAACTCGTTTCCTTTTAAAGTTTGATAAATTCAAGGACAGAGCTGAGTTGAGTACGGACGCCATTTTTCTACAGATGAAAAAAGCAGGCTGGCTAGCTCTGGAGAAGTGGAGTTGGTGTGATTTGTGTTTACTGATGACTCCACCTGCAGTAGAAATACTAGTTTAAGAGAGACTATGAGGGAGGTGGTTACAGTGTTGTTAATTATATTTAAAGTGAGGTCTGTCTGTGACGTGGCTTTTCCTTTAATCGTTAATTGTGGTGTTTGACCGATCTCGTTTGTACCATAGAACCTCGGACATTGTGTGATTGTCTGTTTTTGACTTTTGTGTAGGAGGGATACGAGTAGCCGAAACGACACAACACCTTTTTTTAAAAAACAGTGATTTTTAAAAAACAATCACACAATGTCATCCTAAAAAAAAATGATTTTTAATGTTTGTTTTTTCTACGTCTTATTTTTTTAAAAAAAAATTCTTTACTTTAAATTATTTTTCTTTTATTTTTTATATTTTAATGTGTTGGTATAAAAAATAATTTTGTTAAAAAAATATTATTTTAATATATTTTAAAATAAAAAATATTTAAAAAAAAAACAACAAATACCATTTCAATTTAATTATATATATAAAATCCAATCTAATTTAATTGGATAGATACATCAGTTTATTGTTTCACCGGTGTTTTAAAATTATTTTTTTAATTTTATAGAATTGTAATTTTATTTTTTAGTATAATATTATGTGGTAGCAATGTGTGGAGCAACCTCCAAACCCAATAAATTTATATCCGATAATCAAAATACAATAATTTATATTTTTATTTGATGATTAAAACATTAATTTTTTAAATATTTGATGATTGATTAATCATATTGTAAATTCTACCCGCATGATAATTTTTTTTTTTATCTAATCTCAGCATGAGAATAATATACAAAAAGTTGCCAAAATTAATTTCTCCATTGAGGTTTCTTACATTTGTTAGGGTTTATTTGAGATTGTAGTAGCGGTGGTGGTTTAAAGTATTTTTTATTTAAAAATATATTAAAATATTTTTTTTTACTTTTTAAAAATTATTTTTTACATCAACACATCAAAATGATATGATAATATAAAAAAATTATTCTAAACAAAAAAATTTAAAATTTTTAAAAACATAGGTTACACAACTTCTTTTATCATAGATAACTTTCATTAAGTTGGATTTTTTTTTAGCGATGTAAACTTTGTTTTTTGGTGTTTTAGGCTTTAATTGTAGGAATTGCTTAATACCTATTTTCTTTTAGGCAAATCTCCAGTTAAATCTCATCTTAGTTTTGTTTGATATTATAATAATAATTATTATTATTTAAAATAATTTTTGTATAAAATTATATAAAAATAATATTTTTTATTTTTTAAAAATATTTTTATAATGCAAAAACAAGTCACATAAAGTGAATTTCAAATGAATCACCACAAATAAAGTTTTTTATTTGGGTGACTGGTTTTTAAAAGGGTTAAAAATTTTAGTCTGTTTGTTTCTGTATTTTAAAAATATTTTAAAAAAAATTAAATTTTTTTTGTTTCAAAATAATATTTTTAATATTTTCATATCATTTTGATGTGTTAATGTTAAAAATAATTTTAAAAAATAAAAAAAATATTATTTTAATATATTTTCAAGTGAAAATTATTTTAAAAAATAACTATAATCACACTTAAAAAACATTTGATGTCATGTCATCCTATCAAACTATGAACTATCTTAACCAATTGTACTAAAAAGAAATAGCATGAACGATAAAAGAAAATGCAATTCAACAGGGTAAATTGAGAATGTTAAATGATATGGGAATTCAATAAAAAAATATTTTTTTCTCTAGAGATTTAAAACGTATTTATTATGTAGTTGGAGATTAATTTGAGATTTCTCCAACGGTGGCTAAAAGTTTACTTGGATGTGAGATAATTCATTGCTTTCTTGTAAAAAAAGAAATAAACATCGAAATACATAATAATAACAATAAATTAAAAAAAAAAAAAGGTAGAGAGGAGCGCTATCAGACTGCGCAATCAACATGGTTTAATTGCAAGAAAACCACTCCTCGACGGCAAGAAATCAAGGATTTACAGAAAATAATTTATAGACTTGGATTTCAAGTGAAGCATTTCAGTTGCCGCCTTGCTGGTTTTTCCGGTGAAAAGTGAAATATTATGGCAACAATATTTTTTACGAAGAGTGTAGGAATTTGGAGAAGAAGGATTCAATAATTTTTGTTCAGAGCTTATCAAGTTTTTTTTTTTGGTTTTAACCGTCATAATAATTAATATTTGTTAGAATCCCACGTGGAAAAAAAACTTACACCCAGAAAACTTTCTCTCAGATTTTTTAAGCATATAAAATCAGAAAAACTTCTTAAATGTCTTTAAATGTTATGTCAATGTGAAGGAATCTGAGCGGCTGATCCAATGCCTCAAGGGTCCAAACAACGGAATCTGAGGAGGTATTAGTAGTGGGCTACGTTTGAGGCATTGAGCCCAGTTGTAGCTCAACACTCCAGTTCTTGAGATAGTCCAGGGGACACATCTCTAATTCTACATTAACATTCCTGGACGCTGAAAACTGACAAGTCTGTCTTCCAAAACCTAGCTTTTTTTTTTAAATTATTATTATTATTACTTTAGAGGATGTTTAGAAGTATTTTTTTATTGTATTTTAAAGTGTTTTTTATCTAGAAATGTATTAAATATATATTTTTTATTTTTTTAAATTTATTTTTATACCAGCACATTAAAATGGTCTGAAAACATAAAAAAATTAAATTTAAACAAAAAACAAAATTGAATTTTTATGGGACACGGTTTACACTGCATTTTCAAACAATGTATAAGAACAAGTGTTAACCTAAGACCTGGAACAAGTGTTAACCTAAGACCTGACCCATGACTGATTTAGTGTTTGTTTAGAAGTACAATAGATATTGTTTTTTAAAATATTTTTTAATTAAAAAAAATCAAAAAATATTTTAAAAATTTTAAAATTCATTTTTCACATCATCACCGATCAAAACACATAAAAAAATTAATATAAAACTAATTTAAAAAAAAAACATAATTAAACTGCTATACCAAACAATAACTTAATCCAAAACATAGGTCACAATCTAAGTTAAGACTTTTTCTTTAAAAAAAATAACATGGAAACAATTTAAAGTAAAACTAAGCTTGGGATATACTTTGATTCGATGATTTCCTGGGTTGACTAGCCAGATGAGGCCAAATTTTATGACTGTGATCTAACCATTTTCATAATGGAGGAGCATGCTCTGGTAGCCTCCAGGAAGGATGTTTGTTTGGAAATCTTTTTTTTTTTTTTTTTTTTTTTTACAGATTGTGCAATGGGTAGAGGCCGGAGGGAGTGAAAAATGTAGCTGTAAAAAAATAGTCGGAGACCGTGACACCACAGAGGGTAAATATTAAAAAATAGGAAAAGCTTTGATGGTAACTGCCTCCATTACTCCACTTAAAAACTCCCTGGAGGCTATTGGTGTCTTTAAAAGAAAAAAGGTATATTTATCTTATAATTAGTTAACAATCAATCAAAGAAAGATGGATGTGACATGATATTAAGAATAGATTACATATTAAACAAGTAATTTCGGAACGTTGTTGGAGATACTCCTCGATGATACTGTGGGGATGTATGTGATACTGTTAATTTTTAAAATGTTATTTATTTAGAATTATGTTAAAATAATATTTTTAATTTTTTTAAAATTATTTTTAATATTAACACATTAAAACAATTTAAAAACACAAATAAAAATCAAATAAAAAAATTTTAAACATAAAAATAAATAAACACTTCTTTTCTTTAAAACATCATTTTTTAAAAATAATTTCCCTTATAAAAAAGAAAAAAAAATACTATACCAGCATATAAATCAAGAGGTTTGTTTACGGGCTGCGGCTGCTTTTAAAACAAACCTGTAAACAATACAATAATAAAACATAAATTACTGTATATGTGGGATCCATTAAAGTAATTTCGGAATGTTGTTGAAGATTCTCCTCCATGATACTGTGGGAATGTCTGTAATAATTTGTTAATTTTTAAAATGTTATATTTTAGAAATGTATTAAAATATTTTTTTATTTTTAAAATTAATTTTAATATTAACATATTAAAATAATCTAAAAATATAAAAAAATTATTTTTAAAACACAAAAATAAATAAAATTTTATTTTATTAAAAACATCGTCTGTGTTTTGTTAAAAGTAAATTTCCTTATAAAAAGGGGAAAAAAAATACTAGATCAGCGTGCAGATAAAGTAAATGATCCATCTTAGTAGCAATCCACGTATCATTCTAATATTTTAATTAAATAATTAATTGATTATAATTGAAATTACTTGTACTTTATTATTATATATAAATTATTTTTATATTGTGTCTTCAACTTTATTGTTAATTCATTTTCTACGAGGACAAAAGGTAAGACAAGGAGTTAAACATTATTAACTCCAAATAATGTAGCATAAAGTCTTGTAAGTCACATCAATTAACCATAACAATAATTTATGATTTAGGCTTGTTTGTTTGTTAGAAAATAATTTTTATTTGGAAAATAAATTCTGGGAAAAGTAAATTCCGGGAAAGTATTTTCCGATGTTTGGTAATATAATGAAAAATAAATTGGAAAACACTTTCCAGTGTTTGGTTATATCATGGAAAATGAGCTGGAAAATAACTTATTAATGTTTTATTTTTCTCAAGTTTATGAAAATAATGAGTAACAAATCTTACAAATTAAAAAGTTGAATGAGAATGAAATTGAAAAAAAATATAATTTCATAACTTATCTCAAATAAAATAAATAATAATCAAAATAATAGAGAACAAATCTAAAAAATTAAAAAAATAAAAGATGAAGAAATTAAAATAATAATAATTAACATTTCATAAATTATTTCAAATAAAATAAGTAACAATCAAAAGAATGAGGACCAAATTTGATAGATAAAAAATTTCAATAAAAAAATGATAAGGAAAAAGCAAATAACAATTATAAAAATAAGGACCAAAATTAATATAAAAATTAAATTTTAAGAGATGAAATTGAAAAATAAATATTCAAAACAAATTATATATAGCAATCAAAAGTTTGAGGATCAAATTTGATATAATCCGCAAATAATGACATTTTTAATTTTTTCACAACTTCCGGAAAGTGTTTTCCGTTCAAATTTTCCAGGAAAACACTTTCCTGAAAACCAAGCCAAATTTTCCTTTGACTGAAAAGTGTTTTCCGTTGACCAACTTTTCTAATGGCAAACAAACACAAGAAAGTTTGGAAAGTGGTTTCCCGGAAACCACTTTTCAGAAAACAAACATAGCCAAAAGAAAAAACACTTTCCTGGAAACTAAACCAAAATTTTCTTTGACTTCTGTTGACCGGAAAGTGTTTTTTACTGACCGGAAAGTATTTTCATTGACTGGAAAGTGTTTTTCGTTGACCAACTTTTCTAATGACAAACAAATACAAGAAAGTTTAGAACTTTCCAGAAAACAAACATGGTCTTAAAGGAATTTGTTTTCCCAATAAACTATTTGAAAAAATGTTGGTCAAATGAACTGAGTGCCTGGGTAGTAATATGGCAATGCAGCCATTTTAAAGCTAAGTGGGGGTGCTCCATGAAGCTTTTTTCAATATTCTCAATCCTCTTGTCTTTCTTTTTTCCAAACTTCAAGCTGCCAATATTATGCATATTCTCTTGCTCGGAGAGAATTCGATTCCCATCTCCACCGAGCATAAATGGCCCGTCCTCCATTCTTTCAACTGTTGAGATTCAAGAATAATACCTAAAAGAGGAACCTGTAGAAATTGGGAATTTTTCCGTTCCTCAGAAAGAACCTGGCAAGGCAAAGACATCTTTTGTGTCAGCACCTCCGTTTTGGTGGCAAGGAATAATTTATACGGGCATAAGATTCATGAAGATCTTCTCCAACGTCTGCTCACCCTTCCCCTTCCCACAAACTCACGATATGCAAAGGTTGTCATGTAAGATGGCGTTTTTTAGCCAGTTTCCCCCCTTTCCTTGTCAATGCCACCACACACTTGCCCAGAGAGCATCCACAATGCTAATTCTGCAAGGCATGGAATCCTCGAATCAGGGATCTATTACATCATTAGTGGATATATTACGCACCTATGTCCACCACAAGAACGGTAGTTTCCTTGAGCAATTGTCACAGTTTGATTCTCGTAGTTATTAAACTCAATCTAATTCAGTAGATTAACTTAGTAATTAGTCGATCTAAAACCATGTCCGAACTAAAATTTATTTTTGAATTAAGTTAAAAATTAATCAGATAAGTTCAGATTACCTGATGAGTCAATTTATAATTCAGAATCAAGTTAGAAGTTAATTAGATAAATTCATGTGATCTAATGGGTTAACTCATAATTTAAAATCAAGTTAAAAGTTAATTAGATAAATTTAGATGATTTAATGGATTAATTCATGATTTGATTCGAGTGAAATATAAACAACAAATATAAATACTTTCTAAAATTTACTCGTGTTTGATGCCTGTATATAAGACTCGTCTAGTATTATTATTATTAATTATTACATTAACTCTTTTTACAGCCTCCTAAATCCCAATTAACATCGAAAAGTGAAAGCAAACCTACCTATCAGCTATGGTAAACCATCACACTCATTTAATATTTTCAATAACGTATCCAACAACTACTAGCATTCCATATTGGTTACAGATTAGGAGAGAAACGATAGGCACCCTCGTGATTCCAGCACATGCGTGCTGCCTAGACAGATTGCTAGACAGCAAGAATCTCAGAGATATATCTGCAGATGCGCAGGCATGGAATAATGGACACTTGAATTATTCTAGCCATGGACGACTAAGATGTAAGGATTTCTTTAATTAACAAGTATCTCCCTTCAAGTACAGAAGTTAAGTGCGCTTCTTCTTTGTCATGCACAAGCGACTACTGAAAAAGACTCGAAACTAAACAATGGCTGCTTTAGCAGCCTACTTGTTTATCTATGCTCCAGTCTTCTTCACACCCAATAGGCTATCCATATTGGTTACAACCAGTAAGAACTGCTATGGAGACTTTTACTAGCCATCATTACAAGGCTCATGAGGCTCCAAAACTGACTTGTAAAGTGGAAAAACACATCAATCCTTGCTGTAAAATCTATGGTGATAGTCTAAACAGACTACAAATCTTCTGTCTTCTTGCTCCATACCGATCAAATATAATAATATTCCTGGTTTCTTCATTTGTTTAGATCTCTTAGTTATAGCAAAGGGAGTACCTTCTTTGGATTATTCGTCATGGATGCATATGACCTAACAACATGAAGTATCACCATGAACAGTCAATGCTCTGCCCAGCTCATCTGTGGTCCGTGGACCATATCCGATCATACAATTATAGATATGTTACCAGACGCATCATTTTCTCGAGAAGCCCGAATGGCATACATTGCTCAATCATAGTACACATTTCCCCCTGTAATCAAAGACACTTCGGGTGAGTAGTTTGTCCTCTATTCTAATACAAGGTCGAGATAGACATAGGCAACTTTTTTTAACAAAAAAAGAAAAAAAAGTAATTTTTTTTATGTTTATGGAGATAAAATGGGTCAAGAGGTTAGCAAATCAGGTGGTATGTGAAAATTGTGAGAAACGAGTGCTTCACACGGATGTATCTAATTGCTACAATTTTTTCGTCCCCTTAGCTGTGTTTGGATTGTATATTTTAAATAGTATTTCATGAAAATTTAAATTTTGTTTTATTAAAAATTATTTTTTTTATTTTTGAATTATTTTGATATGCTAATATCAAAAATAATTTTTTAAAAAATAAAAAAATTATTTTGATACATTTTCAAACAAAAAACACTTCAAAAAAATTTTAAAATTCTTGTCAAATAAAATGTTTTTTAATAATCTTGAATAATCACGTCAAGTGAAATCTTTTAATTCCAATTGAAAAGCACAAATAATTCTGTAGATGCCATTTATATTGAAGAAATAATTAAGTCATAAATTAAAATGTATCCTTTTTGGGTCTGGCTTTGCTTTAAAATAAAGAGAAAAAATTTAAAAAAAACTTAAAAAGATACCAAAAACTAATTAAATTTTTATTAACAAAAAAATATAGCTAATATTTTTGGGTTTTTTTTATCATAGAATATAACAATATCATTAAACACAAAATAATGCAGAGCACATCGTTATTTTCAAAACCCAGATGCTATGGAAATTACAACTTACTAATTAAAAAAATTATTAAACAAAATAATAAAAATAATAATAAAAGATGATCTCTAAGGGCACTACTAGTTCTCTTGTGAACATCAAATCGGATTCTCTAATCTTCTTGTTTAGAGCTTTCTAAAATAGAATTGTTGTTGTCGCTCACATAGGCAGAAGAATCTCAAATCATTATTAATCAATGGAGGGACATGCCGTTTTACCAAGCTCCATAGACGAAAACTCTCCTCTTGTTGTGATTGCTAGCGAGTGTCAATATTTTTATTTTCAAATCATAATATATAATATCAAAATATTTATTTAAAAGAGACAATACCTCGACAAGTTTAAAAGATTATTACCTGCTGGAGAAAACAAATAAAATCAGAAACAAAACTATATATATAATTACCTTTTAAATAATTTTTATTATTTTAAATGTAATTACCGATTTATGCACATCATTTACGCCTTTTAATCAATAGTAAAAGATTTAATTTGATCAAACTTTTTTAAAATAATTCTATTTGGTTGAATTTCAAATGTTTAGTAAAAAAAAAAACTTTGCCGCAATGATTAATTTCCTTATAGGAATCATACATAGACAGGAAGAGATTATTAATTCATATTTTGAAAGGTTGGAAATTGAGCAAGATGATATTAACCCTCTCGATCTTTCCTTATTATTATTATTATTATTATTATTATTATTATTATTATTATTATTATTAACCCTTATTATTATTATTATTATTATATATGTAATCATCATGTAAAAGAAAGAAGAACCCGTAGTGGAGTCCACTTTCTAATCCTGAAACCGAGGATAGTCTCTTGCGAATCCGATATGATGCCAACAGATTTCCGAAGGTCTATCTGTGGTAAAGCACCTTTAAATATCTCCTCTATTATTAGGGCACTTTATATACGCATATCCTGAGTTCATGCCCCCATGCCTTCTAGCTTATGCCCTACAGTAGTTAAGTAGTAATCTCTTGACACTTTGTTTCATCACAGCTTAAAAGTCAGAACTTTTCTACCATGCTTTTTCTTAAAATCATACTTATCAAATCTAGCCTAGCAAATTTATTAGGTAACCCGTTAAGTCAAATGAGAATTAGCTCAATTCATTTTTTTTTATTTTAAATTAATTTGATCTAGCCAAATTCAAGTGAGATCAAATATAATTTACTCTAGTGATTTTTTATTTAATTTCTGCCCATTACAACATTGCTTCATTTTTTTTTAATTCAAAACAATATCATCTTATTTTTTAAAAAAACATCATTTTAGAATTGATCTGACAAACAAACAACTTGAACTTTGAACCGAATTTGATAATTATTGTTAAAATATGATATAAATCATACATTGAATTCTCATATAATAATTTAAGTTTTTGAGTAAACATGATTTTTTAATATAGTATTAAAGTATTGATGATCAAATGATTAGGATTTCGAATTTCATCACCTTTATTCTAATTAATAAAATTAAGTGCAAGACAATTTAGGCATATGTAACTTTCAAATTTAAAAGATTTTCATTTAAAAAAATACATTAAAAAATAACATAAATCACATATTAGAGATTTACGTGAGAATTTAAGGTGGTTAATATACCTTTCGAAACATGATTTTTATGAATTGTTTTTTTTATATAACATTTCAATTATATAATTATCAAAATGAGACTTCCTATGTTTATTTGAAGTTAATATAATTGTAACGTATTCAAATATCCTTCATCTTTCTTATATGTATACTACCCTATCTAGGAATATTTTTATTTTAGTTCCTTATTCTAAAAATATTCTACCTCATAAGAGAATATCCTTATTATAT
Source organism: Populus nigra (assembly GCF_951802175.1). Taxonomy (NCBI): domain Eukaryota; kingdom Viridiplantae; phylum Streptophyta; class Magnoliopsida; order Malpighiales; family Salicaceae; genus Populus; species Populus nigra. Next base: position 2,100,282 of record NC_084868.1, read on the forward strand.
TTTTTTCATCTTTAAATTCGTACTTGATTATCACAATACTCACTAAATCTTTTTTTCTTCTTTGTCTTTAGTTTTTTCTCTCTTTCTTTTCTTTTCTTTTCTTTTTAATTTTGATTTTTGAAAAATCTTTAACACAAAACACAACAAGCAAAATAGTAAAAAACCATGAAACAACAAAAATCATGAAATGACTAAAAACTAGTTGAATTATATCAAAAAAAATATATATTTTTTAAAATTATATTCTTTAAGAAATTATATTTAAAAATAAAATCAAAACAAGCTATAGCTACAACTATTATCATGAATACTATCACCATAATCATAGCTAGTGATACCATTATAACTCCCACCACCATCTCCACTGTCCCTTCTAGAAACATCTTAATTTTTCTATCTCATTGCTATTATTCTAAACCATCAAATTAATTAATTTCATAAAAAATATTATTTTAATACATTCAAATAATAAAAAATAAATTATTTTTTAAGATTTTTTTTCATAAAAAAGTATTTTCCTCGTGTAAATATATTTCTTTCAAAAAAATAAAAAATGGACCCTTTATGTGTAAAATATACATGACAGTGGAGATTTCTGTTCCTTCATGAAAACTTCGTAAGTTTTACACCTTCTTCCATTTGTATCAGAGGTAATTTTGAATCTTTTATACTTGTCTTCACTGAAGACAACAAAGATCCACGTGATTTTGTTTCACGAACAATTTTCATTAAATAAATGCACAACCAGTTACGAGAAGTTAAGTTTTTTACATACAGCAAGCAAAGTTAATTAAGTTAATATTGAAATGAAAACCCATTTAGATACATATTAAAAAAAATTATAAATACCAAAAAAAATTATATATATAAATTCAGGCCTTCAATTAAAGATGACCCCATCCATCTTTGTACCTGAATAAATCAATATCCATTTCACCATCACTTCTATATAAACACAATTATTTTCATATTCATCTTTATTTAAAGTATATCTGTTATTGTGATGTATATTTAAAATATTTTTTTATATTAAAACATTAAAAAATACTAATTATATATATATATATATATATATATATTTTTAAAATTTCTAAATGCACGAAATATTCTCGCTCTTAAATAAAGTTAAAACAAAATTTAAAATTAACTGATTAGGTTTTAGATTTGCTCTTTAGAGATCATTAATTTAAGTTCACCAAACCTCAAGGTTACTGGAGACTTACATGGTTATTTATTTCAAATATTGTGGAATTAATTAAAATGCATATAAACTCACCTGAATATACACGTTAATCTAAAATAAAAAAAAGTTTCCAGTACATGTATGTTAATCGAAAAAAAAAGTTGAAACAAAACTAAATCAAGGTATTTATAATTACCCTTGAATCGAAGCTACTATGCAAGTCAATAATCTAGTTACATTTACTAAAGTAAAAGTGTAAAAGTTGGAGCAATAATTACATAAAAACAATTTGTTTAAGAAGCACTCAAATCTTAATTAAAGAAGAGAGAAAATGGTTAAAATCTTAATCTTGAACACCTGCTTTAAAACGTTACAAGACAAAAAGCACCTCCTTTAACATGTGTTGCATCTCCTTGGCATATTTGATATGGAACCCAATTTATGGATAACGAAAATGACTCACAATCCACACCTTTATTTACACGGACCCCTTTCTTGGCCCCCTCCACCATAACCCGACAAGGGGTTCCACCCCCATAAGGCCATTACCCTAATCCTGTTAATTAATTAAATTAAAAACCCCTCAATAAACAATCATTAATTGCACAAAAGCCGCGATTTCACAATTTTTTTAGCCATCTTTGAAAAGTAAGCTAAAAAGTGCTCTTCCAGGGGAAAAGAAGAAATTGGAACCAGCCCTCCAATTGTACATAATTTCAGTTGTATTTTTAAAGTTCGGAATTACACAATATGACCTCTAAAGAATGATATTTTGATCAATTTTACCCTCCATCAGACCCTTAGCATTACTTTCTAGCATAAAAACCCTACCCTATCACCATTATACATATTGAGAGGTTGTTCCTCTTCCAAATCTAGAAAGTTCTTTGAGTTTTCTTGAACTACATGCTGATCACAAACATTTAATTGTGAGAGAAATTAGCTGTGGAGTCCATACAACCCTGCAAAGTTTATTTTTAAAAACTTATATCTTGGGAATTATTTTATTAAAATATATAATTAAGCATAAACATGTTAATAAAACCATATTTCATTACATAAATTTTATAAATGTATCTTTTTAATAAAATATTTTCTTAAATTTTTCAAGTGTGGATCCTTAAAAAAAGAGTGTAATAACAACACCAAATAATAATGATTACTATTAGTAATATTAACATAACAGTAACTGAATATACACGTAAGACTAATAATGAAAGTCATGCTTACATCACTGATTAAATAAATAATTAACAATATACTAAAAGGCATGGGAAAAACACTGTAGCTTCCCTGCGCCTTTCACATCCTTTCACTTATTAATATATTATATTATTATAATTGTTATATTATATTATTATTATTATATTATATTATATAACTGTCTTTAGTTTTTTTTTGTTTTTTAATGAATGTTTTTTTGTTTGATTTAGTTTATTAATGTTAATTTTTTTTATTTAGTTATCATATTTTCATGATACGGATATCGAGTTTGATGGGTTAACTTGATTTGACGAGTTAACTCGGATTTTTTTCTTTTTAATTAATTTTTTTCATTTAGTTTAGTTTGTTGATGTTAAATTTCTTTCTATTTAATTTTCATACTTTCATGATACATATCTTAGGCTTAACGGGTTAACTTGGTTTGATGAGTTAACCCAGTTAAATCTAGGTAAACCCGTCAATTTTTTTTTCTATTTAGTTATCAAACTTTCATGACACGAATCTCAGATTTTACGGGTTAACTTGGTTTGAAGGGTTAACCCAATTATTTCAATTTTTTTTTCTTTTTCTTTATTAGTTTTTTTCTTCCTGTTGGTTTTTTTTAATTAATCTATTTAATTATCATACTTTTATGAAACGATCTTATAGCCGGACCCATATCCAATATTCTTGAATCCAGTGTTGCAGTCAGGTTCACTTAAACTTGGATCATGTAAGTTTAATGTTATTATTAATATTATAAATATTATTTTTAGATCAGGCGTTGCAGCCACATCCAAGACTTTTGGGTATAGCTTTGCAGAAAAACTCAAAACTTTTAAATCTTAGTTTTTTAATATATTTTTTATGAAAAAAATAACCTGCGGCATCGCGCGGGTTATGTAACTAGTAATTACTATTTGGAGAGGTAGTCATGAATTTAATTCTAAAAAAATTAAAATAAAAAAATAATAAATATCACAAAGAAAAAGAAAGAAACATAATAATGTTATCACGTATTAAACATTGCTTTACAAAGAAAAGAAAAGGCTCTTGGATTAGTGGAAATTACCTGAATCTTCATATACAATTAAATGTCCTATATATATATATATTTATTTTCTTATTAAATAAAATGGTTTTGAACTTTCAAAAACTAAAAATTAAAAGTGACTGGCACGGTTATCCAAATAAAAAGATAAATAACATTATTTAAATAAAAAATTTATATAGTAGTTAATTTCAGAGTTCGAGAGATTAATCGAGATGCGTATAAGTTAATCTGAATACTCATATTAATAATAATAATAAAAAAAATAATGTTTCACAATTAGATTTATCATATATATAAATTTTAATTTTTTATACTTCAAGTACTAAAAAATTTCTTGCTTTTAGATTTGGAAACCTTTTCTTAAATGGTTTTTTTTAACTCACCTATAGAAACAGCAAACAACTTTTAAAGATTTTTTTTTTGTGTTTTAAAAATATTTTTGAAAAAAAATATTTTTTTATTTCGAATTAATTATTTTTTTTTATGTAAATAGACTCTCATAACAACTAGTAAGCCCTCTCCAATAGAAAAGGCCTGATTGGGGGTAATACTGATTGATGTTAAAGTTCAGTGAGCAGATTCACATATTTTTATATATGGGTGACTGATTTGAACTCTTAAAAACATTCTGATAGAGAGAGGAATAGAGGGAGAGAGAAAATGAATATGTCCTCTTCTCAGTTTCGCCTATAAATACCCAAAACAAGCCGCGTTTAGCTCGAAACAAAAACACAAACCTCCTCTCTATTCACTTAGCTCTCTCCCTTTCACAGTCCTTTCAGCTCACTGTCAACACAGCTCACTACAATCCTTCAAAAATCCACCTGAACAGATTTTTTTTAGAGAGAGAAACATTTTTTTAGAGAGAGAAAGTAATGGAAGCGTACTCGCTGCATCTAGCGATGGCGGCTCTAGTAGGAGCATCATTTGTGGCAGTATCCGCTTATTATATGCACCGCAAAACCCTAAATCAACTTCTCGAGTTCGCCAAGACGGTAGAGAGAGAACGAGAAAGAGACGACAACTCCGACGGCGGCGGCGGCGGAGGAGGAGGATCGTCGCCGCAGCATTTGAAGAAGCGCCGGAGTCACGGACGGAGGAAGGGAAGTAGCGGTTACTATAACAAGCGTGGCTCGGCTTCGTTACCGGACGTGACGGCGATATACGGTGGTGGAATTGATGGAGAGGAGAAACGTAATGGTCAGGTGGTTTATGTCGACGGGATTCCTGCTGGATTGCCGAGGCTTCATACTTTGCCTGAAGGTATGAACTTCTCGGACTTCTCTCCGGAGTGAATATTTAAAGCTCGGCTTGAATTTGATTGCTCTGATAGTTTTACTTATAATAATTTTCAACATCGCAGTCATGATTTTTTAGGACTATTTTAATTTAATTTAATAACTCTGTTATGTGTATAATATAATCAATATAATATAATTATTTAAATGCTTGTATTCTGTTTTGTATTTAATATGATTGTTGCTTGCGGAGATCATTTGTATTTGTTGAAATTGCGATTTTTATATTTCTCTGTTTTAAGAGGGAAGGAATGATGTTAAAAGAGGGATAAAAAATAGATTATGTGCGGATTATAAAACCAAGCAAACGAGAATGATATTTATTAATATATATTTTGAATAAGAAGTGAAGTGCAAGAAATTTTATCTGTTGTGTAGTAACAGGGTTGAAAGCTTATCTTCTGCAAGGCATGTATATGCGTTGAAGATGAATAAGGAAACTTAACTTGGGATTAAAGTAGTTCGTCTTGGTGAACAAATTGGAAATGGTCCAGAGTCGTTAATGGCTTGATTATCTAGCTAATTACTGGTGTCCTCTTAACAGTTTGCTTGGGCTGCTCTTCCTTGTGCCTTCCAATAAAATCTTACTCCCACTTCTACCCCTTATGTAGAGAAGGCCACCAGCTGTGGATTCAAATAGTGCCAACTTGGAATGAATTGGAATTCAATTGAAATTTTATTTACTCCATTCTTTTTTGTTTTTTCACCTCTTCATTTGAGGTGGGGAGCTGTTATCCTGTTTGCTGAAAACATCCAGTATTGTGCTGTTCCAGGGAAATCTTCTGGGCATATCAAGAGGCCTGGAAGTTTTATCAGACCAACTTCTCCAAAGTCTCCTGGTGCTAGTGCTAGTGCCTTTGACAGCGTGGAAGGATCAGATGATGAAGATAACATGACTGACAATTCTAAACTAGACACTACATATCTGCATGTTAATGGAAATGCTGTGAGTTTGAGATCTTGGAAATGCACATTTCTTATTTTGTTAAGCAGCATCAGTCTTTCATTTACATACCCACATGCACACACATTCTTCATTTTGACAGGATTTCCTTCTATTCTTAATTTTGTGGCTTGCATTTTTAGGATATAAAGGATGTTTTACCACAACACATTAATGCAAATGGAGACCAAGTCCCTATACCTGCTTCAAGCATGATTCGATCCCATAGTGTGTCTGGTGACTTGCATGGTGTTCAGCCTGATCCTATTGCTGCTGATATTCTAAGGAAAGAACCAGAACAGGAAACTTTTGCGCGACTTAAAATTTCTCCTATGGGTATTGACTGCTTCTCATCCATACTTCTGTTAATTATCCTTGCTTTGGCTTGCGAAATTGGTAAAATATTTAAAGGGTTTCTCATATCCTGCTTCATGAATTTTTAATATCACTAATCTGATCTTTTGCTGCTATTCTCTATAAAAGTGCAATATGAATGAGCACAAAATGCAAGCATTTGCTTATGTTTTATCATGAAATATGCATATATTTAAATTCTTTAGAGGGAATGATGCAGAATAGATGTGCATTCTTTAATGGATACATGTTTAATTTTTTTTCTGTTTGTGTCTACCCTCTTAAAGTTGTTGTCTGTGTTTTTGCTTGGTTAATTTGAATGCTAGTGTACCTATTTGAATTATTCATTGCTTTTAAGATTGCAAGCATGTAAGTTTCTGTTAGGACTTCGATGCTCCATTTTAAAATGACTTTGTTTTAACAAATTTATTTTGCGTCAGCAGAGGTGCCATCACCAGATGAAGTGGATTCCTATATAGTTCTTCAAGAATGTCTTGAAATGCGAAAAAGATATGTATTCAAGGAAGCAATCGCACCATGGGAGAAAGAAATTATTTCTGACCCCAGTACACCAAAGCCTAATCCTGACCCTTTCTCCTTTACACCAGAGGGAAAATCTGATGTGGGTATATGTTTCATTTAGGCATTTTGTGAAACACCTAGTCAGGATTATGCATTACTTCCTTTTTTTGATCATATATGCCTTCCATTCTTTGTTTTTTTGCACAGCATTATTTTCAGATGCAAGATGGGGTAATCCATGTCTATCCAAATAAAGACTGTAAGCTTTGAGCTTCAGTTTCTTGCTTGTTTTGTTTCAATCCTTTATTTCATTATTGGGATGTTAATGTATGCTTTGTTTTTCCTCTTTTCTTAGCTAAGGAAGAACTTTTTCCTGTTGCTGATGCGACAATGTTTTTCACTGATTTGCATCACATACTTCGTGTTATTGCAATTGGAAATATCAGAACTCTATGTCATCATCGGTTGAATCTCCTAGAACAAGTAAATACATCTTTCATTGACCATCTCAATTTATTGAGAAGCTATTTTTCTTGATAATAATTAGACTTTTGGATTTATGCTTATCCCAATGTCTCAGAAATTCAACCTTCATTTGATGCTTAATGCGGATAGAGAGTTTCTTGCTCAGAAAAGTGCTCCACACCGTGACTTTTATAATGTCAGGAAAGTTGATACACATGTTCATCATTCTGCATGCATGAACCAGAAACATCTTTTAAGGTTTATAAAGTCAAAACTGAGGAAAGAGCCTGATGAGGTAAGGATTTGGATTCCCTGCCTCTTTTTTTTTGCAGAAATCAAACAGTATACACCTTTCTCTTCTTTTCTTTCTGCATTGTAATGGGCCATTAATCATTCCATAATCTTGCGCAGTTAACCAGAACTTTAATATTATGTCCACACGAACAATATGATACAATTTGTTTATTAGGTGGATATTTAATACATATTTGTTGTTGTCTTGAACTTTTTTTCTTCCTGTTATTCAGGTTGTAATTTTTCGAGATGGAACATACTTGACATTGAAAGAAGTGTTTGAGAGTTTGGATTTGACTGGGTAAAGAACTTTTGTTGTTGTTATCATTTTCATATTGTCATATAGAAGGTTGTGATCATATCGATATCTGTGGGAACAGGTATGATCTCAATGTTGACCTTTTAGATGTTCATGCGGACAAGAGCACATTTCATCGCTTTGATAAGTTCAACCTGAAGTACAATCCTTGTGGTCAGAGTAGACTTAGGGAGATTTTCCTTAAACAAGACAATCTTATCCAAGGTACATCTTAATTTAATCCTATCCAATGTACATCTTGATTTTTTCTTGAGAGAAAAAAATCTTTTTTCTTCTGTTTTTTCACTTCTTCTGGGTGGGTGGATAGAAGGTTCATCCTTCATACTCTTAAAGCAAACTTATGAAAAAAGAACAGGGGCAATGAGAAAAATGAAATACTTATTGTATAGGAAACTGTCTTCCAGTTGATCCCCAAGGGAACAACATAGTGGTTAAAAACTTGGAACTTCTAGCTTAAAGGGCTTAAGTTGCCAATTGTGTGACGAGTAAGTGACATTGTGTTGAAAGGAGAGGATTACTCATTTTGTGTGTTGCTGAAGGCTAGCAGGGCTCACAATGAACTGCAAAGGAAACCTTAAAGCTTTGTACTAGAATGTCACACATTTTAAGACTCTCAAGTTTCATTTTACATGCTTGCATCTCATAGTGGTTTCATGGTTATCATGTTGTGATGTTTTATTTTTTTTCTACTAATTTGTAAGCCGCTTTTCTTCCCTGCTAGTTATATGTTCTACTTTGCCTTATCTATGCTTATTGCTGTGTGTTGATGAGCAGGCCGTTTCCTTGGTGAACTGACAAAACAAGTCTTTTCTGATCTTTCTGCAAGTAAATATCAGGTACATCTTTGTCCTACTTGTAGTTGATTTTTATGCATGGATATAGATTCCGGTTTCCTTAATCTGTTTCACATTTTCCAATGATATTTAAATTCGTAGTACTGGTCATTCTTTGTTAAATATTTAAAATCTGTGCATTAGTGATAATTTGGTAAAATTGTCTATATTTCATGCCTACAACAATTAAGAAATGCCAAAGACACCACATTCATGATTCATGACCATGTTTCGTTGTGTTTCGTCTTTTGTTGATCCTTCTCTCATTCTCTAGACCTGATTAGATCAGTAAGTTATGGGTAGAAGCTGTATTTTAGTATTTTTGTTATGAAATTCTTGAATCTTATAGTCATGATTTTAGAGTGAGCCCATCCTAGGATTTGAGGTGTAGGAAAATTTTGAAGCTTTTCTGATTATTGGATCTTGATATTTTGCTTTACTAATTCCTACCCTGCTTGAGGCTCATGTTCTGACATTAGATGATGGAAAAAACTCTTGACGTGTTTCTTAAGAAGCATCCACAGTATGCTTCACTTTTGCTTATGCTTGTTTTCCCCTATTTCTATGATCTTGTTATTGCAGATGGCTGAATACAGAATATCAATATACGGTAGAAAACAGAGTGAATGGGACCAATTGGCTAGTTGGATAGTGAATAATGAATTGTACAGTGAAAATGTTGTTTGGTTAATCCAGGTACTAACAGTATCTAAATCCCTCTTACTGAAGTTCATTTTTTTTTGGTCTCTTAAAGGAAAAGTTGGTTAGCTTAGCTGAGAGTGATGGTGGGTTTGATTGTTGCTGAACATTTACAATGAGATGCCCATATCAGTAGAAAAATTCGAGTCAGTATATAATTTCATGTTTTGTAATATGTTGTGTATTTTCAGCTTCCTCGACTGTACAATATCTACAAGGAAATGGGGATTGTTACATCATTTCAGAATATTCTTGATAATATCTTCATTCCGCTTTTCGAGGTCACAATTGATCCAGATTCGCATCCTCAGTTGCATGTTTTCTTGAAACAGGTTTGCCATTTTCTAAACAGATTGTTATTTTGCAGATAGCATCACAGTGTATAAAAGGTTTTATTTTATTTAATTGAAAGTAGATATGTGGTGCTTACCACCCTATTTTATCACCAAACCAGCTTTCCAAGGAACTTTTGTTGAGATGTTTGGAGGATCTAGCAGTTATGCATTAAAACAATTAAATTCTTCAACTGACATGAGTATGATTTAAGTTTTTGTTGGCAGATTTAGTCAGCTTGGTTAGTTGTTGGCTGTTTTGTTTCCAGATTACACTGGTGTTTTGATTTGTCTTTTTTGTTGTTGTTGTTTATGTGCCCATTGTTTGTGCTTCCCTTTACTACATCACTAAAAGAAGGGGGAAAACTACAATGGTCCATGCTTCAATGTGTTATTTTCTCATTTAGGTGTTATATTTTGGAAGGCTGTTGAATGGGAGATCAAAAGAGATCCCTGCCAGAAATTTTTACCAATAGGTATAACTGGCAAAATCTGATAGGGTTGTCTATGAAACATGTGACTTAGGACTTGATGGTGGATCAAGTACAAGAAGCAAGTAATACATTTACCTAGGGTGGTTGTGGGATATTAAAATTTCATCATCTTCTGTTTCCTCCTCTGAAATCATAACCTGACCCTCCTATGCTCACAGAAATTATTATGAGGCTTTAAGGGTGCTCGACATCCAACTTTATTCCCCCCTCTTATTAAATAATATACAACTTGCCATTTGTTTTATATTTCAGGTTGTTGGGCTGGACCTGGTTGATGATGAAAGCAAACCTGAAAGGCGACCGACAAAGCACATGCCTACACCAGCTCAATGGACCAATGTGTTCAATCCTGCATTTTCATATTATGTTTATTACTGTTATGCCAACCTCCACACATTAAACAAGGTCTGTGTTATACTTCAGAAGCAATATTTTACTTAATAACGTGTTACATGAAGATGTTTATTATCTTCTTTCTTTTGGAATATTTTTCTTGGATAGGTTTCTTGCATGTTCTGATGACCATTCTGATTCTTGTCATGATATCATTAGTGACAATTAAAATATTTCCAGGTTTTTACATTCAAATGTCATGATCTAGATGGAACTTCTGCCACACAAAATAGAAAAATGCAACCATCAAATGATTTAATGTTGATTGACATAGCTTGATAGCTTTTCTCCCAGCTCGATCTGGCAGTCCGCCCCAATGTTTTACTTGGTGGCTGTTTTCTTCCTCAATTAATCTATTTCAACATTGTTTTTCAGCTTCGTGAGTCAAAGGGCATGACAACTATCAAATTCCGTCCCCATTCTGGAGAGGTATTCCTTCCAGCTTTTCCTTCTACTTTGCACAAATGTTCAGATCTTCTGCCACCTTACATGACAACTATCATTTTCAGGCTGGCGATACTGACCATCTTGCTGCAACATTTCTTACATCTCATAATATTGCCCATGGGATCAATTTGAGGAAATCTCCAGTTCTTCAATATTTGTATTATCTATCACAAGTATGGAAGATATATTCTTTTTAGTATCATTACTGTTATTTTAAATGGATGTCCTGTACTTCTAATTTTTGTGACATTAATCATAAATGGTGGCATTTTTGCTATACAGATTGGCTTAGCTATGTCTCCTCTGAGCAACAATTCCTTATTTTTAGACTACCATAGGAATCCTTTTCCTATGTTTTTCCAAAGGGGTCTCAATGTTTCCCTTTCTACTGATGACCCGCTCCAAATTCACTTAACAAAAGAGCCCTTGGTGGAAGAATATAGCATAGCTGCTTCTGTAAGTGCTCCTTTTCTCACCTGAAGTGATTTTTTTTTCTTGAGGTGAAATTTATCATTGCAAGCTTTCCTGACAGGTGTGGAAGTTGAGTTCATGTGATCTGTGTGAGATTGCTCGAAATTCGGTCTACCAATCAGGTTTCTCACATGCTTTAAAGGTACATTCGTTTCTATTAGCTTGGATTTAAGATTCTGAAATTTATAAAAGAAAGGATCTGGTGCAACAAGTTTAGTTAAGAAAATAAAATAAAAACAAAAAAAATCAAGACAACATGTTCTTGAGACAGAGAAACGGGATAGTTAAAATCTTTGATTTTTTCTATTTATATAGTCACTAATTTCCTTTGCTTCCTTCATCGTAATCACTGATTAGCTTGATTGGTTACTCCTTATTTCATCGACTGACTTTGTAACACGAGTATTTTTTCTCTTCATTCTTAATCTTAACAAGTTAAAGAAAACTGAAGATGGGGGTTAGAATATTCAAACTGGTCATGAAGGGATCATTCCTTTCAGGTGTTGCTTTTGAGATATCATTTGTTGCCCATGCCTATGAAGAACAATGTAGATGTGTTTGCCATGTTGTGTGTTGCCTAATATATATCTTTCCATGGGGAAGCTAGTCTGACTTGGGTTGTCTTCAAAGCGGAGTGATTTGTCTGCATGGCATTGTGACATCCATCACAAATGGACTGAATGTATTGAAATGGGTACATCTTATGACCAGTATGGTTTATTATTGACTCCCTGATACGATGGACATTGGGGGTTTAAAATGGCCAGCGTAGAAGATTGTTTTTGCCCAATTCTTTGAATTGTATGCTATACTATGTGCTTTTTCGCTTTCTTTTTGTTGGGGAATGCGTGTTTGTTGCTTTCCTGATCAAACTAATGTGATTCTTCTTAGCTGTTGTATATCTTCTATTAGGATTTTATTGATTCAATGGGCAGCCTCTTTATTGTTGTTGTTCTTGATTTTGAATTAATCCAAGTACCAGATAATTGGCACAGAATTAAAGTATTCCAACTTTACTCTGCTGTGCTACTCTTGATTCTATTGAAAAAATATTTGAGTGTTTATATAAATGCTTTTAAATCTAATTTCTGGACATTTGCCCTTGAAATTCCAGTCGCACTGGATTGGTAAAGAGTACTACAAGAGAGGACCAGATGGAAACGATATTCACAGGACAAATGTGCCTCATATCCGGGTGGAATTTCGAGATGCGGTATGGACCTGATTCAGAACTTTTTAATACTGACTTATTCAAACAAGAAGCCATGACCTCTTTTGAATTGTTCAAAGGTTTTCTTTTTCACTGCAAGTAATGAGGATGAATACCCTTTTGGAGCACAAGGATCTCAAATAAGTAGTTCGTAGTAGTCCCTTATTCCTCCAACCCCCCTCCCCACAACTAATCCCTCCTCTCTTCCTTTGTGCCACATTTTTGGCTTCAATTAATATTGATCTGAATGAGAGCCAAATAGTTAAATGGACAGTAGAGCATTGTGTAATCAGAGTGACACATGTTGAAGGTCTCGTAGCAAGTAGCATTTATATTCATACAACACTAACTCCTGATTTTAATTTTCGCTGCCGAAACATTTTGGCTGGACTTGTCAGATTTAATCCATGTGGTTATTTTCTTGCAGATATGGAGAGATGAGATGCAACAAGTTTATCTTGGCAAGGCTGTTATCCCTAAAGAAGTGGACAAGTAAATAGCAGGAGTTTTCTTAGCCCATCCTTGCGCGTTTACTTAAATTATAAAGGTGCTATAAGATCCCATACCTTTCCACGTTACTATCTGTTTCGGTTGAACTGAGTTTTGATAAACCTGGCTCCAATTGTTGTCGCGGTAGGTCAACAGAATTCAACTTTCTCATCAAACATGAGATGGCTGTACACTTCTGATCATGCACCTGATAATGGCAAGAAAAAATAAAAATGGGGGAATGGCTTCATACATAGCAACAGCAAAGCTGATAGAAGCTTATGAGTTTTGAGAACGAAGGCCATGCATAAGACGCAATTGTTGACATGGTGATCTGCAGTGTCTTGGGAAAAAAAAAGAAGAAGAAATGCCGATCTCGTGACAGAACAAATAACTAGAATTAAGTATATTAGGTCAATATTAAGAGTAGCACTACGGGGTATAGTATAAGTTATGCATGGTTCACTCATTGCAATGTCAGATGTTAGTGTGACCAATAATAGCAAGGACAGGACAGGACAATCTCGTACTTTAATTTTGTTTCCAGATGAATATGCCTCATCAAATTTTGGTTCGGTTTTATACTATGCAGATGTATGTAACCAAAACATTTCCCTGGAGTAAAGTCCTCTGCTGCTCCCGGTTGATTTTTTTTCGTCTAATTCGTGACATTTTCTAATTTCTCGTGTTTTGTTGAGGGAGCTCACTCACAACTCCGAGTAACTAACCAATCTTGCTATGCTACTAGTGTGCGAGGGTTTGAACTTTGAACATGTTAGACTCGTATATATGGCTTGGCCCGTCGGAAGTTTTAGGAAAGGAATTGGTTTAAATTTATGATTCCTAAAGAAATGAATTCATGCCATCGTGCTCGAATTCTGAATGCCTGGTCCTGTCTAAAATGATGAAGTTTCTTTCAATCGGCTGCTCTATACTTCCAATGTCAATTTTCTTATTTTGTTGCGTGTACTTGTAATTAAATTAAGAAGAAGAAATGCCTCCACTTCCAAGATCACCTTCATAGACGTTCCCATGCATGCAGATCTGAAACAACATGGCTTCCTCTCCTTTACTTCTAGTTCAGAGACTGAAATTGTACCATTACAAATGACTTTTTATCCAGTTTGACAGTCCAAGGATGCCCTCCATTTTGTCATTTAATTTCTTAATTTTACAGTCTTTAACAACTCCATTTGGAATCCAAGTGTTAATAGATAAAGTGTTTGGAGCCCGGTCTTTTTAAAAAAATTAATTTTTTTTATTTTAAATTAATTTTTTATGATGTATTTATACCGTTTTGATATGTTCATATTAAAAATATTTTTTAATTATTATTTTAATATATTTTAAAATAAAAAATATTTTAAATAGCAACCTCTTTAACAAATGAGCTAAAAAGAGGTGCCTAAATAAGAATGTTGCGCTAATGGAGACCCGTAAACATATATCAGCACCACATCAAACCTTGGATTGGCATTGTCTTGCAGGTTGCTGCCAAGATGACCATGAGCAGGGAATGCCATGAAATAAGGGTAAAATAAACAAGCCAGACCATAACCAAGTTGCAAGTGAATTGCAAACCGAGCAGAATCCAATAGACACCATAGAACTCCAAAATAAAAGCTAATTTATCTGAATAACAGGACATTTTTATGGTACTTCTTTGGTTGCTTCTTGATTAATTTCTTTCTTTTCCATCTTCTGTCCATTTTTCAACAGTGTTGATTCCTTCTTCCAGCTGTTCATTTTTTTTTTTTAAAAAAAAAAGCCACGCCAACAATTTTACCCACCAAAACAAAGAAGGCGTTGCTGTAAGGTTGAGAATTGCAAATAAAAACATATGAACCACAATAGCAGTTGCAAGCACCAACGCAACAATCAAGTAAAAACATATTTATACATGTCCCAACTCCCCATTCCACGCAGTCTCCCTCTGTGTTTGTGTGTGTTTGTGAGTTTCCAAGAAAATCAATTACATGAAACCATTTCCCCCTTTGTTTATGACTTGGATAATGAAAGCTTAGAAGTTGCATGCCTAAGATCTACAGCAAGATAACAAACATACAACAAAACTCCACATCTTGGTATTCTAATATTATTATTCTGTGTTACTACATTCTCCATAAGAGGGTGATTTCGAGAACTCAATAATCTATTTTTTTAAGTGACCTGCGAGCTCACCTTTCTCATGCATGGAGGTCAAGATATCACACCCTCCTACCAGCTCACCATTCATGAATATTTGTGGGAATGTGGGCCAATTACTATACTTCTTCAGTGTTTCCCTCAATCCATAATTGTATTCTTCATCAAGCACGTCAACACTCTCATAATCCACGCCTTCAGATTCAAGAATGCCAACTACTCTCTGAGAGAATCCACACATTGGAGCACTTCGAGATCCCTTGATGAAAGCCACCACTTTGTTCTCCTTAACCAACCGGTCAATGAGTTCTTCTAGTGGAACTGTTAGCTGGACATGACGACCAGGTGTAAGCCGGAGATCAGCCTTCTTCTTTGATGGTTGTCGAATCCAAGTAGCATTCCCCGTTTCATTGCCTGGTGGAACCTTTCCTGTGGTTTTTATATATTCTTCCATCCAGGATTTCCAAGCTTCGGTCAGAGACGCTTTATCAGGCTCGACTACTACTCCAACCTACATAACAGTTTTCATGGCAAAAGTCAGTGGTCTGCATAAAAACATTTATCACACTGATTGAATTTAGAAGATGCAGATAAGCCAATTGTGCACCTTCAATCTGTTTTCAACAATTAAATTTCCCAACATAAGATCACACAGCAAGCTGCCATATTGCTTATCAACTGATAGCATTTCTTATGGTATTTATAGTGAAATCTAACATACGCCCATGATGTCAGTTTCTCTCGAGGCATTGTTACTTTTTTTTTTTTTTAGGAAACGAAAATTGTCCCTTAAACACTGTTTTGAAAGATAATGACTTCCAAAGATTCTAGCATTTGTTCCACCCGCAACACTAAATAATAACGAAATTGCAAAATTCAAAAACAACTTGTTTCTTTCTTTCTCCCAAAAATTGTTGAAATTAGATCCTCCACCATGTTAAGACAGACCCCAACTTCACCATTACTAATAAAAATGGAAAAAAAAAAAACTTTATATCTCCCATCCCATGGGGCAACACATTTGCAGAGCACATGACACATTAAGAGACAAAGCTTAGCAAGGTCTTCTAATTTTGAAGAAATCACTAATGCTATCCTCCTAAGCACCACTCTCCAACTAGATGCCTTAATTTTGCAAGGCCGTGGTCTTCTAAACAAAGTTGGTTGAGGTGAACAACAACAACGATAAGGGGGAAGCCAGACAACAAGTCTTTTTTTCCAATGTGAGTGCAGTCGCGGTATCTTTCAATGCAAATGGTAAAAATCAAACAATGAAATACTCAAGCTAGATTTAGAAGACCAATCCCAAGTTCAGATTTCCAATGGCTACTCAATCACACTAGCATCAATAACACATTTCCCAAGTTCAGATTCCCCTTGATAACTCAAGCTCCGCTATCAAAGTTCAACCAAATCCCATCTTTTTTAAACTGGGCCGTATAGAATTTCCGTTCCAGACCATCAAATCTTTTCCTTTTCGGATTGCTCTTGAATTCAACATCCACTCATTAGAACTCTAAATTAATCAAGTGTCACAACATCTAACCAACCAAGATTTTGACTTAAGAACAACTTTCAAGACAATTTTTATATAATTTCTCAAGATGTAACTAAAATTCAAAAAATTATAAATTCAATAATCCATTATATAATATAATAGTAGTTAAACATCCAAGATTAACAGAGTGTCAATTGTAATTATCACAAAAAGGGTCAAGCAATTAAGGGAAAAAACAGAAGAAAGGAAAATAAATTACCTTAACGGAGTGACATAGCTCCGGCACGGATTTCAGGTGAGAGAAAACGCTGGCCCCAATATTCCGAGTGACACCAATAAATTGAAGGTCATTACTTTTATCATAAACAGCGTAAACGCCACAATCTGACGGCATCTTTGAGTTAAACTCATCTTCCGTTAATGGGACAGTAATTAACTCCGTCTCTGAGAGGGTTTTAAAAGCTGCAGTGATAATTAAAGAGCGAGGTTTAAATTTAAGTGTTGTATTGAAGGATTTTAAGGAGATGGAAGGGAAGGGTTTTGAATGTGAATAGAATGAGAGAGTGGGGGTATTTTGGGGAGAATTCAAAGAAAGAGAGTGGAGAGAAGGAAAGGTTTGTAGTGAAGAGATGGTGATGGAAGCCATTGGAAAGCAAAATGAGAAGCTGCGAATCAGAGAGCAAAGGAGCACGCTTCAGGTTATCAGAAAATGGCTTATAAGAGGAAGTTGGGCTTTTAGTGGAATCCACTAATGGGCTTTTGTTTCCTTGAGAGCTCTACCCATATTTCCCTTCCCTAGGAAATATTTTTTAATGGGCTAGAATGGTTGTCCGAGGCCCATCTTCTCTGATAGACATTAAATTTTGAATGAAGAGTTTAATATTCAACTAATATATGGTTTTTAAAATATTTTTTTATTTAAAAATATATTAAAATAATATATATTTTAAAAAATATATTTTTAACATCATCACATTAAAATAATATAAAAACATAAAAAATAATATAAAAAATTAAAATTTTTAAAAAACACAATTTTAATCATTTTCTATGAAATACAAATATTTTCTGAATCGTAATCGTTAACGTATAAAATCAAATCTTAATTTTTTATTAGTTTTAGCTTTTGACTCGAAGAAAATTAAATATATACTTAATTAAAAAAAATATTTTAAATTTAAAATAATTATTTTATAAAATTAAGTTAAAATTTTGATTCAATTAAAAGTTGATTGTATATATATATATATATATATATATAACTGTATAATTAGAATTCAATTTTTATAATTCATGTCAATTTAGCTCCATGAATGTTAATTTTTTGAGGAATCATCTTCTTATAATTTCTCTATCATTTTAATCCTTAACACTCTATTTTTTAACTAGTATTTTTTTTTATCCTTAATACTTCACCCCTTAACTCTTTAATATGTAGTCTTTTTATTTTTTTACTCCAAACCAAATGCAACGTAAATGATAAAATGAAATATCCATCCATCAACCCGACTATATTTCTCCATAGTCCCCCTCTTGCTAGAAATAGAAGAGGGAAAGATTTTCATTTTCCATTTCTATAGAACTTTGCATATTTATAAATTATAATCGTACTTCAAATTTTTTATATTAAAAGCATGTTTGGTAATATAGTAGTGATTACTTTTTAAAATGATTTTCACTTGAAAATATATAAAAATAATATTTTTATATTTTTAAAATTTATTTTTGACATCAACACATTAAAACAACATTAAAACACTGAAAGTCAAGATTTAAAGCAGAGAAAAAAATAATTTTCTTAAGAGTATTTTTAAAATTAAAAAATAAACTGAATCTAATATAAATATTTTCTGAACACTTAGTTTAAGTCCAAAAGATCTATTTAAGAAAAAAAAACCGCACGATCTAAATCTATGAGGGAAAATTGACTAAGGATATATTTATTGAAGTAATAATACTGGGGATATCGTTAATAGTGGTGTTACATCAGCGTTGGATCTCAATCATGAGTTTCTATTTTGTTAATTTTCTTTTTTTGGACAGGGAATGTCAGATGCAAAATTCTATGTTTAAAGTTTAACTTTTTCTTGAGCATGAGTCAATGCCCTTTTGGTTCAGTGGGCTTTGAAAGGAGAGAAATTTGCTTCATTGTGGCTAGAAACAGTCCATGCAATACCTAGAAAAAAAAAAGATTTTAAAAAATAATAATTAGAATAGTTAATGAAAAATATTAGTGAAATAACACATTTGAAAATTTGTTTTTGATAAAATTACACAATTTTTACATGTTATGATTAAAAAATACATAATATTTATAGTTTGTTGTTATCCAAAATAGTGATATTTTTTTAAAAAATATTAATTCATCGGAAAAAAAGAAAAAGAAGAAAAGAAAAGAAATCTTAGAGATACATAAAAGTTCTAATTATGATATTATTAGTATTAGAAAAAAATCTCGACGAGACAAATGCAACAATACTAAAAAAATCATCAATAATGACTCGAGTGAACCATACTTTACATTCAAAGATGGATCATCCTATACGATATGGTATTAGTTAATTCATGTAATAATAAAAAGAAAAATGGAGGATAACATTTTAAGAGGGGTTGGTTTTAATCAAATAGTATTCCCATGTAATGCAATTTGTTTGAAGAGTTTAATAGTAATTGTTTTTTTTTAAAATAGATAATTAATATGAAAGGATAACATTCTTCAAATTTGTAAATTATTTATGTATTGAAATTTAAAAGAAAGTCAACAAGTTTCTAGATTTAAACGGATAATAAATGAAATATTAAACTGTAATAAATGCATATATTAAAGTAGTAAATACTATAGTAGCTAAAAAAAACAAAACAAAAACACTATGTAGCTAAAATTAACAAAACATAATTTATCTTGGAATATTAATTTAGCTCTAGATTTATCGGTATTGTTTATTGAAATAATATAATGGTTTTTTTTTCCATTCAACTAAAAACCTTTGCGGTCATTTCCAAAGACAGTAAAGTCTAAACCTAACTTTAAGGGGTATTTTATATTTTCACAATAATTTTTTTTATTATTACAATTTAAGCTAAAAGATAATTTGATATTTAACTAAATATAACAAATAATAAACAATTAAAATACATAGTAAAATGATAAAAATACCTTTAAAATAAAATTTTTTAAGCCTGAAAGGGGTGTTTTCAGTTTTTCCCATTGTTTTTTTTTTAATTAGAAAGTTAGTTCAGATCACTTTTGTATTTAGCTAAGTAAAAAAAACACAAAAAAGAGCATGCGCGTGTGGCCCACCTAGGGGCAAGTGAGAGGCTCTTGTGCCTTTAGGATGGCGCGTGCGACGCCTTCAACATCCAAAAATACCCTTTTGCTGTGTTTTTGGAAGCGTCGTCGTGCTCTCTTCCTATTGATGTGGCGTGTGTCTCCGGTTATGGTTCAGTTTGTCATCGGTTAACCCTTTTTTCCCTTCATCTCTCTCATTTCTTGAAAATTATAGTTTGACCCTCTTAGTTGTAAGTATTTCAACTTCAATTTCATGTTCTTTTGATTTCTCATTTTTGATCTTGATCTTTTTATAGAAATTTTATTTATTTTCAACTTCATTCCTGAATCCCAATTTATCAAATATTATATTCTTTAATTTGGTCTTTATTATTTGGATTTCTAATTTTTTACCTTGACCCTTTTGTATAAGTTTTACTGATTTTCAATTTCATTTTTTAATTCAAATTGATGGTATTATGTTTTCAATTCAGTCCTCATTGTTTTGATTTCTAATTTTTTTTCTAGGCTTTTTTGTAAAAATTATTATTCTTTTTAATTTCACCCTTAAATTACAATTTTGTTTTTATTTTTTATTTCAATTTTGAGCCTCATTCTTTTTATTTTTTTTCCTTTTACTAATTCATTTTTTTTCTATTTCATTATTTAATTAAATATAAAATTTATTTTGTATTTTAATTTTGATTCTTGTTCTTTTAATTGTTATTTTTTAAATCTTTTTGTATAATTAAAATCCTTTTTTCAATTTTATATTTCCATGATTGAATGAAAATTGAATTTCATGGTTTTTTCAGGTTTGAAAAGTTAACATAAAAGGTTTTATAATTCTTTTTATTTTTTATATTGGGTTATTCTAATCCTACGACTAATGAAACAAATTTGGTGGTTTTCATAATTAATTTTTTATGTTTGTTTTAACTCATTTCAAAATTTAAACATCATTTTTTATATATAAAAGTAGTTCGGTTTCATGGCAAAACACGAACACCAAAGCTAATATAGTAATAAATAAAGGAAACCTATAAGAACATGAAAGCTTGGATAATAAGATAATAGGACCAAAAAAACCGTCGTGGCGCAGGTCCTTCAGCTAATTACAAACGATAACGATATTTTATTTAATTAAATAACAAAAGCTAGCTGTAGGATAATTAATTTTTATTTAAGGGTGTAGCTTAATTGATTAGATTTTAAATTTGTTCCTCAAAGATTATTATTTCAAGTTTCACAAACCTTAGGGTCACTGGAAACTTATATGGTTGTTAACTTCAAGGCCTGTGAGATTAATCGAGATACGCGCAAACTAGCCAGATACTCATGTTAATCTAAAAAAATATTTTTTAAGATCATATAATTTTGTTTTTTGATTGTGACATAAATTGTGAGGTAAAATACAAACATCAAATCAAATGTGATATGATTTCTCTATATAGCTAAAATTTAAGATTTATTATACTTAATGACACATACATTTATTTCAAAATAGTAGATTTATTTCTTTTTGTGTCCAATAAAATGTCTTTTAATCTGTTATTGTTTTTGACAATTCAAGTTTTATGCACATCACTTGAAGTATTCACTAAAATTAAAATAGTTCAAAAATAGAATTTAATATCTATTAATTAAAAAAAAAACTAAGTCGAGGATATCTTTTACTTGAATATTTGACAATGAGGGAGAACTATAGTGTTAATGTGGGGTTTGTTAGGCACCAACCGATCGATAATACATTTTCTGAGTGATTGGGACTGGCGCGGTCATAATAGGAAAGGTGGCGCATTAAATTCTTTTCCATAAAAAAACAAATAGAAGGATGAGATTTACCTACCATGATAAAGCGTCTCCAAGGAATGTTTTGTTTTGTAGTTTAGCGGGATGTGATTGATATTATATTTTATTTTGTTGTTTTAATAATATATATTTTTTTTTAAAACATAACTATTATTACATTCTCGAATAGTTTATGCAATTCCATATAACCGGGGATAAGATAAAAAAACCAAAGTAATTTATTTTTATTTATTTATGAAAGCAACTTCGTACATTTTGTGATAAAATGGTGAAATGTTATTAGGCTAAATCCACTTTTCAAGCCATCGACACCATTCTCACCTACATATTACTCAATCTAGGAAGATGATGTTGACTTAAGATTACCATATTCTCACAACTTCATCACATTGATGTGATATCCTTCCTCTTAAATCCATCTAATTGTATGGAAAGGATGGATTTATAAAATTACATAGGTTTACATGTTTAAAACCGGTCTTCATCATTCGATTAATTCACAATATATGGTCGTCGTCTAATCATAGAAATCTTGTCTCCATACATGAAAAGTTGATTACAAATAAACAAGTTATTAATCTCATCCATTATCTTATTAGTGGATTTAATGTGTTCACCCGAGTTATTTGATTCATGAGTTTAGTAGATTTACCCATCAAATCTAATATGTTTTTTTTTAGTTTTTGATTTATTAATTTTTCTAATTGTTTTTTTATTTTACTCTTCTTTAATATTGGGTTGTTTGGGAAATGAAATTTATAGTTTATCTTTTTCTTCTTTTTATAGGGCTATCACTATCTCAAATAAATATTTTTTTTAGAATTGGTGCTTGATTTTGTAAACATCTAATTTTATCATAAAATTAAATAAAAATAATTTATAAAAATAACAAAGTTCTTAAATCCATTGAAATCCATGACCCAAGTTGCAAAATGACCGAAATTGATTCAATTTAGAATCGTCTCAATATTAAAAAAAATATTATCATCATAATTTTTTTTTAAATCTATATCATATTTTTACTAATCATCCAAGTTATCTTTAAACTCATATTAAATTAAATTTTTCATGCTTGTGGAGGAAATATTCAATGAATAAATAACTTTTGTTATGCAAGTCAAGAAAATTCTGATCTTTAATGATACATGAACAGAAGTCCAAAGGCGGGGGGGGTAAAGAAAGGGAGAGGTTGCCTTTTTGCCTTACACTTGCTCTACAAGGAACCTTTTGCACCTAATGAACGTAATAAATAGTATAACATGATAGCAATAGCACAATAGCTCAGAAATGATATAGCTTCTAACTAATAGGGAAAACACGAGCCCGAGATGTTAGCCCTCCAACTTATGCCACCCTAACCTGCGTTCATACTCTAAAAAGATAAATGTAGAAAAAAGTGAAAACCTAACTATACATGGCTTTAGCTTTACTCCTACTCAAACATCCATAAAAAATCCCAAAACAAGGCCTCTAAAAGTGTCCTCATCATTCTGTTGCTTCAGTTAAGCTTCTGTTCTCTGCCCCCAACAATGAGCTTAGCGCCCTCTCAGTCCGCTGCAATGAAACCTTCGAAAGGGAAACTGCCCATTTCCGTTGTCACTATTATAATTTGCAGCTTTGCATTCATTGCTCTCTTGTATACTGACACTTCCAGGTCTCTTTTCAAGCTCAAATCCTGTCCTAGGAGAAATCCAGTTAAAAAATCTAGTAAGTATGAGGTAGTTTGTCTTACTCATGAACATGTCCTGCTTATATTTTATAAGAAACACCGTTATGATCTTACCTTGTAAATGTCATTTCCAACAGAAGAGAGAACTGCAGAGGATAACCTTAAAAACTTCCAAATGGATGATAGATTCGAGTTCGATCCGGAAGAGTGCACTGTCAATACAGGCAAGTGGATGTTTAACAAGACTCTCAAGCCTTTGTACACGGACAGGAGCTGCCCATATCTAGATAGACAGGTTTCTTGTGTCAAAAATGGACGAAGGGATTCTGATTACCGCCGGTGGGAATGGCAGCCGGATGACTGTACCTTGCCAAGGTAAACAAGTTACCTATTTTGCAAGAATTTCTGATGTTGTAAGCTTATTGAAGGATGATATACAGTTTAGTTATCTAACATGTTATATGTGATGATTGCATTTGCAGATTTAATCCAGAGCTTGCTCTTAAGAAACTTAGAGGGAAGAGGTTGCTGTTTGTAGGTGATTCGCTTCAAAGGGGTCAGTGGCAATCATTTGTTTGTCTGGTGGAATGGATTATACCTGAAGACAAGAAATCCATGAAAGAGGTCGGCTCTCATTCAGTCTTCAGAGCCAAGGTACTAAAAATTGGCAGGACATTTTAGATTTCTTTCCAAGAACAACAAGGTCTATCTAATATGATCCTAGCTAGGCTATGAATTCAATGTGCACCATGTTAGTTCTACAAATTCAGCTAATGATTCTAATCAATGCTTCAGGAATATGATGCCACCATTGAATTCTATTGGGCTCCATTTCTCATTGAATCCAACACCGATCACCATATCATAGCAGATCCAAAGAAGAGGATACTGAAAGTGGATTCCATTGACAAGCACGCCAAACACTGGGGAGGTGTGGACTTTCTTGTGTTCAACACCTATGTTTGGTGGATGAGTGGTATTAGGCTCAAAACATTGTAAGCTCCTTTAATAAATTTCTATCAAAATATTATGCAAGTTCCAGAATCATGTTCTGACAAGTAAGCATTGCCAAAGTTGAACTAACAATGTTTAAATGAATATTGCAGATGGGGTTCATTTGCAAATGGGGAAGAAGGGTATGAAGAGCTGGACACACCAGTTGCTTACAAGATAGGTTTGAAGACATGGGCTAACTGGATTGACTCAAATATTAACCCCAACAAGACTCGCGTCTTCTTTACTACTATGTCCCCTACACACACGAGGTCTCTCTAACAGGATTTTCTTAAATTCAATCCATTTTAATACCTTTTCTTGGTCTTTGTTCATTTTTTAAACTGCACATTGTGTACTAGATATTCCCCCTTGACCACAGTTGATGCTACCTGTAACCGCTTGAAAATCATGTTTTTTTTTTCAACAGAAGTGAAGACTGGAACAACACAGAAGGGCTTAAGTGCTTCAATGAAACGAAACCGGTATTGAAGAAGAAATATTGGGGAAGTGGTTCTGACAAACGAATGATGAGTGTGGTGGCCAGCATAGGAAAGAAAATGAAAGTTCCTGTTACTTTCATCAACATAACACAGCTATCAGAGTACCGAATCGATGCTCACGCATCGGTCTACACTGAGACTGGAGGCAAATTGCTGACAGAAGAACAAAGGGCAGACCCACTACATCATGCGGATTGCATACACTGGTGTTTACCAGGAGTTCCTGATACATGGAATCGGATATTCCTTGCTTATTTGTAGCTGAAAACAGTGTGAAATCTCGAAGAAATTCTTGTGTTTCTGTGATCAATTGTACACATAGACTTTTTTGTTTTTCACTGTCAGCTCTTTCAATTTTAATTGACAATGTATCTTTCAGGCAAATTACAGGCCAAACTTTCATCTTATCCTTGGATTTTCTCTTGCAATCAGTAGCTTAGGAATTAAGAAAGAAAAATACTGCCCATCAATAGCTCTAGATCTGCATCCAATATAATTATATGAAAAACATAAATCTGTTAGAAAATAACCTTCTGACTTTTGTGAGCACCTAAATGACAAAAATCCCAGCATCACTAGTATATCATACAGGTCACAAGTTGAGAAGTAGCAGGTCATTGTAGCATAGAACATTATCAACAGCAGTACCAAGCAAGTCAGGAACTCCAATAATTGCAAACATCTGACGATCAGAAATAACTTCTATCACAGAGAGCAGAGGAAGTCCATTTAAAAAAAAAAAAACTAAAAGGGTTGAGCTTTTTCTTTGTAACATGTGAGGAGAAACACTGTGAATTCAATCAGTGTATTAACTATTTTGTCCTTCAATATATTTAATAATTGTCTTGATTTTGGAGGTAAAATTATCTTTTTTAGTGGATCAAAATATTTATCTAGATTTTTTTTCACCGGTTATCCAATTTTATTTAGACTCATCAAGTTAAATAAATCATGTCAAAATAATTCACACACACATTTTAATTTTCAAAGTCAAAACCTAAACATATCTCAGAATCAATTTGTTTTCTTAATTCAAGCGGCAATTAAGCGCGGCCATGTAAACTAGTGAACTCTGTAAACACTATGCACCAGACCACTGACCAAGACAGATTACAAGGGCAAATTTAAAATTGACCCCCAAAGTGTAATTCAAATCTCAATTGAGTCCTCATAAGGATTTTGTCTCCACAGGATTTCCAATGTAACGAGGCATATATTAAAAAATTCCCAATGGAGTTTACGTTAAATTAAACTCTTAAGAAATTTTTAACAGAAACATCAAACTCCTACAATATGGTATCATAATTTTATAAGAACCTGTAAAATCTTAATGGCATGCATGTATAGCGAGAACAAGTGTTAGGGAGAATAAAATCTTGAGTCTCTTATACTAATTCAAAGATTATTAAGGTTGGGATAAGAATGGCATGCATGCATAACGGGAGACGAGACAATAGAAAAAAGAATATGTTATGAAAATAATTCCTAAACATGCAAGAAAGAGATTCTCTTTCCTTTCCTGTCAATTTTTAACAAACGGTGTAATTTCCTATTCAAGCGGTTAAACACTTTCCAAAATAAGAGTGGAAAGATCTCATAAATCTATAAATATATATACCACCCAACATCTCAAAACCCTAAACCCTATTAATTCCCCCTTTCAAGCTTCTTAATCTCTATATATCGACCATGGATGCAACGGATTCGAACCGCCAGCGGCACCAGCAGGAGACACGCAAGACCAGCAAAGGTCGTCAGAAGATTGAGATAAAGAAAGTAGAGAAAGAAAGCAATCGTTATGTCACGTTTTCAAAACGTAAAAACGGGCTGTTCAAGAAAGCAACAGAGCTTTCTACCTTGTGTGGAGCTGAAACAGCAGTCATTGTCTTCTCTGAACATCGAAAGCTATTCTCTTGTGGCCAGCCAGACGTTGATAAGGTTCTTGATCGCTATCTTGCTGAAACAGAAAGGGTCCCTAACAACTTCCCGCCGGTCACCAATAACAATACAGAGAGCCAGTTAGATAATAAACAAGAATATGCAAGATCTTTGAAGCGATTGGAAGAGGAGCAAACGGTTGCAAAGATGATTGGGAACATGAACGACATGAATGAGGGTGGCTTTTGGTGGGATCTACCCATTGATAACATGGAGCAGGATGAGCTTGAAGCATACAAAGAATCAATGGAACAATTGAAGAAGAATGTGATAACTCGACTTGGCTTGATTGAAGCAAATAATGCTCCTAGTGAGTCAAGGATTGTCAATCCCTTCATTAATCTGAAGGAAACACCTTCTTTTAGCTTTAATAGTCATCAATTTCAATAATGGCTTCATGTTTAGTTTGATTTTATTTACTTTTATTTTCAATTTATTGATCTTTTGATTCCTGGCAAAATGATTTTTTTTTTTTGCCTGTATTTTGAGGTGATGAATGTGATTGGACGTCAATGGGTTTCCACACACATCTGTTTTTGATGAATTTTTCTTGATATATAGAATTCGTAGCAAGTTTTTCTATTTATCTCAAATAATATAACATAGCCTTACTTTAAATTTCTTGCGTTGCCAAAGAATTTGGACATGATGTTAATTTTGAAATAAAGGGCTATTTTGTACAATGGATCACAGAAACATGAGTTTCTGTCTTCTCTTTTTTCAGCTACAGTTATATGTGCAAGGAAAATTTGATTCCATGCATCAAGAACTCCTCCTCGCAAACACCAAAGATGCAATCTCCATCCGTGGTGTGTATTCGCGTGGTTCTCTAATTAATAGCTTTGAATTTTCTTAATTTCCTTATAATACCCTTATTTATTTATTTAATTACAGGAACCACTTCATCAATATCTCTTTCTTCAATTCTGGCTTCTTCTTTTTTGTCTTAATTGAAATGCTCCACAGCAATTCCTTCTGTGCTCTTCCAGTGTACACTACTGTAGAGAAGAGCAATATACTACTTATATAATTAAATTATACGGGCATGTTTCAAGTATATAAAAATATTTTTTAAAATATTTTTTTTAGTAATATATTAAAATAATATATTTTTTAAAATTTATTTTTAATATCAGCATATCAAAATTATTTAAAATATAAAAAAAAATTATTTAAAACTAAAAATAATCGAAAAAACGATTGTAATTAATTTTCCACAAGCATCTTGGTTCATACGCCTTTGCCACT
Organism: Populus nigra; assembly: GCF_951802175.1. Taxonomy (NCBI): domain Eukaryota; kingdom Viridiplantae; phylum Streptophyta; class Magnoliopsida; order Malpighiales; family Salicaceae; genus Populus; species Populus nigra. The sequence goes on from NC_084868.1 coordinate 2,128,359, forward strand.
CCACGCGAATTTCTACGTTGATTATGTAAGTAAATCTTTTTGTTTTTTATTTTGTTTAATGTGATGATGATGCACGTTGTATTGCACGATCATAGTATTTCTGTGCGATGTAGAGCTACATCTCCATATAATACACTCACACTTTTTAACTCTCTCGTGTGAAAAGCAGCTATCTCATATCTTGCCTTCCAGCAGGAATAGTCAAGACAAGTACTGTAAATCAGAACAATAATAATTAAAAAAAAATAAACTAAAAAGATGTACTTTTATTGTGCATTTATTTTAATAATTTTTTTCTTTAGTTTTTTTAAAAAATATATATATTTTTTAATTTTATCTCATTTTATTCATTGATTGATTCATTAATTGAAAATTAAGTTTCATATAATTAGCTTGGTCTAATAATTCATGTCATGAACTTGACGAATTAATCCGGTCGACTCGGTTTTATAGATTAACCTGATTAATTCAATTTTTCTTGTCTTTTTTTAATTGGTATTGTTTTCAATTTTATTTTTTAATATTAAATTTAATAAAAATTAGACTTCATAATTTGTTTCAATATGCTTTTTACAAGATTATTCCAGTCTAAAAAATGATAGCTTGTTTTATAAGTTAATTCGGGTAAACTTAGATTGTTTTATTATGTTTTGTTTTTAGATTGATTTTTTTTAATTTTATCATTCAATAATAATTTTATTATAAATTAAATTTTATAATTTGTTTTAATTTGTTTTATATAAAGTTAACTTAGTTTTATAATTTGGATAACAAGTTTAAAGAATTAATAAGTTAACTCAAATCATTTTTTTTATTTTTTTATGAAATTATTTTATTTTCATAATTCAAGGCAGGTGGTTTATTTTTCATATCCAAATCCCATAATTACTTACTGTAAGATTATACTAGTCTCTTAATACAAGTCTAAGTATAACAAATTAACTCATTATTTTTTAATTAATTTTAATTAATTTTATTTTTCAATATAAATTTGATTAAAAGTAAAATTTTTATTTTGATTAAATTTATATAAAATTATTATTATTTCATAATCGCTAACCCAAATCAAAAGAATATGTTGCTATTTTAAAGAATAAAAATCTTAAATTTTTATAAATCAAACTATTCATCCACTGATCATTCAAGTATTCAATGTCTACAAAGTTCTAGACAAAATTTCTACTCCAGCGCTGCGCAGATCAAGTATCTAGTCCTATACGATTTCAAATGTCACGCCGTCTCTAGTTTATCTGCAAACTTGAATAACACGTCCCCGATAAATTAAATTGAAAGATTAATTGTATGGGCAATTGTATCGGCAAACTTGGTTAGCACGCAGCGGTTCTGTTCCGGTAGTCCACACCACTGTTATTATAGCCAGGCATTAATTACATAGATCACCCAGGTATCACCGTCATCCTAATTATGCTATGTCGTCATAGATGCCAGGAACTAACATCCATGAAATGAAGAGAGAAAGAATCTTGAAACAGCAACATACAGCTGAAAACCCACTTCCGCACTACTGCTGGTTCTTAAAAGACTGCACAGAACATAACATGCACAGTCAGCAGCACTCCGTGGAAGACAACACATCTCTTCTGATATTAAATTAAGTATATATCATATCACCTCGAAATTCTTGGAAAGGTCTTTCACCTGCTCGGCAAGTTCTTTCTTTTTCTTAGCCGCTGCATAACAAAACAACATTCATCATCAGATTCAAAGCCAGCAGTGACTGAAATTGCAGGCCCAGATCACAAAATGTAACAGAAACACACCCGTGTTTGAAATATCATCAATCCTCCTTGATGTCCTCACTGCAAACCTCTGGAATGCAGGACTGCGCAAGCACGAAAAACCAAAATTAAAAAAGGTCAATAACATGAGGGTTAAAACCTCCACTCTGTTCAAAATCAAAGGTTGACAATTAGAAGGCTGGGATCATAAAGCAATAACTGACTCTTTCAAGCTAGCAGGCACTACAGGAGCCAAAAAAGATATGAACTGGGAGTTGAGCAGCTATCACCTTGGCAAACAAACTAAATCCTATCATCATTATTCATCATGAAGCCATGTTCATAAACTGTAGATAGATCAACAAGGCAAACTCATTTTTTGTCCCATCAACTCCACCAAATCGATGAGATTATAATAACACAGAAAGTTATAATAATAGAACAACATAGTCCCATAGCTTCATTCTTACATATGAGTCGAGTTTTTATTTCTTTGTGGAGGAAAAGGAGTATTGAATACAATAAATAAATGAATACTCAACTGCAAAAATTTCTCAAACCTCAAAATTTGCACTGCACTCACTGCAGGCACAATAAATTAAGTTTTGAGGCTGTTTCGCTTCAGGGAGCAAACTGTTTAGGAATGGGAGGCAACCCCAACAGCCTATAAGAGAAGATTTAACATACAAGTTTCACATGTCATTAAAGCTCGACACAATCATTGACTCATAGCATATAACCAGAAACTCATTGAAACAGGCAATTTCCCATAAAGAGATCACTTTACAGTTAGATAACTAAAATTCTCATGCAGACATTATTTACAACGCTACAATTTTAACCGCTACTGATGAAATCACTTCATTACTTCCAAAATTAATTTAATTCGAAAGGAAAACCTAGCAGGATGCACTAATTCGAAAGGAAAACCAAAACACCTCATATTTCACTATAAAGGAAACAATGACATCTAAATGATTCAAAGCAAGAAATCTAAGCACTCATATCAACGAGCAAACAAAAAAAAAAGCAGAGGAATCAAATTTTCTCCAACTTCAATAGCCACAGCGCACAACAATTGCACTGCCAACAAAATTATAAACGAAGATAAGAGCCACTTTTGCTTCAACTGAACGAACCATTGAGGAACCCATCCAACCTCAATGGTCAGAGAAAGAAGCTTATCTGGAAAAAAGTTATTCAAGAATTGAAATATAAACCAACGACAGAATAACACATCACCAGAGCAACAAAATCGAAGGCGGACAGGAAATTAATAGAATCAACAATACCTGTTAGCAAGACTATTTACGACAAGCTCATTCACAACATAGGATAAGACTCTGTGCATGAAATTCCCACCCGCCATGGCTTGTTTGTTCAATTGAACTTTTTAAAAGAAAAAAAAAAGGCGATCAAACAGACACAAATCAGAATATGTTTGATATTAAGAAATGAAATTGATTAATCAACAAATCTTATTGGAATTTATTTTTATTTCTATTGCAAAATTAAAAAAAAAAGACAAAAAAACGGAGCCCTTTGAAATTAATAGAAAGGAAATCGTGAGTAAACCCTAAGCTTATCAAATTCAGGTATCCGTAAATTCTAAAAAAAAAAAATTAAGCACGTAAAAATAATAATTGAAATTATTATTAAACAAGATAATTAAGGAATTGATTGCTATAAAGAAAATAGTTGAAAGATTTATTTTACCTGTGAGAGAATGGCGATTGGAAAGCTAGGCTTCTGGAATGTGCCTAAATTTTAGCGTGGAGACAGCTTCATCGGTTTTTATAGGGAGGCGAGTCTTTAGGGTTGGGCGGTTTTAAGACTAAACAGAGCCCCATGGTCTTGGAACAAGGCCCATGGTCTTGGAATAAGGCCCATAGTACCGGGTCCATTACAAAAATGATTGCTTTGGTTTACACATAAGAGTTCCTTTTCACCGTGTTAACATGCTTGTTAACCTGTAAAAAATATATGATTCAGAGATTATCGATTTTAAGTTAAGTGGAAAAAGATATTAATTTGACCGAATTGGTTAATTTGACTAAACTCATTCAAAATTGAGCCACATCAATTCCAATTTATTTTATAAAAAAATTATATCATTTTAATAAAAATAAATAATTTAAATAAACCAAAAAATTTAATAATACAAATAAATATTATTATCGTATATGAATATATATGATTTTCATATCAGTTTAATATTCCTAAAAAAATATTAAGTTATTTTAGATATTAGCTAATTTAGAAAAAAATTTTGTTAAGATCTAAGATATTTATATTTCATATAAGATAATTATATTATAAATATTAATTTATTTTAATCAATGTTTTAGGAATGTGGTGCCACTTTTTTTAAGTAGGATTTAGTGTTGTTGTGGTTATTTTTAAAAGTGTTTTTTACTCAGGAAAGTATGCTAATAATATTTTTTATTTTTTAAAAATTATTTTTGAGATTAGCACATCAAAATGATTTGAAAATATAAAAAATATATTACTTCAAAGCAAAAAAAAATTTTAATTTTTTCAAAAAGATTTTCAAAAAGCACTTCTAAATACTCCCGTATAGAAAACACATCTAATTAGAAAAATAAAAATAAATTGATGAGTATTAAGAAACTTTAATCAGAAAGAACTTCAAGAAATACCCAATGACAGGTCAGATTCTATACGTTTTTTTCTTGTTATTCTTCTTAACGTTTATCATTAGTAACTTGGTAATTACAATCTTTTTTTTTCTTTGAATTAGCTAGTAATTACAATATCGGTTAAGCTTTTGAGGTAAAAACTTCCCTTTCTTTTGATAAAATAGTTCTTATGTTTTAAAAATTTAAATTTATTTTATTTTTTTCTTTACTTTAAATTAATTTTTTATATATTTTTAAATTATTTTGATGAGCTGAATTAAAAAATTATTTTAAAAAATTTATTTTAATATATTTTTAAGTGAAAATCATTTTAAAAAATAACCACAATCATATTTCTAAATAGGTCATAAATCTATCCAAACATTGAAGTTATTTCTAAACAAAAATCAAAATCAAAATCTCAATTATAACCTGAATTTTAATTAAATCCATTTTTTTTCTCAATCTGGTTGTGAAAGTTCTAAATATTCTTAATTATATCCTTTGCATTAAAATTATCGTAAATTTTTATAAACTTAAAGGTGTTTTCAATAAAATGTATTTATGTATCCTTTAACATTCTAACCTTTTCAATAATACCTACAGCTAATGACATCATTATCTAAATGAATCGTGAGTCTAGCATTTAAATAACTTATAAGTTTTTAATATAAGATGTTTCTTTCATGACAAAATCCATCATGAGTTGAAATGGAGGATGCCAATTTAATTTAAACTTGACATATATTAATTTGACCTAACTTGAATAAGTATGTATTTTTTTTAAAATACTTACCCTACTCAATCGATACTAAATAAGATATGAATATTGTCAAACTCGAGTCGAAATCCGTCCGAACCTAACCCGAAATATATGTTTATATTATATAAATATATTTGTAGAATATTTAGATTTTTTTAATACAATATATATATACATATATATATATATATATAATGTTTTTATTGAATAATAAATATCCATATAAATACCTGAATTAAGAGTTTATGAATATCTAAATTTATTATATGATGACTCATGAATACGGTATGAATATTAATAAATCCAAGTCGTGAGTGCTCATCATCATCCCTATCTGAAAGTGCAATAATAGCTCTACAATCGGTCATGTAACGGGTTTGGGTTAATATCATCATTGACTCCATTTATTTTACGTGTGAATGTGAGTCGAGTGCTGATAGCTTTTGAGCCTCTCGATACTATAACGATACTAATATTTCACATCGATTATATTTAGGGTCTGGACATCATATAAGTTTTGGATACCATTTTTTATAAAATGGGTTTTTTATGACAAAACTTACTGCAAGGCCACACAAACCATATCTTTAAGAGGTAAGTTATAGTTGTTAATCAAGGATTAATGGGTGGTTGACCTAAAAAATCTAGAACATAAAACCCCATCCAAGTTAGGTTTTTAGTTAAACTAAATAAAATATTAACCTCATAAAATTTGTTTGATCTAGTGAAGTTTTTGATGACTTGATTGGCTTGTCTACACCTAGTTAGGTCAACGAAAAAAATAAAATGTTTTTATTTTAATAAAAAATTAATTCAAGTTAACTCAGTTCACATTAAATCAAATATTGTCACACACACGTATGTTTCTCAACTTCTCTCCTTAATATTTGGTTTGGTTAGTGTTCATAATTGTTTTTCATATTTATTGGCATGTATAATTTTCTATTTTGAGTTTACAATTATTTTTTTTCACTAAAAATATATTAGTGATATCTGCTTATTAATTTTTGGTGATATTAAAAAAAATATATGCCTCCTCCGCTGTGTAGGCTATGAGTAAATTTATCAAAAATATATTTTTAACATGATATAAAAACTACAATATAAACTTAGATTGTAAAAATAAATCATAAAATACAAAATCTATATTATATTGTCATCCTATTCTGTTGTTAAAAGAAACAATAAAATAATTAATTCAAATAAGCTTGTAATCATATCAAACAAGATTGTTAGGCCATAGTTTGAATGGTAATATTATATTTCTTATGAAAATGTAAAACCAATATTGAAATCACGAGTTTAATGATTTTAACCCATTAAAACAATTTTAATTTAATTTTATCTATTTTTAAAATTTTAAATGAATTTTGGATACGTATATGATTATATAAATGAACTCGAGATTTTAACAACCGTAGGTACGGGTTGTTAAACAATTCCAGCTCACACTGCGGTTTTAAAAAAACTAGTACAGGACTTACAAATAAACTCCAAGACGCCGCACCAGAAAGAAAGAAAGAAGCAAAGACGAGCTCAAACAATTTTCAATGGCAACTACTGCTCTATCAAGAAAAGCAAACCACCTGCGCCACACCTACCGATGTCTCACTTCTCGCTACCTCTCTCACTGCACCACCACATCATCAAATCCACCTTCACCTCTTCCTCGATCGGTTCGTTCGTTGAGTCTTTTCGTGAATTTTCAATTTCAGTTTTACTAACTCAGGAATTTGATCTTTTATCTTTTCTATTTTAGGTTTTACCTCTCGGTGAAGGAATCCAGTCGCTGCCACAGATTACTCAAAGATTTCTGTTTAGCACTTCAATTCCTGCTACCACTACTGTTGTTGATTCAGAGACTTCGAAAAACACTGAAGAGGCTAAATCTGATGGAAGTGAAAAGTCTGGGGATTCAAATCATCAAGATGATAAAAATAATGCTAGAAGAACAGTGCGGCGTGGGGTATTTTTTTTTTCCATTTCTATCTTAAATTAGGGTTTTGTTTCGTCAGCTTTTATAATATAATTTGACTGATTAATGTTATTATTATGGAATTAATTATCTTTTGCAGCCTATTTCATGGTTGAGTTTTCTGTTTCTGGCGGCTACTGGAGCTGGATTAATTTGGTACTATGACAGGATGAAGAAGCAACGTATTGAAGGTAGATGATTTCTATGGTGAGTTTGATGTTTGTTGATTTCTTAAGTAAATGGTAACTAATTAGTTTGGAAATTAATTAACTTAATCAATTGTAAGAAGTACATGTAGTAGCTTCACCACTCTGCTTTGAAAATTGTATTAAGTGAAATATAATGTACAATTATTTGTAAAAAACTATAGTAATTTTCCCCTGAGTTCACATCCCTAGTTTAGCGCTTTAAGTAGGAGATAAATGGATACTGCCGTGTTAAATCCCTGTCCAAGACAAGTTGGTGTGTTTGCGTGATTATTTGAGGGATTAACAGCTTGTTATCTTCCTTTTTTTTTTTCTTTTCTTTTCTATATCTGGTTGAATTTTAAATCATGGGGCCTGTTATAAGCTAGCTATTCTATCACTCTGGTTCACTCTGTGGATTGGAGCACGCACCTTATGTTTGCACAAGACAGAATCTTCATGTTTGATTTGTATAGTATCAGGTTGATATGGAGAAAAGTAAGAATATAAGTTAACCGCTTCTGTCTTATTCAAAATTTTCATTCAAGTTTCTCTTGAATAGATTGATAACTTGCTTTAAAGGGTAATTGAATTTGACCATTTTAAGTATTAGATTGTATGGTTTGTGTTTTTGTGTTGATAATTTTGTGTGTGCAGCTATAAATAAAACTTCTGCAATTGTGAAAGTGGGGCCATCTGTGGGAAAACCAGAGATTGGAGGCCCATTTAATCTTATTGATCATGATGGAAAGCCTGTTTCAGAGAAAGACTTTATGGGGAAATGGACAATGATATATTTTGGTTTTACTCATTGCCCTGATATTTGCCCGGACGAGCTGCAAAAGCTAGCTGCTGCAATTGATAAAATAAGTGAGTTGCTGATATTTTCTTTTGATAGGAACTTATTGCTTATAATTAGTTAATTACTAACACAAATACAAGTTTTTATAATAGAGAAACACTGATTTATTTGGATGAAAAATGCTCTAGTCATCTGATTCTAGGATTATGAGGAGCCAGAGCACTGTATTAGAACAATTTATTGTCATAGATGAGATGTATTGGAGATTTTGTTGATTCAAATAATTATTTCGAATATTTACTGAAATCCTTTTTTATGTGCTGTCTATTGCTCATAAATCATAATATTTCAAAAGTCTATGAACTGTTCTCTAATTGCTGGAATTTTGTGACTCCTTTTATAAATATACATGGAACAAGTACCAATACCAGCAAGTGCTGGATTTTTCAGCCTCATGACTCCTTTTATAAATATATTTCACGCATATTTGTACAGATGCAATTTCTGTCAGCCTTTGTTATTACATGATGTGGTTTTGAACTATTTGCTCAATGCTTGCAGAGGAGAAGGCAGGGTTTGATATCGTGCCTGTATTCATAACTGTGGATCCTGAGAGAGATAATGTTGAGCAAGTACGCGAATATGTCAAAGGTACTTCTATACACATTTGGATTACAATTTTAATTTATTCCCATGTTCCACTTGTAATTTAATTAGTGATTTTTCATCTTTTCCTCCATTACAGAGTTCCATCCAAAACTAATTGGGTTAACAGGCAGCCTAGAAGAGATAAAGAAAACTGCTCGTGCATACAGGATCTATTATATGAAGACATCTGAAGAAGATTCAGATTACCTTGTGGATCACTCCATAATCACGTAAATATTTCTTATGGGCATGCTTAGTCTTAATTGAACTCCCTTTCCGTGAACTTCAAACTTTCAAATTAACTTTCCATCTCTTAAACTCTCTACTTCTTTGGTGGTTCGAGTATGACAAGAATAATGTCTACTCCCAGTGGAGACTTAAGACAGACAATTAATTGAGCTTACGTAGCATATAACATTTTCAACATCAGAGGGGGACTGCATGCGTTTTCAACCTTTGTTTTTAAATTTCTGTTCGTTAACAATATCTCCATAATCTTGTGCAGATATTTGATGGACCCTAACATGGAACTAGTGAAATTCTTTGGGAAGAACAACGATGCTGATGCTCTTGCAGATGGTGTTATTAAGGAGATGAAGCAGTACAAGTCCATAAAAGCAAAAGCTTAGTTATTGTTTCTCTTCAGCTGAACTATTTTCTATGGAATTTTTCAGTGGTTCTTCTTGTGCATTGAGAGCACCTTGGATTTTCCTCAGTTGGATTTTTTATTTGATAATACCTGGAGTTTTGCAAAATCCAGATAAAAACCCATTGGTCTATAAGGGTAGTTGTTTAGTTGCGGGAAAAATAAATAAACAGAAGAGATCTACTGTTACCGACTTGATCATCCTTGGGCCTGTAAGAACTGATGCAGAAAGTTTTTCTGATATATTTTTTTTCTAATTTAATGAGATTTGGGTTATGCAAAATCCACAGTTTTGTTATAAGAAATACAGCCATTGAAGTCATTGTATTCGTTACTATATTCAAATTCAATAGCTATAACTGTCACATCTGTATCATAGAAAAAAAAAACCCTCCAACGGCGGCCATTTTGGCCTTCCTCTTGCCCAAGCAAGAGTCATTATAGATTATAAAACGACTTGGCACAGCGGTATATCTTGGCATCTTGACCATAGCAATATCCTGATTGTATTTTAATAAATAAAAATCCGAAGTTGTTGGCTTCGTCAAGTCAATACTTGGAAAAAAGAAAATAAAAAATGCTCCTTGAATCCAAATTTCCGAACCCAATCTTATTGCCCAAGCCATAGATCACTATAAAACGACTCATACCCTGCAATCTTGAGTTCTTCAACTCACCACAACAATGGCAGAAGTGAAGCTACATGGTTTCTGGTCCAGCCCTTTTAGCTGCAGAGTTATCTGGGCTCTGAAACTAAAAGGTGTAGAGTATGAATACATAGAAGAAGACCTTCTTAACAAGAGTGAATTGCTATTGAAATACAATCCAATTTATAAAAAGATCCCAGTCCTTGTTCATGACGGCAAGCCAATTGCTGAGTCTCTTGTCATTCTAGAATACATTGAAGAAACATGGCCGGAGAATCCCTTGCTGCCAAGAGATCTTTACGACAGAGCCATGGCTCGATTTTGGATCCAATACGGAGCAACTAAGGTAAACAATTCCCGTGAACCCATGGCCTCAATTACCCCATGTAACATAGATAGATACACACACTGTGCTACAGCGTTCATAAGGCCTAACAATATTTTGGGGGCAGAGTCCTATCCTTTATTTTTTAATGATCGTAGAAGCTTATTCCCCACATTGACATGGTACATGTAGAAAAATTTAATGATTTCTTCTAATATATATAAAAAATAGAATATCTTCTTAACCATCTCGATTGTTTTTGTAAAGCTTTTCTTAGAAAATGTTTAAATTAATATTTTTTTCACTATTTTCCCTTAAATATATCCACTCACATCTTGGAAATGTCCACAGTAATTAGAAATCTGCACTTAATCATTTATTTTTGTTTAAGAACTTCCTCCCTGACCTTCCCCCCCCCCCCCCCCCCCCACCCCTTATAATCCAGTGTGCCGATGCTATTGGAGCGTTATACGTAGCAAGCGAAGAAGAAAAGGAGAAGGCAGCGAAAGAAATATTGGAAGTGCTGAAAATCCTCGAAGATCAAGCCCTCGGAGACAAAAAGTTTTTTGGGGGCGACAATATAAATCTAGTAGACATCTCATATGGACCATGTGCTTACTGGTTGCCGGCCTTGGCAGAAGCAGTGGGTGTAAAAGTGCTGGAACCAAGCACGCTACCTAAATTACATGCCTGGGCTAAGAACTTCATTGAAGTTCCTGTGATTAAAGAGAACATTCCTGAGCATGACAAGATGACGGCCTATTCGAGAAGTGCTAGGGAGAAGTTAGGCAAGAACCGGCCTTTGTAATACTTTCGATTTTTGAAAGTATATTCCATGTATGTCTTTGCTTTGGTTATGTAACCTTTATCTCTGAATAACTAATAATTGTGGCGGCAGCCATTCATGTTGTTTGATGAGTTCCAGAAAATACAATTATCCCGTAAATAAGGTTTTTATATTAGATAATTAGTTAATTAATTAGTCTTTGTAGTTTTATTTATTTTCTTAGATAAAATAATTAATAGCTTGTGCTTAATTTGCTATATATTATTTTTTTTAGGCTTCACTACCCTCATGGTTTTGTTCTTGGTGACGCGAGCTTATTTCTGGACCTGACGCCCCAAAACATATATGACAAGTTAGCAACCAGCACTTTTAATAAGAACAACTATCAATCCCTTACCCGTCGATGTGGGATATGACAATCCACCACCCTTAAAGAATCCGACGACCTCGTCCGCACAACAGAACAGCCAGTGAGATCGGCTCTGATACTAAATGTAACAGCCCGATCCAATTTGCTATATATTATCCGCTTTAGACCTTACTACCCTCACAGTTTTGTTTTTGGTGACGCAAGTCTATTTCTGAACCTGATATTCTAAAATGCATATGATAAGTTAGTAACCAGTATTTTTAACAAGGATAGTTACAAATCCCTCACCCACCGACATGAGATATGACAGAAATCTTCTCTCAAGTAATCGAATTGGGATCGTTTTGTGAAGCCACTGGATGATAATCTTTTACAAAGATAAATGGTTTCAGTTTTGAACGATGCGTGACAAAGAAATAAAGAAACTGGAGCCAACACACAGAAGCGAAAAACAATCAGCCCGAGAGGGATTGAAGAAGCAAAATGTTTTTTTTTTTTTAAAAAAAAAAACACTCATGGTATGGATTTCTAGCGACACTCTAATTGTGTGAAACTGAATTGGTAGGCGCGCGACACAACTTCACAATAAAAAAACTCAGTTAAATCCTTTTCTTATAATTTTTTTAATATAAGTTTTATCAGATTAATAAAATTTTTGGTTAAAGAATAAATTGAGATTTTTTTAAAAAAATTTAAACAAAGAGGTTTTCTACATAATTCATAGGTTGGTTTTTTATGAAATATTATAGTTGGATTCTATATGAATAATTTATATTTAGATTGATATATTTATGAAGAGATTTATTTTTCGTGCCCTTTTTCAAAACTCAAATCCAAAATGATAAAAAACAAACTCTCATCTACAACTATTTCGAAAAGGAATTTAGCAAGGAATTGAAAATCACAAGGGTTTAAGGTCAACACTAGATAATAGTCTCATAAAATTATAGAAAGTCTGAATTATTATTGAATTGCCGAATTAGCCCACAAGTTGGGTTAAGGTTAGTAAAATTATAAAAATAATAAATCCTGATTATTCAATAAAATAAAAATGTTTTTCAACTCCTAAGAATTTATAAAAATATTTAAGGATAAAAAAAAAACAAATACCTAAAACAATAGGAATTTGAGGCTCGAAACAACCCTCGACAAGCAACCTTTTTTTTTAGTAATATATCTATTTCAAACACAAGTATGTTTTAAAATAACAAAGTCTTAACCAATGACCATGAATCTCTTTTTAGTCTTTTTTTCGCTCAAAGAAAGGAAAAAAATAAAAATTACTCAAATTATGAAAGATCACCAGCAACACGCACTCTGAAATGATAGCTTGTGTCGTTCTAACATCCAGAGCTGAGATTACGATCAAACTACTTTAAGAATATGAAGAACATCATCTACACCACTGTCATCCTATCATTTGTGCGCGGTGGTTTGTCTTATCAAGATCAACATCTGACATCTCAACTCCTCCGATATCTTCTTCACCAAATATTATATAGTTTTGCGAGCTCGGGAGGGAGAGACACATTTAGCTTAATTTGATGTAGAAGGTGCATTTAAGACAAAAATGGATGGCCTATAGGCAAGGGTCCACTCTGCCTCTTCCTCGACCGACACAACAAGGCCTAAATCTATCTTGTGCTCCCGTCTCCTAGCCGTCCTCTTCGGTTCTTAATTTCTTTATTAAAGTTTGCCTGTGTTCTGTACTTTGTATATTTTGTTTGATAGCCCAAGTCTTATTCAATTGTCACATTTGAAATTGTAAGGAAATTGGCTTAGATAAGATCGCCAACAATATTATTGTAAGTTGTTGGCTTCGTCAAGTCAATACTTGGAAAAAAGAAAATAAAAAATGCTCCTTGTATCCAAATTTCCGAACTCAATCTTATTGCCCAAGCCATAGATCACTATAAAACGACTCGTACCCTGCAATCTTGAGTTCTTCAACTCACCACAACAATGGCAGAAGTGAAGCTACATGGTTTCTGGTCCAGCCCTTTTAGCTGCAGAGTTATCTGGGCTCTGAAACTAAAAGGTGTAGAGTATGAATACATAGAAGAAGACCTTCTTAACAAGAGTGAATTGCTATTGAAATACAATCCAATTTATAAAAAGATCCCAGTCCTTGTTCATGACGGCAAGCCAATTGCTGAGTCTCTTGTCATTCTAGAATACATTGAAGAAACATGGCCGGAGAATCCCTTGCTGCCAAGAGATCCTCACGACAGAGCCATGGCTCGATTTTGGATCCAATACGGAGCAACTAAGGTAAACAATTCCCGTGAACCCATGGCCTCAATTACCCCATGTAACATAGATAGATACACACACTGTGCTACACTGTTCATAAGGCCTAACAATATTTTGGGGGGCAGTCCTATCCTTTTTTTTTTTTTTAACAATCTTAGAAGCTTATTCCCCACATTGACATGGTACATGTACAAAAAATTAATGATTTCTTTTAATGATTGTAAAGTTTTAACGTAAAAGATATAAAAAAATAGCATATCTTATTAACCATTACATCGTTTTATAAAATTTTTTTGGAAAATATTTAAATTAATATTTTTTTCAATGTCCACAGGAATTAGAAATTTGCACTCAATCATTTATTTTTGTTTACGAAATGCCTCCATGACCATTTCGAAATGTCCACAGGAATTAGAAATTTGCACTCAATCATTTATTTTTGTTTACGAAATGCCTCCATGACCATTCCTCCCCACCCCCCCTTATAATCCAGTGTGCCGATGCTTTTGGAGCGTTCTTCGTAGCAAGCGAAGAAGAAAAGGAGAAGGCAGCGAAAGAAATATTGGAAGTGCTGAAAATCCTAGAAGATCAAGCCCTCGGAGACAAAAAGTTTTTTGGGGGCGACAATATAAATCTAGTAGACATCTCATATGGACCATGTGCTTACTGGTTGCCGGCGATGGAAGAAGCAGTGGGTGTAAAAGTGCTGGAACCAAGCACGCTACCTAAATTACATGCTTGGGCTAAGAACTTCATTGAAGTTCCTGTGATTAAAGAGAACATTCCTGACTATGACAAGATGTTGGCCTCTATGAGAGTTGCTAGGGAGAAGTTAGGCAAGAACTAGCCTTTGTAATACTTTCGATTTTGAAAGTATATTCCATATATGTCTTTGCTTTGGTTATGTAACCTTTATCTCTGAATAACTAATAATGGTGGCGGCAGCCATTCATGTTGTTTGATGAGTTCTTAAAAATCCAAAGTAATTAAGTAATAAAATTTTCATATTAGATAATTAGTTAATTAATTGTTAATGATAATTTCATCCATTTTCTATAATTAAGGTATAGCTGATAGCACTTATACTTGGTAGATTAATATGGCTTGTGACTAATACTTGCAAGGACTCTCAAATGCTTAAGTAAATATTTTTTTAAAGAGAAAGTACAATAATATTCTATAAAGATATGCTTTCAAATATGTATGTAGTAGAGAATGAAAATTATGAACTTTCTTTTAAAGGACTCATGATGTATAACCTACGAGTTTTTTTTTTTTTTTTTTGTGGAGATGAGGGGCTGGAGTATAATTTTTTTTTGTGATATTTTAAGTTGTATTGTAATTTATATTCTACTCATTTTATCCGGTTAAAAGATGGAGACATTTCAGGTCATGAGAGACTTTATTACATTTAATGGTGTTGGTGGAGCATATAGATTTGTTTAATTAAGTTTATTTGTTGAGAAATAGTTCATCTACGATCTTATGTAAAAATCTATAAAATTGATGATATTAGATTCATGTATTATGTTTGAATCCATGGGTGCAGCGAATCCAGCCATGCCCGGGATGCGATGATAAAAAAATTCTCGGGATCAACATCCTCATAAGTCGTACACCAAGCCCATCTCATTGGCCTCGCACATCTCATTGGCCTAGCAGTGCCAAGCCAAGTTACTAGACCTGGCAACAATGACTGGATCTGGCAATGCCAAAGACCCAATCATCTCTTGGACCAGACCCAACACGCCTTGCACACTAGTAGACCCAGTCATAGCCGAGTCTGGCTAATGCCAAACCTAATTATCTCTTGGATCTGGTCAGTGTTAGACACAATACAGAAAGTTAAGTTCACCATCCAACCGGTTTTTCTTATCATTTTCTCGATTTTTTTAATAATAATGATTTTTTTTAAAATCCTTTTAATATACATGATAATTACCATCAAAATATTTTATTGCAAATCTTGTAAAAATCAATCTAACTTTTTAAGTTTACTTTATAATTGGAACTTAATTTATAAGTATGAATGCATGATAATGGTGTTTAATTAACAATATATATATATACATACCGCTTGATCCAAGAAAGAAAAACAAAGAAATAAAGAAACTGGAGCCAACACACAGAAGCGAAAAACAATCAGCCCGAGAGAGAGAGAAGTAGAAAAAAAAAACAACACTCTTGTTCTGAATTTTAGCGACCCTCTAGTGGCGTGAAACTGAATTAGTATGCGACATAACTGGACTTTTCATGGCCTTAATTTCTGCCTGTTAAAGAAGGAAAAAAAAAAAAAAAAACAACACCAACACACGAGCCTAAACTAGAGAGTATTCGGAAATACAGATTTTTAAAAGATTTAAATTTTATTTTATTAAAAATTAAATTTTTTTATGTTTTAGATCATTTTAATATATTTTAGCATGAAAAACACTTTCAAACAGGTCTAAAAGGTACATGTTCCTGCACTTTCTCTAGGCCTGCATGCATGAGTTTTTTTATTTTTTATTTTCTTGATTTTCTTGATTTTATCTTTTAATATTAATTTTTTATTGGATTTTTTTTTCAATTTTAATAATTATTTACAAATTTCTTTGATGTTTTTTTTAATAAAATAAAATATGATTTGATTTTTACTTAACTTACAAATAAAATTTCAATATTATTTTTCTAATATTAGAAAATATTCTCTTACAGTCTTATTTAATTTTTTTAAAAATTTTATTTAATTTTTTCCTCTAGGACTGGCATGCGACACCACTGGGCTAGGTCTCTTTTAATATTAGTTTTTTAATATTATGATTTGAGTTTTTTTGTTTATTATTATTTTTTTATTTTTTTTATTTTATCTTTTAATATTAGTTTTTTTCATTGGTTATTTTTTCAATTTTAATAATTTTTAACAAATTTCTTTGATGTTTCTTTTAATAAAATAAAATATAATTTGATTTTTAACAATGAAATTTTAATATTTATTTTCTAATATTAGAAAGCATTCTTTTTATGTAGCTTTACTTAATTTTTTTCTTTAATTTTATTCAATTTCTTTCCTCTACATGTTTTTTTTATTAGATAAAAACATTAGTTTCAAGAAATAAATTTATTAAATACAATCAATTATGGCCTGTTTTTTTATATTAAATATATACATCAACATCTATCTTTTAACTTTGTAATTTTGCTTTTTTTATTAAATATCATTTAGCTTTTATTTGGTTTTCACATAAAATGATACATTATTTTTGTGATATCTACAAACTTGAATGAAAATTTTTTTCCTTAATTTTATTTAATTGCTTTCATATGTATATTTATTTTATATTATCATTTGATTAAATAAAAATTTAATTTTAATAAATAAAATAATTAAATATAACTGAATACATGACCTATGTTATACGATCAAATATCTTGATCTACTTCAATCTCTTGATTTTTCTAGTTCAGTATTTAGTTATTGTTAATGATATTTTTTTTGCTTTTATTGATACAAATAGTTCTTGATTTTTATTTAATTAGATGTATTCATAAATTTTTTTTAAATTATATATGTCTCAATTCTTTCCAGTTTTGTTTTTATTTATGGTAAATTGAATTAATCTAATTTCATGACTTAGAATGCAGAATAAGCATGTTCTAAACATCTAAGACTTGTTTGGCATAACTTTCAAAAAGCAACGTTGACCTAACTAGTATACAGGGACAAACATCCATAGGCACAGGTTGGAACAAGAAAAGCTCGATCCTAAACTGCTCCACTTACCATATTAAATTCATGGATAATCATGAAGTGATCATCTCCTTTTGTTCTAATGCAAAAACTCAAAATCTGAACAAATCTGGAGGAACGTCGCCCAACAACTTATGCTGTGTGTCGACCACCCTCAATCCGCAAGCACTGCTTCATTCTTGATGCCAAGCTTGCTCAAAGATATGTAAAGCTCAATCAAGTTTCACCCGCCACCTAACCCACATCACAAATTTCATGACCGAACAAGATATGTACAGCATAGTTTCATTCATTGGCGAGAAAAAAAAAATGAAAAGAAGCGAGCAACAAAGAAAGCAGAGGTAAAAATTTCTCACCTGAATATTTAATATCCGCTCCCCAAAATCCAATTTGAAAGCTTATGATAACAACAAGCATCCATCACACACACTGCAGATTGCTTTTCTGATAATTTCACCATAAGGAAGTACATGATAGAAAGACCCCATTGACCAACAGCAGAACCAACTCAGGAAATAGGGACATTTCATGAACAAATTAGAGAGAAAATTTACCTTGGCTGTTGTTGGGCCAAACATTTGCAACTAGTTTTGTTGTTTTCATTTTTGGCATCAGCGGATGCGATTGAAGCGAGAAAATGGCTCAGGATTTGCTTTCGGAGCAGCTTTAGCCACTTCTGGAACGCCAAAAACGTTCCAGAATCTCAGTGTTTCATCCCCTGCTGCGGTTGCCACTGTACAGCCATCCGGACTCTGAGAGAAAAAAAAAAGACAGTTAAAACACAGGAAGTCAAGACAGATTAACAAAATTAAGTTTCGATCCTTAAATTATTACCTGAGCCATATAAAGGACTCTAGAAGTATGGCCAGTGAGCTCAGCCATTTTCAACATAGATGGATATTTCCAAAGGACGAGTTGATTTTGAGAGAACCCATGAGAGCTAAGCAGTTCCCTCTCATTCTTGTTCCACAGCAGAGCACAAACTTGAGACCCAGTGTCTATGGAATTCAAGCATGCACCTGTGTGTGTATTCCAAAACTTAATACTCCTATCTCCTCCACCGCCTCCAGAGGCTAGCAAATTCCCTTGGAAAGGACACCAAGCAAGAGCTTTCACTGCAGAAGTATGCTCCTCGAGCCTGTGAAACCATTGTGTGGCCGAGTTTGATGATGCCACAGATCTATCCCATATATGAATTATATTATCATTCCCTCCACTTGCTAATTGCTGGCCTGAAGCTGACCATTTAAGCCCACAAACCTCTTGTTGATGCCCTCTGTAAGTCTCAACAATGTGTGATCTAATTCTCACATCATTGTTAATTATTTTAGCATCCATTCCTCCAGTTGTCAGGATGTGATTGTTCCATGCCATTGACCCAACTCTCGACCTGTGACAACCTCTCAAGGTTCTTAGCTGACAACATCATGAAACAAATTAGGTAAGCAAACAATGAAAGGAGAAAACCTTAGAAGTAGACAAGGCAACATCGGAAAAAGAATAGGTACCTGTTTACAGGAAGCAGAATCCCATAACTGTACAATAGAATTATTCAAGCCAATGGCAAGGTGGAGTCCATCAGGAGCCCAATTGACACTAGTGACAGGCCCATCTTCATCACCAACTGTAACCAATTCTGAGGTAGAACCATTTGAAGCATCCCACAAGTACACTGTGTTATCAAGAGCTATGGCTAGAACATTCTTGCTGCCCCAATCCAGTAAGTTAAGGTAGAAATCATCCACAAGATCAGGTGCATCCAATGTTCTCTCTGACGTCTGAGGAATGTATCTCCGGGGCTTGGTGGGCTTGGCTTGGTAGTGAAGAGAGGAGGATAAGTGGTCTTGAGGGATAAGTTCAACAGGTGTAGGAGGCTTGTTCTTGAAGGCTAGAATTCGAGTTCGGTTCAGGTTCAAGGCTTCTGCAAGTTGCTTCCTGTATGCCTCTCTTGATGGTGAGTTGACTGTAGCTGTTGGGTTCTCTTTTCCTCCTTTTCTTCCTTGTGTTAGCATGTAATGGGCATAATCTAAGTCCATGGCTGATCGGTTTGGTATAAATCTATCTAGCTGTTACAAGCATGAATTTTGTAAGAACCCAATTCAAAATTGATCAAATTATAATATAGACTCTGATTTTTTTCATAATTTTTTAATTTAGTCCACTTGTAAAAAAAATCATATGTTTGTCTTTAACCTTTAAAAATAAACTTTTGTTTCAGTTTGCAGTGGGTGAAATTGGAGAATTTCAATAGCAATGAAGAATATTTTCGGAAAAACAAAATTCAATTGTTATAAAAAACTAATAAAAGGACTAATTTACAAGAAGATATAAATATAACACAATTCGATTTTTTCTTTCTTGTTTTGGTCAAGAAGAATTGATTCCTGATCAAGAGATTGTAACAAGAAAAAAAGAAATTAAAATGGAAAAAAATTGAAGTATCTTACGTTATCTTTAGAATTCTTTCTATGAAGAAACTGTTCTTGGAGGGGGAACCGGGATTGTGCTTTCAAGTATGAAGAAGAGTTCAAAGATCCTGCATCCATCACGTCAATATCAAAAAATAAACAATAAAACAAGAACGAATAATAAAAAAATAAGAAAGAAACACTTTGCAAAAACAGAGGTTAAGATTAAAGAAACCCAGCAAAAAATTAAAAAAATAATAATAAACAAAATAAGAGAGGGAGAGAGAGAGAGAGAGAGAGAGAGAGAGATTTGTTGTTGATCTTGTGAGAGCGATTAATCGTGAATTATGAAATGAAACTGGTGCTGCTTAGAATTAATGAATGGCAAATGAGTGTGATATTTCGAAGATAGATAATATAAATAGAGAGAGATGAGGAGTTTTTTCAAATTACATTTTGGAAAGCTCAACGGCCACTTTTTTTTTCCCTTGGAAGAGCCGTTGTAAATTTTATTGACGAAACTGTCCCTTTCTTTATTGGGCTTGGGCTCACTAAACTAGTGGAGAAAGCCCAAATAAAAATTCAGTGATTAAATATTTAATCTAAGATAAAGTTTTTTTTGGAATCATTTTTACTTGATCAAGTATAAAAAATAATATTAAAATTTAATTATGCCAAAAATCTCTTTATAAATATTTAGATTTAATTAAACATAATTCATTAATAATAAAAATGTATAATATGAAATTTGCTGATATTAAATATACAATTTTAAAATTATTAAAAATGCTTAGAAGATTCAAAGTTTTTCAGGTTACTAAAAACTTTATAAACAGCATATAATTTTTCTTATGTTGCTAATTTTAAGGAAGCATATTATTTTATTTAAATAATTCGAATCACATGTGGAAAATGTGATAAAAAAACTAATATATTTAAAAAATTATAAACTTTTTCTAGGAATATTTCTATTTAATTAAATGTATAAGTAAAATACTAAATTAAAAAAATGTTAAATAATGAAAATCACGTGTGGAGGATGTGATAAAAAACTGTTGCTTATTTATAAGAAATTATACTATACTTCAAACATATAGAAAAATTATTGTGCTGGTTTTGTGCATATAAAGTCAATGTACTGTGAACTACATTGCAAATATAGGATCGTAGGGATGCTATTTTTTTTATTTTTATTTTAAAAATTATTAATGTATGTTGGCTCAAGGTATATTTATCAGACCCAAAATTATTAAAAAATATTATTTAGAATACTTTCAAGGTAGTTTAAATAATTTTTTATAGAAAAAATTAACAAAAATAATTATGATTTTGATTTATGATATTTTAAGACTAATTTAAATGTTTTTTATTAAAAAAAATTAACTAGTTTTTCAATTTAAAATACTTCAATGATATATTAAATGTTTTATATATAAAAAAAATATTAATTAGACACTGATGCCATATCCAAAGCTTTTGGGTTTTGCTTAACTGATAGATCTAAGAGCTTATAATAAAAAAAATTTTAAAAAATTTAATAATGATTTCTGTTTAGATTACTTCAAGGATATTTTAATTTTTTTAATAAAAAATAAAAATAATTTATAAAAAACTTAATTAGAATTTTTGTTTAGAATACTTTAAAGGTAGTTTAAATATTTTTTTAAAAAAATAAAAAAAAATTTTAAAAAGATTATTTAGGATACTGCAAGGATAATTTTAATGATTTTTTTATAGAAAAAAATAAAATTTTATTTTGAAAAAATTAAGTAGGGTTTCTATTTAGGATGTTTATAGGATAATTTAAATGTTTGTTTACAATAAAATAAAAAAATTAAAAAAAAATTAATTAAAATTTCAGTTTAGGAGATACTTCAAGTGTAGTTTAAATGGTTTTTATAGAAAAAAATAAAAAAAAACATATATAAAAACATTAATTAGGATTTCTATTTAGAATACTTTAAGAGTAATTTAAATGTTTTTCTATAAAAAAAATAAAAAAATTATAAAAAAATTAATTAGCATTTCGGTTTAGGATACTTCAAGGATAATTTAAATATTTTTTTAGAAAAAATAAAAAAACATGTATAAAAAAATTAATTAACATTTTTGTTTAGGATACTTTAAAAATAGTTTAAATGTTGTTTTTATAATAAATAAATAAATAAATTAAGATTTCTATTTAAGATACTTCAAGATAGTTTAAATGTTTTTTCTATAAAAAACTATAAAAATAATAATTAGCATTTCGGTTTATAATATTTTAAGAATAGTTTAAGTGTGTGTTTTAGAAAAAATAAAAAATATTTATAAAAAAATTAATTAGTATTTCTGTTTATGATACTTTAAGGGTAGTTTAATTTTTTTTTATAAAAAATATTTTTTGAAAAAAAACATTAATTAGAATTTATGTTTAGAATACTTTAAAGATAATTTAATTTGTTTTTATAAGAAATAAAAAATAATTATAAAAAAATTATTTAGTATTTTAGTTTATGATATTTCAATGGTAGTTTAAATGTTTTTTTAATAACAAATTAAAATAATTAATTAGGCATAACCACTAGATTCAACCAGACTCAAGGCCCTTGGGTTTAGTTTGGACGCCGAATTTAAAACACTTAAAATATTCTTTATATTTTTAAAATTTTTTTATGTTTTTTGAAAACATATTATTCACTCATTATAAAGTGTGGGCCAATATACTAGTTAGTTATATGACGCGTGCATTATCATTAGTGGAATAAAGTAAAAAATAATGATTAATTTATTTTTTCAATAAACTAAATGCTATTGCAAATATCACATATAAATTTATACATGAAAATATTACGTTTTAAATACTATACAATATTTGAATAAATTCTTCGAAATAAAAATACTAATTTGTAAACTAACAACCAGTTAATAGTTTTATCTATATTATATCACTTTAAAATAATAACAATTAACCATTCTTTTGCGTGATGTTTTAAGCGGAGAGATGTCCTTTCATTTGTTGACAATTATTTATTGAATTTTTTGTTTCCGTAACGTTTTTGTTCTTGTAAAAAATTTAAAAAAGATAAAGATAACACACACCTTTGTCTTAACTAAAAAAATTATATTGTTGAACTTTTCAATTTATTATTTATTTCTTCTAAATATGTATATGGTTGATGTTACAAAATTGTTTAAAAATGAAGGTTTTGAGTATTTGAATAAAGGATGATTACATATTTATATTAATATTTTTTTAAAAAAAGTTCACGAAGTTAATGATTGATAATAGAAGAACTAACACCTCTAAAATAATTATTTTTTTGGGGGATTTAGGGATATCTTGATAGTTAAATCAATAATTTTTAATAAGATATTTCAATAAATAGGATAATAAACTTTAAATTCCAGGAACAAAAATGTTTTTTATTAGTTATGTATGATAAATGTTTTGAAAATAAAATTATGAATACTTATAAAGATTATAAAAAATGTGAATTATTTATTTTGGTGGTTTAGATAGTATATATAGCCTCTAAACTTTGTTATGTTGCTTGAATGGAGAGGTTAAAACGTTATTTATTTTTTATAGTATTAATGAGGGATAAATATCTATTACACAATATTAATGAGGGATAAATATCTCTTATACAATATTAATGTTGATGGAAATATGGAAAACCTTTAGAAGACTTTTATACATTTAGGGATGTAGGAAAAAGATTATTCTTGACTTTTAACATTTTATGTCAAAAGACATAAAAATAAACAAATAAATCATTGTGATCTAATATGAGACTTCAAAAAATTATCAACTTCGTATGTATTTGGACTTGGAATAATTCCAAACTTAAGGGTGATGGATCTAGCAGCTTATCAGACCTATATATACTTGAGCTCAACGCATAACTGAACCTAAGAACATTAAGTTTGGTGTCTCGCCAAATTTATATGTTCTTGAACTCAATATATAACCGAATCCAATGATGTTGGGTATGACATCTCGATAGATCCACTTGCATTCGAGCTCAGCACGTAGCTGAACTCAATGATGTTAGGTATAATATCTTGCTAGATCTATATTTACTTGAGCTAATCATGTAGCTGAACTTAAAGGTATATGCCATACCCACATGCATTTGGGCTCTGTTATGTAATGAGTTCGACATCTTACTAGAATTATATGTATTTAGTTGAATTAAAGAGTATTGAGTCTACAAGCAAGCTAGACTCGTGTCATCTAGACTTGGTATTCTACTAAGTTTAAGTTTAAGTATTTTGAATTATTACTTTTCTTTGACCCTTTTAATTATATATATATATTTCATTCTTTTACCACTTTTCATATGTGCGAAGAGCCAATTGTGCATCCCTGGCGCATGATCCGTAGCAGCTTGCACATTCAGCACGCGCCAACATTCCATGGTAGAAGGGCACTGAGCACACAGATGATCAGTAGACTCTTCTGCATGCCGCACAGCACACACGAAGTATCCGCTAATCCCACTGCATGCATAGCTAGCTGGGCTCAGTTTTCGTAGGGAGATAGCCATGCCCGATTCTCCAAAGAAAATGCATTATTTTGAGAGGGAGTTTTAACTTCCATGGTTTCTTCCACTCGCCCTGCTTTACGTCCCCCACGTCTAGATTCTCCACTTCTAATGCTATTTTATAGCCTGATTTTGCCGAATGGGAGCCTTCCCTGTTGAAATGCCAAATGAGCTTGTCCTCCAGTCGGCGAGAGAACGGAATGCTGATGATAACAAGGAAATCCCTTTGGTTAAACAGAGTCTCCATTAAGTTCCAATCCCATCCCAACTTGAGGAGGAATGTTCTGTGATGTCTCCCCCTAAAATCTTGAGCATGTTTTCCCAGTGATTTATTAAGCAAAACCAAATGTCTGGTAAGCAGCTTATTCTTTAAAAGTATTTGTAATTAAAAATATATTAATTTTTTTTATGTATTTTATATTTTTAATATCAATATATAAAATCATTGAAAATACCTAAAAAATATCAATTTAATAATTTTTCAAATAAAAAATAATTTGAAAAATAAAAACTATGATATGGTTATATGTTTGTAGCTACAATACCATTAACAACAAGTCATCGAATATCTGAAATAATAAAATAATTGTTATTATTATTATTATTATTTACCAATTTCACTTTTTCAAGTTTTCATAGAGATAAATATTTTTGTTTACTAAGTTGATCGGTATCTCAAAATTCTTTATAAAAAAATTATTAAAAAACAAGTATTCAAAATATAAAATTTTAAAAATTAATCAAATTAACCCAAAAGAAGCTCCTATAAAAAGAAATTCATCATGACCATAAACTTATCCAAAAGAAGATTAATCTTAGCTAAGACAAAAACAGATCAATTCTAAAGTTAAATAAATAATTAGGGTACCCATAACTTATCTCATCTAAGCTATTGTTGGTGGATACCCTAATTAGGTGATTATCGTGTTCTAAAATTATAGAATCCCGCAAGTCACAATATCATGCCAAGTAAATATAATTTCGGATATACCTTAATTAGTCCAACACAACAGATTTTATCAATTAAGTGTCAAATGTTTGACACATTTCTCAATTGGATCCTTTTATCCATGTTTGTTAATACTTTCCAAGTCTTTCCAGAAAGAATTTGATTAAAAAAATTTAATTAAAAGATTTTTGAAACATTTTGACCTAATTGATAATTAATTATCTTGTTTTTAAATTAATTAGAGATTTCTTCTATAAATCTCAACTGATTGGATAACATTAGCACCGTATCTATTCAACTCAACCTAGCTTAATAGGTCAATTAGATAACTCACATAATTTAAAATCCAATAAAAATTAAGTTTTATTTTAAATAATTTTTAATATTGATTTATTTAAAATAAAAAAATCTAGAAAATGAAATTATGATTTGATTTACCTGACCAAATTTATATGAATTTCAACTAAATCATTTAAATTGAACCGATGACTTATAAATTAACCCAATGATTTTCAACTGCACCAGATCATAGACGGTGTCTGAAAATTATGCTACTGATCCCTTTCCCTAATCCATTAAACTCAAAACACACCGTATTAGAAAAATTCGGGAAACTAAAAAAACCGGGTATCCGTTAACCCAAAAGGCTGTTAAAAACTGACCATTCTCTCTATGATGTATTTTTTCCGTTGACTTTCTTAAATTTCCAAACTC
Source organism: Populus nigra (assembly GCF_951802175.1). Taxonomy (NCBI): domain Eukaryota; kingdom Viridiplantae; phylum Streptophyta; class Magnoliopsida; order Malpighiales; family Salicaceae; genus Populus; species Populus nigra. Next base: position 2,154,468 of record NC_084868.1, read on the forward strand.
TCTAAATTTCTCTTCATTTCTCCATTTTCTCAAAAGCGAATTATGGAAATTACCCCCTCTCCATCTCCTCCTCCTTCAGGGAGATTCAAACTTTTTGACCAATTAGAATTGCAAGAATTCAACGACAAATACGTGATCAAATCCGTTGAATCTCCTAATCGTGGCTTCTCTATCAGTCGCCTCCACGGCGATATCCAGCCTCTTAATAATGGTAATTAAGACTTAATCAATCATTTTTTTCATTCTTAATCAAGCTCATTCGATTTGCTATTTTGAACAGATAATGATGGTGGTGGTTGTGATGAAAGCTCAGTTAGTCCGTCAAAAACCTCCGTGATTTACGGCGTCGTCGGCACAATTAGATTGGTCGTAGGTAATTGATTTTAATTAATGTATGTAATTTTCGTACTTCTTGCATTAATTTTCTGCTTAGGAGTGAATTTTGTGTTAAATTGGTGTAGGAACGTACATGCTTGTGATAATTTCGCGGAAAGAAGTTGGAAAATTTCTTGGTTTTCCTGTTTTCCGAATTGCTGCGATGAAGTTTTTGCCTTGCAATGAGGCATTGAAGTTTTCTACTGCGCAAGAAGTTAGGGTTTCACTTTGTTTCGTGATTTTTTTTCCTAATAGAATGTAGTTGTAATTTTTTTTTGGTGCAGAAAAGAGATGAGGCCTACTTTATGAATCTGTTGAAAGTGGTGGAGTCAACTCCAGGGCTGTATTATTCGTATGAGACGGATATAACTTTGAAGTAGATTCTCTTTAACTTGCAGGATTTTCTTTATGTTCTGTTCTGTATTGTTATCAAATATTGTGTTTATGCGGTGTGTTTGGTTGCTTGTTCTCAGTTTGCAGCGAAGATGTAAATTAGCAGAAGGGTGGATGAGTAAACCGATTTGGAAATCAGTAAGATTTTACATTAGTTATTAAGTACAGGTTATTATTTGAACTCTGCAGATTACTTATTATGTTTTAAAATGTGAGAACTTACTGCTGTGACAGAGGGGTGTAGTTTTCTTACATATTTTGCTTGGTTCTTTTTTTGTTGATTTTGGAGTGTCTGTTGTAGTTTCAAATTCAGCATTATGTATTTTTCTGAATAAGCTTTGGTAAAGGATAAGCTCAATGTAAAACACTTGTCGTCTTGTTTAATACCTTCTCCTTCTTGTTGTTGGATCAGCTTTCCTAAAGTGTTGGAAACCTTCATTATATGTTATATTTCTTCTGTAGCGATCATGTACTGTAACTCATGCTTGTGGAGAATGTTGAACTTCTATTCTTCTGTCTTTCAGGCTGACCCTCGATTTGTTTGGAACAAAAGTCTTTTGGAAGAACTTATTGAGTTTAAGGTTAGATATTACATATATTCAAATCAAGGAATAATTGGGTTAGCATTTAGATAATGTTTTCCTTTTGGAAGAAAAAATAGAGAGAAGGATGTTCTTTCCAAAACTAAACAATCATATCCTTGCAATTCTTCAGTTAGTATCGTCAATCAGTTTCATTTTTCTAATGTTCAATCGTTTTTTTCTGGTGGCAGCTTGATGAGTTCATCATTCCTCTACTTCAAGGAAATATCCTGATGTTTCTGATATCTCATGTCATTTATTTAACACACACCTCCCTCTCCCCTTGCTCAGTCTCTCTCTCTGGGAACATTTATTATGTACACCACATAAAGTCCCTTATTTGTTTTGTTTTCATTTAACTAAGATTTACGCTTTGGAGCTGCACAGCTAAAGATAAAAGAGTCATCTGCCACAGTTACATTAGTTTCAAGAAGGTGTACTCGGCGTCTAGGTATTGTATTACTATGTTCAATGACTCTGATAGCTATCTGCTTGACTACATGTTAGAAATTTTAATTTTTTTAATATGATATAATGGTGGTTTAGGGACACGAATGTGGAGGAGAGGAGCTAACCTTGAAGGAGACACTGCTAACTTTATTGAAACTGAGCAATTGCTGGAGCTTGAAGGTTACAGATCTTCATTGTTGCAGGTATATCAGTATCTGATTAGGTTCTGAAACTAGTTGCAGAATCAAAATTATCAGTATCTGTATGAAGTTAGTTGTTCCTTTCCCAAACTGTTTCATCAGCATGCTTCTGGACACAATAAATTTAAATTATGTTTAAGGCAGAACATTGGTGATAAATCACAAGTTTGTAAATTATTTTTCTCAAATTGTATAATTTCTGAATAGTTGAATTAAAATTCCTGTATTAGAAGCATATGAGCATGGAAATTCTCTTTTTCAGATCCAGTATTGTTACTTAATTCAATTGTTTTGGGGTGCAATCGCAAAAAGTTAATTTATCATGTTTGCTATTGTCAATATAGAATTTGGATTCATGTAATCAGTTTTCGCATGATAGAAGATTCCATTCTTCCCAATAGTAGAGAATGAATGCTTTATTTCAATGCTTTATAGGTACTTGTTTTTCCACTTTTCAGATTCGAGGTTCGATTCCCCTACTTTGGGAGCAGATTGTTGATTTGAGCTATAGACCATGTCTTAGAATCATTAGTCATGAGCAGACGGTACACTTCTACCATGAATATAATGCGTTTTTGTTGTTTGAAGATGTAATGCGTTTGCTAATACATATTTATCTGGTCCTTTTCCTCTAGTCAAAAGTTGTTGAGCGCCATTTCCATGATCTTTACCAACGATATGGGGACACCATGGCAGTTGACTTAACCAATAAAGTATGATCATTTTCTGTCATGCCTTTCTCTCTATTCCGCAAATATTGTATAGTTTGTCAATTGCAAAACCTAAGAAGCTATATAACTTGTCCAGCTGGATTGGACCACAAACACTTCCTTTGTAATTTGCTTGTGACCATAGAAATGTTTCATGTTTGTTTGTTTTCCCTGTTGTAGCATGGTGATGAGGGTCAATTAAGCACAGCTTATGCTGCTGAAATGCAAAAGCTTCCAAATGTGAGGTGACATTTTGCACTTCCATACATGTAATATTTTGATCTGGAACTGATATTTGATAGTTTGATGAAAACTATGAATACTCCTAAAAAATCATCGCAGTCTTTACTTTGTCCTTGTTTTAATCAATGGTTAAGTCCCAAACAGACTATTTGCTGCAACATGTTTGCATAGCATTAGTTGTCTTCCACTTGATAGACTTTCATTGCACATAATTTGATTTTATCACCACTTGTTCTGCTAATATGCTGTCTTCTACGTTTCAGTTTGATTGTAGTTGATATTTGGATTTTGAAATATTATCTTGGGCAAATGTAACAGAAAAAAATATTCTGAGGACTAATTATTGGATTACTATGACTTCAGGAAGGCATATTTACTCTAATTAGTGGAATAAAACTGGTTACTTGGAATATTGATGATTGAGGTTGTAGAATAGGATGCCATGATATATGGTGCAGCAATGTTTATGCTATGGATATTCGTTACAGAGCATGAGGGCTTTATGGTCAAGCTAACTAATTCAGCAAAACAAGCACCATCCTACCAAAGGAAGTTAGTGGATAATAGTGTGGGCCTCTTGTTTCCTTCAAAATTCAGGCCTTTCTTCACTGCTCAAGGCAAAATTTGATCTCATTTCTCTGGTATTACTCAAGAAAGTCATTGTCGACTGTTTTCAATGTTTTGTTTCTCAAGAGGGAGAAATTTTGATATAAGCTTTCTTAGAATTTGCATTTGGGAATTTGAGAAATGTAAAATTGTATGGAGCCATTAGAGGACTGTAGGAAGAAGCCTACATACTTATTAGTTATTGAGTTTCATTTGTACACGATAGATTAACAAGAGTGCTTATTATAGCTAACCAACTTTCATATGTCAGGAAAGTCACTGTCTGACTGTTCTCAATTTTTTGTTTATCAAGAGGGAGAAATTTTTAAAGAAGCTGTCTTAGAATTTGCTTTTGGAATTTGATAAATATGATATATGATGAGTAGGAGCCGTTACAGGTGTGAGAAGAAGCCTACAGGAATATTAGTTTTTGTGTTTCACATATACAAGATAAATTAACAAGAGTGCTCATGATAGTTAACTAACTTTTTTAACTGTTTATCCGGCACTCGTTTGTTTAGTCTGACAAGTAGTTTCTCTTTTCTCAAATGAAGCAGCATTTTATGGACTGCAGTTTTACTATTTGTCAATGAAGTATAACTTGTCTTCAGAAGCCAATGTGCTTAAAAGAAACTATGTTTTGCGATTAACTTAAAAACTTACATGTGCTCATTGCAGATATGTTCCGTTTGATTTTCATCATGTCTGTGGCAACTCAAACTTCGATAATCTTCAAATTCTATATAATCAAATCTCAGACGACTTCCAAAAGCAAGGGTAATGAAAGCAAAATGGGGTCCTGTTCTTGATTTCTTATAAATAAGGATGCCCTGATCCAGGCAGGCTAGCTATCCATGATACTGTTCTTAATCATTGCTATTCCAGCTGAGCAGATATATCCTCATAGACGCAGAAGGAAACATATTGGAAGAGCAGAAAGGCATTATTAGATCTAACTGCATTGACTGCTTGGATCGAACAAATGTTACCCAGGTTGGTATAGAACATTTTTCCTGTGATTCTCTGTCATCACTCTTATTGATATTCCTTTTTCCAAGTATTTTGGTTGCCTAATATATGCTGTTTTTAGGAAAAAAATGTTTCAATTTTTATTTTGCTGAAGCTACTTCTGTTTTTCCTCCCGACAGAGTTTTCTTGGTCAGAAGTCTTTAACCATGCAAATGCAAAGAATAGGAGTGCTTTCTTCTATTGAGTTTATTACCATGTTCAGTGAAGAATATGGAAAGTTCAGAGCATGTATGTAAACTTTTGTGTTTTTGCTTCAGTCTTCTACAGTGATTTGGAATTACCTTATAATTTTTCATCTGCATCATTTGGTATTTGTCAACAGTGTGGGCTGAGCAAGGTGATGAGGTCAGCCTTGAATATGCCGGCACTCATGCTTTGAAAGGGGATTTAGTTAGGTAATTCAAGGATGAACTCTTTTTTTAAAAAAAATTTATTGCCTATAAATATCATCAATAGTATGTGTTGCAAATGTGATGCTGCAGATATGGAAGACAGACTATAGGAGGAATAATCAAAGATGGGATGAGTGCCCTTTCAAGATACTATCTGAACAATTTTCAAGATGGAGTTCGCCAGGCAAGCTGCCTTCTTTATCTTTTATACGTCAACATAAATCAATAGAGTTATGATTGTTGTAGATCTAAAAACTTACCAAACAGAATTTACGTGTTTTCAGGACGCATTAGATCTTATAAGTGGCCATTATAGTGTCAGCAGAAATGGTCCTTCACCATTCCAGCTTAACGGATTCGAATCACTCTCTGTAAGTAGTTTTATTTCCTATGTGTATCAGGGCTGTTATTGCTACTGTAGTTCAGTCCGGTGGTCTTGTTATTCATACTATAGCCAATAGCACAGAAATGCATGTGCAGGAGCACCGACAAAACACCATCTTTGAATATCTTGAAGTGATGTTGTTCTTTATGTCAGTAATCGGATGCTTGTTTTCATGTAGAGAGAACCTGGTAGGGGAATACTTACTCCAACTTAAAATATATACTACAAAATTTAATCTAACCCATCTAGTTTGAGATTGAGACTACTGAAATTTTCAGTTTGACTGGAGAGAATGTCCAGCACATTTAGCTTAAAAAACCTGAACCAGATAAGTACTCACGTTCTTCACCAAATCATATGCAGACAGCTGTTCTGTTAGGATAATTTCCTTATACTTGCTGGACAATTCATCAGTACTATTCATAACGAGGTCTCTAATTGGCAAAATGAATTTTGCAGTATCTTCCGGTGGCATCAGCTGCATCAGCTTTGATTATTGGAGGTTTAACAATAACATCTGTCACGATTCAGCAAGGTATTTCTCCGTTCTCAAGTTTTGATTTGTAACTAACATAGTTGTTTACCACTTGTTTTTCGAATCCAAAGTTTCTTAAGAAGAGTTAACATTCCGTCTTGCTCTTCAATAGCGGGACGACAGGCGCAGCAGTATTTGTCAACTGTTATCTGGGCTGGAGTGACTGCTGGAGTTATGGCAGTTGTTAAAGCTAACGGGAGGCAGTTTTGTTCTAGGCCGCGCTTGTGTGGTCTTATGTAAGTTCTGAAGCGGTTGTGCTGCATTTTAGAAACCTTTACAGGATATTTATCTTATAGTTTACATGAAATAATGTTGAATATTCTTTATTTTAATTAATTGTTATCAGCATTTCGTATCCAAATATATAATGTAAACTCTAAGATGGTGTTGCATCTTGGACTTTATTAATAACGTGTAATAATTCCGGATATTTATTATAATATAAAAATTTAAAATTAAACTAACATACTGCAACGTATTATCTAATGGGAAAATTACGTAAAACATCCAATGCATGTTTTGAACATGGAACCCTTTCCCTTTTACTTTAAAAAATTACGCTGGTTGATGTTGATTTCATTTCACATATTGAGTTAGAAATCTACGAAATTGGTCAACAATTTTATTTTATTTAAATATTATATGTTTGCTATTATGATTTTTTTAATATCCCAATTGACCTTATATTTTCTACATCTTCTTTCTTCTACCACCATTTTTGCATCTTTTTCTTCCCTGCTTTTTTTTTTTTTTTAATTTTCAAATCTATGATGAAAAAAAATTAACAAATTAAACTAAATTCATTTTCATCTTCTTCTTCTCCATCATATACTAACCCATTTCAAGCATCTCAAAATAATAATAATAATAATAGTCCATGTAAAATGAAAATAAGTCCTTGTGAGGCATTATAACCAACAACAACCAGTTTATAAGCAACCTTACCCATTATAACCAACAACAAATATCATATTGTTTCAAGAAACTAAATTTCTACGAGGTATTTCAACAAATAGGTTGCGTGCATCATTAATTTTGTCAATTTCTTGCGTGCATAGATATCACTCTTGATGAAACTAAATTTCCACGAGGCATTTTATCAAACAGGTTGCGTGTATCATTAATTTTGCCAATTTTTTTCTACTGATAGAGATCACTCTTGATGATGGATACATCTTGTCTCCACAAGGACCAAGCTTGGCGAGTCCAAATTCATAGCCATCAACAACAACAACAACCACCACTGGTAGCGACATCAATAATAATCACCGTAATAGCAACAACAACAAGCAACAGCAGAAGTAAAGGCAACAACAACAGCAACAACTATTAGCGACATCAACAACTACTGGTATAAACCTAAATAAATCTAATTGATTAGGTTTTCACTTAAATTCAATTTAAGACCCCAAATAAACCAAATTAATATATATCATAAATTTGAAACCTAATAATTATATCTCTTGACTTATTGCTAGGGTGAGGAGGCGACTGTTGTGATGATGGTTCTGTGGGGAATTTGAGAAATCTTGAGAGAGAGGAGTGACCTTAGTTATTAATAAATGGGCATTTTTATCTTTTCATCAAAATATAAAATTGGTGTTAGTTCCGTATGTAAAGTATAATTTCTCGAGGAATAAAGAGAAAATGTTACCGTGCTCGTGCACAAAATGCAGGATGATTTTTCCTGCTCTAATCATCATCATTGATGTTTCTAAGCAAATGGCTTCAGATAACAAGCTTAGTTGAATCAACTGCAAACCATATGCATAGCTCTGTCTTCCATTTTAAATATTATAAATTCTGATTTGGCAGATCTTACTACGACTTTCACCTTCCTCATCATATTTATCTCACTTTTTTTTTCTTTTTTGTCGTCAATATGGGTTTAGCCGTTCTTAATAGAATTACCATTTAGAGAAACACCAACACATTACCATAAAACGACAATGGGCGAGGGTTAGAAAAGCAAATCTACAGGTCTGAAAAAATGAAGCACTCAGTTATAATAATGTACAAAATCCGTAATGGAGATGCGGGGTATCGATCCCCGTACCTCTCGCATGCTAAGCGAGCGCTCTACCATTTGAGCTACATCCCCTTTGGCTCACCATTCCATATTTCAACAATATAGAATATTATAATGTCAAAAAGAGTATTTGAAATTGAAATTCTGTCTTCCTCTTCAATAGCGGGACGACATGCGCAGCAGTATTTGCCTGCTGTTATCTGGGCTGGAGTAATGGCAGTTTTGTCCTAGGCCTCGCTTGTGTGGTCTTATGTAAGGTCGGAAGCAGTAGAAACCTGAATTTTATCTTGTAATTTACATGAAATAATGTTGAATATTCATTATTTTAATTAATTGTTATTAGCATTTCGTATCCAAATATATAATGCCAATTCCAAGATGGCATTGCAGCTTCGATTCACCTTTATTTGAAGAAATATAATTGAAATCTTTTGGAAAAGTTAAAGGCCTCAATTCGAGCAACTGCGTAGATAATTTGAAAAAATTGTTTTTAGTAGTTAATACTGGTATTGGTGGAGAGGAAAGGCAATGAAAGTGGTTATTGAAATTATTGAATGATATTATGAATAAATTTATATTTTTTAAATTTTTTTTGAAGTATTTTTTAATAATTAAAGATGACACAGGAAAATGATAGGAAAAAAATTATTTTAAATATTTTACTTAAAGCAAAATCTTTTTAAGATTAATGAAAAACTCCTCAATCAAAAATTTGCAAAAACTTAAATTGAACCTATGAATTTTTATGTATTTATATTATACTGCGTAGATAATTTCAAATATTTTATTTTTAATAATGGTATTAGTTTCACATGGATGGGTACGTGTTTATGTTTTAAAATGTTTTTTTAGATATATATTAAAATAATATTTTTTTATTTTTAAAAAATTATTTTTAACATCAGCACATAAAAATAATTTAAAAATAAAAAATTATAATAACAAAATTAATTTTTTAAAAAAATTATTTTAAAATAAAAAAATAAACAATCTCTTAATTAGATTTGCGTGAACCATTCAGTCAAAGAAGATGGTTTTCCGGCCTCAAAAGGGCAGGCAGTGCAGGATGTGCGTTGCAAATTAATGCCAACGATCTGCATGTTCTACTGTTGCAACGCCAATTTGAGGTGCAAATATAGTGTAATGAAAAAAAAAAAGTCAAAAGTCTTATGCTATATAGGTGTAGTCGAACATTAATATGATCAAAGCTTATCTTCAGCCATCCTAACATTAAATACATCATTAGGATAGTTTCATTAAATGATGGCCTTCAAAAAAGATTTGCATAGAACAATTCAAAGGGCTTGATATTAATGAACAAAAAAAAATTTGTAAATGTATCCAATCATTATATGATTTAAAAACAATAATATAAAAAAATTAATAAAATTATGTTATTAAATGAGTTTAAAATCAATAAAGTTTATGAATGTGTTTATATATATATATATATATATAAAAGTTATGTCATTGTATGTTTCTATATGAACAATATGTTTATTTTAGATAATAATGATTTTATAATTAAATTTGTTTAGAAAATAGTAACTAATAAGTTTAAATTAGGAATAAAAATTTCTAGGGAATCTGATTAATTGCTATTATCCCAAATCTTATTATGTTGTGAAAATTCTCGATAAGTTTTCTAGAGATGACAATATCATTGTAAAAATATCAATAGATATAAATGTGCATCTATCAAAAAATAAATATAAAGGAATAAACTAATTGGAATATTTTTGAATAATTAAAAGTTTAATGTACGTTATGAACTGCACAACGCCTGATATTGCATGCTTAGTTAGCAAACTGAGTAAATTTATCAGTGATCCAAGTATGGGTCATTAAAAAAAAATACTAAAAGTACTCAAATATTTGAGATGTACCTTAAGCAATAGGCTACATTATATTGGTAACCCAACATACTAGCTAGAAGGATATAGTAATGTCATTGAATATTCGACACTAAGAATTTAAAACCCACTAGTTAATATAACTTCACATTTAGTGGAGCGGCAGTGTCACATAAATCTTCTAAGCAAATGTATATTCCAAGATCCTCAATGAAACTCAAGTTTATTGCCCCTAATAAAACTGGAGAAGAAGCTAAGTGGCTTTAGAATTTCATTGAGAATATTTCATGTTGACAAAAACTAGCGTCAATAATTTGTTAATTGCGACAACCAATCTGTAATTGGAAGGACATAAAGTAGTATGTATAATGGTAATAGTAAAATCATATACTTTGTAAACATAATGCTATTAAACACTTGCTCTCAAATGAGATTATTTCCATTAACTATAAAAAGTCAAAGGAAAATATTGTGGATTCGCTATCAAAGGTTTATTTTAAGAGCTTATGTATACTTCATCGAAGTGAATAGGTTTAAAGCTTTTAAAGATGAAAGAGAATAATGATGGTAATAATAACTAGTTAATTGGTGATTCCAAGATCTGGGTACAAATAAGAAACTAAATTATATAACATTCTCATTAATACTCATAAATTATTAATTCATGCTTATTCCAATGATAAAATAAGTGTTAACTCCAACATAATAAAAGGTTGGGTTGTGCTCTTAATAATTTTCATATATTAATAAACCAAATGGAGTCCAACAATATACTTTTAATGAAAGATTGTCAATATAAGTAAGAAATATGGTCATTTCTTTAGGAATTTTAAAAAGGATAGAATTTTCTAAAGCATTCATGAATTCAAGAGTTGTTTAGGGCTAAAATGAACATAATAATGAGAACAAAAAAAAAACTTCTAGGTAGAGAACTATATGAACAATATTGTCTAGGTTTGCATACAAGACTGAATAGTTTAAGACATTATATTCACTAATTAGCTGAGTAAATATGATAGTGTTTCACTAATAAATGTTCAAAGCCAAAAACTATCTATATTGATGTAGTAATTTATCAAATTCCTATCTCTCAACAAATCTTTGAGTCGTTTCCAAACTGGTCAAAAAATTTCCATTTATGTGGGGGATTGTTATAAATTGTTTTAATAAAATATCGTTGATGGGAACATTTGGTGGGAAATTTATAATGGATCCCACTTACTTTTAAGGTTAAATATTTGTTGGAAATTATTGTTCCATTTAAGTTATTTAACATGGAACATCAATATGATTAAAATAAATTATGAGTATATGAAAAATTAATCTAAAAAACCCTTAGTTAACATGTTTGTTGTGAAACCCAAAACCTTTTATTTTACATAGAAAAAAAATACAAGGTTGTCTTGTAGTTTATTGAATGGAAAATTAAAGGATCACAAATGATCATTAACAAAGTAATATAAGTTTAACCCACACAAGCGCACTTGGCTTAAGCTTAGACCTTAAACCCTGAGTTTTGACTATTGGGTTTAGGTTTGTTTTTTACTAATCTATTTTGGTTTTGAAATTGAGTTTATTATAAAATAATTATTTGACTCATAAGGAATTATTTTTTCTCACTCGTTGTTATATCTAATCTAGCTCATAAATCTTAGCATTTTTTTTTCCAAGAGAGTTTCTTTAGATAAAAAAAATATTATATTTGAAGCTGAAACGCTTAGGTTTAATTATAGTTTTATGGTGGGTCATAAAAAATAGTAATGATGGAAAATTAATTCTTTATCCGTTTTAGTTTTAAAATCAGCTACAAAAAAAGGTGAAGGAAGAGTTTTCTACATTGTTTTCTAGATTTTACACTCTTCCTCTCTTCTATTTTTAATTTATTGTCTTCTTTTAAATCTAATTATCTTATTTGTTTTCCTTCCAATCTAGAGCTAAGATTAGTATTTGTATAGAGACATTTGAATTACAATTTCCTTTGATTCGTTGACCTTATTTAGAAGTACATATAAACAATGTGGTATTGTTAAAATCTTGAAACGTTTATTGCAAACATCCTTTTGCTAGAAATGAGAAGCAATAAAGTCTTAATGATAAAAGATTAATCCTTGATAACATAAAACTTATCAATTTTTGAAGTGTTTCAACAAGTACTCTACTTTGATTTCATATAATCTAATATGTTAGTGTGCATGTTAGGATTATATTTCAATTTCTTATGCTAATTTGGATACATGCATAGTATGAATGTTATATCTTTATATGATATTATGTGTTATTTGTTAGTTTGCCATGATATATAAAAATGCATGCTTATATACTAAATTTGTTATAATAAACTAAACATTTATGTTCATCAACCTTATTTTGACTTACAATAAATACATAATAGCAGTTATAAATAATGCATCTAAGAATCTCACGGAGAGTTCAGTCATAGCTCAAGATTAACACAAATAATTTTCTTAACTAATGTAATTTGAAAAGGAAATGATGTTTCTAGTGGCAAATGAGTAAGTAGCATATAAGAAAAAAGATATATAAATAAGGATCACATTCCAAATTCTCCCTCTTATTCAAATGCTGGAGGGGATTTGGAATGGGATATTGATTTAGTGGATTTAGCAAAACCATGTAAATTATAATATAAGAAAGACCAAAAATAGAGGTGAGCATTTTCAGCTCGGTCCGATTTTAGACCAAAATAAATAATCAAATCAAAATTATTTTTTTTTCAAGTTTTTGAACCGAACCGAAAACCGGTTTGAACCAACCATGTTCAGTTCGGTTTTTTCCCTTGCAAACCAATTTAAATTGAAATTATTTCAATTGAGTTTTTTTCTGGTTTTTTTTTCACTGACCATATTTTTTCAGGAATTCTATTTTCATATTATTTCTGTTTTTTCTGAGTTTTTTCATTGGCCATATGTTTCAAGGATTCCATTTTCGTCTTGTTTCTATTTTCACAGCTCTGTGCTTATTTTTTGATAAATCTTGGCTTTCTCAACAAGCCATCTAAACAAAGAAAAGATAAAAAAAGATATCTATTATTAAAATGTAAAACCATCAAAACATTATTATTTGAACAAGAAGAAACGAATTACAAATAGTTTACATAGATCCTCACCATCCATCGAGTGCCAAACTTGATTCCAAATTGTTGTCCTCTCAAGACCAACATCAACGAGAGCACAAAAAAACCTTTTACTGGTTCAACATAATAATCTTTTTTGGTTACATGTGCATGGAAAATTATACAATAATTACAGGATCATGTAAGAAATAGAAATAAGAAGAATAAAAAAATCAAAAGCAAAAGTAAAGAGGGGTGTGCCTTTGATAGGAAGAATAAAACAATTAAAAGCAAAAATAAAAAAAAGGGTGTGACTTTGATAGGAGGAGTATGGAGTACGAGCTTAACAATTGTGGAGCAAAAAGAAAAATCAAAGAAGAGAGATGTAGAGAGCAAATGAAGAGGAGAGATGCATAGAGCATAGGGAGGGGGTAGCTAGGTTTGTTTTTAGGGAATGCTAATGTAGGTTTAGGGTTAGAAAAAATATCATATTTATACTTGTTTTTTTTTATAAGTGTTAGCCTGGTTGAACCGGTTCGGTTCAATCTGTTTCAAACTCAGGGAATCGAACCAAATTTTTTTTATTTTTTAATCGGTTAATTCACTTTTTTTTAGTTCGGTTTTTTTTTATATTTTCTTGGTTTAATTAATTGTTTATTTTTTTTGCTCACCCCTAACCAAAAAACATGGATTTTCCCGGTACCCTTATGCCCTGTATATACAAACACATGGCATTGTGGATATGTTTTCATAATGCTCTTTTTTAAAAAAAATTTATCGAACCTTTTTTTCTGCAATTGCATCATTTTGTAATTAGATTAACGGCAAGTTTCTTATAATTTGTTGTACCTATGCACAATTACAAAAACAAATGACTAGCGTGTAAAATACAATAAAATAGCATGGCTAATCTAAAATTCACAAGAAAAATTCTTTTTGATCCCTCTATTTTGCTTTCTACTTTTGTCATAGTCCTTTTGATTTTCTAGGGTTTTGTTTTAGTACAAAACTTTATTTTTTTTTTCATTTTCAATCTCTAGTTGGAAAGATATGAGAAAAAATCATTAAAAATAACAAAAACAACTTATCGGTTGCCTATATTTTAATAATGAAAAAGGTTGATTTTTATGTCAACTAATTCCATTCAATAAGAGGAGCTCCATTGAAGTATTTTATACTCTTTATAATGCTATTAAAAGTAAATTGGGGTTGAGTGATAATTTGTTTTCGATTTGATTTTGTGTTTTAGATAAATTTAAAGATGTTTTTAAGTTGATTTATTAGTTTATTAAGGTTATAATAGTGTTTATTAAATATTTGTTTTATGAAAAATAGGTTAAAATGGATTGTTATGGAAAAAACACCTTAATCTGTTTTTCTCACCACTCTTCATTGGTTAAAAAATATCTTTTTTTAAATAAAAAAATGACAAGTTACCTCCCCTTTAGCTAAATATTAAAAAAAAAAATAAACTAGACTTACATACCTGACTTTGCAAACTTGTGCACATAGCCTTATTTTTTAATGCGCAAACACATTGGATCACCCAAACCCAAACACCTAGCCCTTCTTCTTTTATTTTTTTCAATTAACAATTAAATTTTATATATACATATATGGAATATCCAACCTCACAAGTATTTAATTTTAATTGAGATTATTCAAAAAAATTAAAAAAAAAGATATGAATTTTGTTAATAAGATATCATTTAATTTTTACTTGATTTTTGAATAAAATTATATTTTTTTTCTTTCTTTCTAACATTAATAAACATTTTTCTTTAGGCAGCCCTACATAATATTTATTTCCTTGTTTTAAGTTTTATTTTTTAATTAACATTAATAAATTTTTTTAGTATTTATTAACATATAATTCTTGATTTATTCAATATTATATATATATATATATATATATATTAGTTTTTTAATTTACAATTAATTTTTTTCTTTATACTAATAAATGCGCACATTTTGTTTTGCGTTAAATTCTTTTTTTTTAAAAAAAAGCGCGCAAGAGCCACCTAATTAGTAGTGCCTCAAACGTACAAGCATAAAGAGAAGACTGTTGAAGTCGAGAAGTAACCTTTTATTTAACAACTCTCAAGCCATTGTGTCTGGAATTTATTTTGTAATCTTCCCTTATGAGATTGTCAAGTAATTTCCCAACTTGCAGAAAAGAAAGAGCACACACGTGGATGTCATGGGAAAGTTTATGCTGTTACAGGCGACTTCGCTTGCTCGACATTGCAGGCTTAAAACTGGCAAGACCAGTGATTTCTCTGCCTGTTACCAAGCTGTTGATGTCATATGTGCCTTCATATGTGTAGATGGGTTCTAAATCACCCATTGCCTGCAATGTTATTCCAAATAAAGAAGAGTGAATAATATGTACAGCTGCCACAAATACCAAACAAATGTAGCTGATTTTCACTGAAAGAAACAAAAAAATTCTAGTATAGCCCGTTGAGGATAAGAAGAAATGAGAAAGTAGCCCTAGAAAGCAACTTCGACTCCTATGGAAAACACAGATTCTTCACATCTAAGAATAGGGATCAATGAACAAGCCACCGGTTGATGCAATGAGTGAAAAGAAACTAATCAAAAAACCAAAAAATACAAGGCTAAATAAGGTTTCTAGTGATTGCAATTCAAAAGACATCAGGCATGGATTTCTTTTATGAAAGGTTCCATTTTTGTCAGATGTAAGAATGAACTTTCAGTAAAGAGTTTAGAATGAAAACCTTGGCAACAAGAAAATCGGACAAAATTCCATTGCCACCAAGTAACTCCCTCCCAATAGCAGCAGTTTCCCTTGCCTTCAAACTGATCCATGACTGAGGACACAAGACAGCATCATGGCTATTGGCTAGAAAGCACAATTCTTTTTCACCAAATATACCACACAACTTTGCAGTCAATCATACCTTTGCCAAGCTGGCATGACCTGGGGTCATTGTTCCCTTTTCATACAACTTGCAAAGGCGCCAACCAACTAGTACCATTGCTTGGACATTACCAAGTATGTGGACAAGTTTCTGTTGATTGATTTGAAAGGCTGCCAATGGGGCTCCAAATTGTTTCCTTTCCTTTAGATACCTTTGAATCAGTTACGAGTCAGTAATGATTGTGTGGGAAGTTAAAATAAAATAGTACTCTTGAGAATGAGGATGTACAGTGATTACCTGTGACACATGTCATAGACCCCCATTGATATGCCAATAGGTTGCCAGGCAACCATTACACGTGAAACAGCAAGAACCTAATATTATATAGCACTACTCAGACAAGGAGCTTGGAAATCTCAAGCATGCAAGGATAAGATCACATATGAACACAATGGAATAAGACGACTGGAAAATCCAGATACGTAAGAAGTTCACAGGAAGCAAGATTAAACAGACCACCTGCAAATTAATACTATAGGGGAACCATTGTGTATTGATTTTCAAGGTCATTAAAACTCCCTTACATAAACAAAGGAAAAAAAGGACATAGCTCCATTAAAAGCCATCAACCCCCAATGGGTTTCTTGCATACTTGTTATTATTAGACACTAAGTATAATGGGAGCAGAGCAGATGTACCAAATGCCACTGCAAATTATAACAATTTATGCAGCATACTCAAACTGGAAATGTCCTAAAAGCTATGGATCAAGTAAAATGCAAAAACCATGGCCCAAGCAAACTTAAAGGATCTTTTATTTTTCCTTTTTTTATTTAATTGAATTTTAATGAGCTTGAACCTGAAGGGTAAAAGGAAGAAATGTAGTTTTCTTCTGTCCGGTGATGTTACGAAACACTCAGTAGAATGGGGTAGGAGCAAACATACCAAACAGCAGTGCAAATTTCTGAAGCATATTCAAACTAAAAATGTTCTAATAAGCCCCACTGAAGCCAAACAAAATGCAGAAAAATATTGTCAGAGTGAACGTAAAATGATATTTTACTCACAATTCATTTGCTTACTGGAAGATAGGGGGAATACAAAGATCGTGATAAAAATTTCATAAGAAATTCGACAGTCTGATCCATTTCTCTCTTCCACTACATACTACTAATAATTTTGTGTATTCTCCAATTGACCAACTAAATCTCAACAGAATCAAGTGGGAGGTCTCAACTTTGCGAATGGAATGATCCCAGAGTAACATTTTTGTTCTGCACTGAAGCTGAGGCAGCCCAAGTGGTGATGTCTGGTGCATTAATAACCTCTGGTAGGATTACTGTTTCACTCCAGGTAAATGCTGAAGCTTCAGATATGCAACATAAAACTAAAGTTCTATTCACCATCTTTAGGTAACACAAGTAGATTAATTGGTCTTTCCTAAAACCAAAGATTTATGGACTGCCATGGAACAGTAGATTATCAAGAAAAGCATAGCAAGACAGACATAAATGATTAGGGACAACATTCTAGGAAAGAACATGTTACTGCTGTACCTTATTTGTATCTTGAAACGAGTTGACTCCAGGCAACCTGTCCTCATCAGGAACAAAAACTCTTTTCATGACTATATCTCCATTTTGTACTATACGGAGGCCAATTTTATTTTCAATTTTTGTAACTGTTAATCCAGGAGCATCCTTCTTCACTATATATCTGAAACAGGAAAAAAAAACCTGTAACCCATGCATGTAAAAAAGAAAACAATCCAAATTGAGAAACTGCATATTATGTATAGAGAGAACCATACCCATTAATCTGATCAGTGGAGGTATTCCGAGCAAATATAACAAGCAAATCAGCAAAAGTACTGTTTCCTATCCAGCGTTTTTGGCCCTCAAGTATCCAACCACCTTCAACCTGCATATCCCAGAATGAGAGCAAAAACAAGATAACAAAATATTCAAGAGAATAACAGGAAAAATAGAAAAGTAAATAGCTCACAAGAGGTTAAGAGCTCAAACCTTGGTTGCTGTTGTTTGCAGAGAACTTGCATCACTTCCATAGTCAGGCTCAGTCAAAGCCTAAAGATTAGGATAATATAGAGTAATTGGAATCCAGCATAACTACATACCAGACACATATAGTGGCTGTGTGCCAAAAGAAGCTTACTTACCCAACAAGCTACAGTGCTAAACTTTGCCAAAGAAGGTAAATATTTCTGCTTCTGTTCCTCAGAACCACAAAGTGCTGTTCTTCAAAATCCAGACAATTAGCAACATCCTTGTTTTAGTAACTAATCCATAAATTAACCTGTCTCCAAGAGAAACATAATTAACCCAAGATCTCACCTATGGTGAGCATTGCCAGAGATGAATGCACCAAAATAAAAGTCGAACAGCTTGCATCAACTCTAGCAACTTCTGCAATGGCGACAGCACTTGTAGTGATCGAGAGACCAGGACACCCATAACCCTGAAGTTTCAAGTTCGCTAATCATCCATTTCTAAACCTTTCCTACCTCACTACATTCTATTAACAACTAAAACTCGAATCAAATGCACAAATTACCTTTATCGTTCCTCCAGCTATACCCAAGGCACCAAGCTTCGGAATAACATGAAACGGAAACTTCGCCTTCTCCCAGTACTATAACGCCACAAACAATCTATATATAAATATATTTGCCAAAATTTGAACATAAAATTCAAGCATTTAATAAAGGAAAAGCCGGAAGTAATTCTTTTTTTTTTCAAAAAAAAAAAAACCTCAGCCATTATCGGAGCGATTTCCTTTTCCATGCACTGCCTCACTCTCATCCTGATGGCCTGATCCTCCGCGGTTAATAAATCACTAAATTGAAAGTAATCCGACACTGTAATTTTTTTAAAAAAATAACAGCATGATCATTAATTAACGACTCCGAAATTAGCCTAAATTTCTCAAACCAATCAAATGAAAATAATAAAATAAAATTTCAGTATTAATCAAATTTCAAACAATGATGTAAAGAAATAAAAAAATAAAAAAATATATATAAATGATTTTACCGCTAGGAGGAAATGTGGAAGCGGGAGTTGCTTGAGGGAAGGCGACGGAAACATCCAACGGCGGTAAATTAAAATATGAACTCCTTGCATTTTGCTCAACCTCATCTGATAAAACAGAGTTTTTAATTAATCATAGAAGAGCTAAAAATAACAATTAATTGCATGATTAAGGGGCAATATATATGGATAAAATTTGAGAACAGACCTTGATTTTTAGGGATTGCCATGGCTGGAAAATAGAGGAAAAAGACGGTTGGAGAAATTAATTTTTAAAACTTACGATCTTATGGGTGGAGAGAGTGGCATTGACACGCAAAGCTACGCTGATGTGGTCATGAGGATAACGACATCTTAACTTCTTAATAAGTGTGCCATGATTCGAAATTTTGAATGTTTGTGGTCTCTTAATTGAATTTAATTAAGGTTTTAATGAATTATGTTGTTTGAAATTATTTTTAATATTAAAAATTTGATTTTAAATAAATTTTAACTCTTAAAAATACTACAAAATTAATTTAGAGCAAAAATTTTGATTTATTTCGGTGAATTAATCAAACTGACTCGAGGTTGACTTGACCAAAAAGTCAGAACACGAGTTACATGAGTTAATCCAGGTTAACTTTAAAAATTTTTAAAAATATATTTGAAATTTTATAAAAGACAATTCATGTGAATATACTATATATGTTATAAATAATGAAGTTTAAAAAAATATTTTTAAAAAAATTTTATCTCACAATGAAAAACATAATGTTTTCTTATGAACATAAAATATATATATTACAAGGCTTCAAATCTCACATTAAAAAATAATTTTTTTCTTGTGAACATAAAATATATATACTAAAGGGTTTCAAATCCTTCAAAGTTTTTTATCCCACGTTGAAAAAATATAATTTTTTTGTTGTGAATATTAAGTATATATATTAAAGGGTTTCAAATCGTACATTGAAAAAATAAATTTTTTAAGGGTGAGCAAAAAAAACTAAAAAACCAAGAAAACCGGAAAAAAAATACCAAAAAAACCGAACCGTGAAAAAAAATTGATTAAACAGATTAAAATTTTAAAAAAACTGACTGGTTCGGTTTTGATTTTGTAAGCTTGAAACTGAAAAAACCGAATCGAACCGAAACAGAAAAAAATCAAGCCAAATTGGAAAAAAACCGAGCCAAATCGAAAAAGCCTCGAGCCAAACCGGTTTGAACCGGTTCCGATTCGGTTTCGATTTAAAAAAAAAAAAACTGGTTTGGTTATTTTTTTGGTTAAAAACCGAACAGAACCGAAAATGATCACCTTTAGGGAACATAAAGTATATATAATAAAAGGTTTCAAATTCCATATTAATAAAATAAAATATTCTTTTAGTATTTATATAGTGACATTTGAAAAATATTAATAACCAAATAAAAAATATAAAAAAAGGGGTCTAGGAGAAAAATCACATTTTAAAAAAAAAAGGTTTTGTCCAAGTTCACCCAAGTCATGGGTCAACCTGTTGGGTCACCCGAGTTTGGTCGGGTTTTTGCATTTGCCAATTTTTTGTCTTACCCAAACCGGTTCAACTACCAAGTCCCGAGTTGACCCACCGGGCCGATCTGGGTTTAATAATTAGACAATTTATAAGTAAATTTAAATTTAATTGATAATTTATTATAATTTTTATGTTTATAATAAAATATTAAATTACAAAATTGAATTCAATTATATTATTTATAATACATGTAAAAATAAATTGAATTAATAATTTTAACTGTTTTATTTTTAAGGATCATTTTTGTTGCAAATTAATTATAATAGCCCTTATATTTATTTAAAATAACAAAAAAAAATACAAGCATCTTAAAGAAGATATAAATAGATCCATGTCATCATAAGTTTTTATTAAATATTTATTAAAAAAAATTAAAAAATATATATTTGTTAAAAAAATCTTTTCAATCAAAATATTTTCTGAGAAAAATAATTCTAGAAATATTTCAATAAAAATTCTTGAGTTTTTCTCAAATCACCGGAAATTACATTACCAAACATATCATGATACGTCCTTCATCCTCCTCACTCTCTTGATCGGGCTTTCAGCTAACAATCCATCTGTTTATGCTAGCATTTGTCAAGGCATGAAAAGAGCAACCACGCACCTGAATCAGATTGGTTAACATTTTATAAAGCAATAAATGTTTCTAAAATATGGAACTGCAGAATAAGAGGGAATTGCCAGGATTAAGACCTTTGGGGAGCTTCTAACTGCTGGAAACGAAAACAAAACAAGGTCTGCAAGAACAATTAATGGAACTCTTGCACTCACTCACTCACTCAGACACAGTAGAGTCTTCTTAAATCTGTATTTTTCTTGTTTTTAGATCCTTCACACACTTGCATTAACCATGCACTAACTTTTATATAGAATTTAAGTGGGACATTTAGTCTAGTCTCTTACTAATCTCAACAAAAACATAAAAATTGATCTTGAGTGAATTATTATGGTTCAGTCTAACTTGATAATAACACAGAATTATGATACTTGGTTTTCCACAAAACATTCTCCCCTCTTAAGCTTATTTCTTCAATCATCATAATTCCAAAGTTCTTTTGCACTTCTGTCTTCCATGGTTTTGTGAAAATATCTGTTACTTGTTTGTTTGTTCAGATAAAATGATATTATTATAAATAAATAAAAAATCTTTAGAGTTGACTTTGTCCAGTATCATTTAGATTTGTGATTGGATCAACCAAGTTATTTATTGATTTATTGGATTATCTGGATATTTAACTGGATCAGTATCCAATTTAATTATATATATAAAAAAATTAATTCAAATCAAGCTCAAAATCAACAGATCATTAGGGTTCAACCAAGTTTAATAGCTATCTATTAAAAAAAAAGAAAAAAAACAGTTGTTGCGATTTGACAATCTTACTTGTAAGTTAACCAAAATGTACAAGTGGATAGCCTAAGATTAGCCTTATCTTTAGCTATGCCGATGAACTTGCAAGCATGATAAAAAAAAACACAACTGAAAGTAAAAAAGTGCAGAACTGTCAAGTGGCAAGAATCATCTCTTTTAATAATTAAGAAGACGAAATGCACCAAGCCCTATTGAATATCTCTCTAAGTTTTGATTCTGTAATCTTTTTAGACCAGTGAGCCAAGAAACATTAATTCATGCAGTTATCCTGTCTCTCACAAACTCCTAAAACAACTCTTTTGCTATGTTGAGTTTCAAGTTCTGAGCCCAGATATCCCACACGCGTCTGACAGTAGGCTCTTCCTCTCTAATGATTTCCCGGAATATACTATCTGTCAGAGCAAGGAAATAGAGCAACCATTCCTCTCTCATTTTACAGCCCTACTCCTTTCTTTTCTCTCTTCTTTACACTTGTTATATATATAACAGAAATGGCTAGGACCAATGTGGAATCATTCAAGGAATCCTTTGAAGCTTGGCTTGTATGTCAAGAACACTACATCGATGAGCTACTGCTCCCTGTAAAAGAGAAGAACCATGAATCATCCAGCGAGGAAGATCTCAATGACCGAATTGCCAGAGTCCTCTCCCACTACCGGCAATACAGCTACAAAAAATAACTTGTTTCTCAACAAAGTATTTTCCTCGTTTTCTCTCCCCTATGGTTGACTCGTTTTGAGCGCACTTTCAAATGGTTCCGGGCAGGGGCGGAGGAGCATAGAAGACTGAGGTGCTGCAGCCAGTAGAAAAATAGATCCTAAAAAATATAATATCTCATTTTATAGCTTTTTTATTTACCTTTTCTAAAATTCATATATGTAAATATTCCCTCTGCATTATTTTTTATTAGCCTCGTACCTTTTCATTGCGCTTTTTAGCATTTGGCATCCCATTAATTTCTCTTCTTACTCGTTGAATAAATTTCTAGGATTTTCTATTCCGGATAAAAGAACCCATTTTATATATATTTGATTCATAAAAAAACATTAAAAAAATTAATTTTTTTAAAAATAAAATTTTAAAAACTATGTTTGGGAGTGTTGTTGCGATTGTTTTTTAAAATGTTTTTTCATGCTGAAATATATCAAAATGATTTTTTTTATTTTTTAAAAATTATTTTTTAAATCAATGCATCAAAACGATCCAAAACATACTAAAAAATTTAATTTTTAGCAAAAAAAATGAATTTTGAGGAAACGCGGTTTGCATCGCGTTCCCAAACGCTCTTTACTCTTTAGCCCCATCTCATAGCAGCAAATAAATACCCAATCAACTATATATGAAGAGTGTAGCCTAATTGGTCAGGCTCTAGGTTTGTTACCTAAAGATCACTAGTTCGAATCTCACAAACCTCAAGACCACTAAAGGTTTACATGGTCGTTAACTTCAGGACCCGTGGGATTAGTCAGGTACACATGAGTTGACCCGGATATCCACGTTAATAAAAATAAATAAATAAATACTCAATCAAACTTTATGATATTTCATGCACTTACCACATCTTTTGCCACCTACTTAACTCCCATCGGTATGGAATATGGTTTCTTAGCTCATCTTTTGATTTATAATGCGAAAATTTCTATGTATCATTAATGAAGTGATGAAAAATAAAAAGCCTAAACTAGAGCATTTATGAAAAATAAAAAGCCTAAACTAGAGCATTTATTCAATGCTGAATATTAAAAATAATTTATATTTATTTATTCGTAGCACAGGATAAAAAAGATTCGTGGCTCCGCCCTTGGTTCCCGGGGGTGGGGGGGGGGGGGGCTTTAAGCCAGCACTTCTATTTTGCGTTGTCAAGGACTCTGTCGTCAATGACCTACCGAAGAGCAAAATGAAAGAATGAGAAGATTAATATGCGAGAGTGGAGGAGAGAGACCTGGATAAAGAAATGAAAATTACTAATTTGTGGCTTGCGCTGGCTATATATTTTTTACATAAAAAAAAATACTAAGAAAAAATCTTCAATATTAGTTTAATTGGTAATTTAAATAATAAATTTTAAAAAAATACAGTAATAAAAAATAAACTAACAACAAAAATAAAAATGAAAAAAAAATAAAAAGAACCAACTTAAACTTATCTAGATTATCAAACAACTCTAATATTGAAAAGCAAAAATATAATAATAAAATAAAACCTCAGTAAGGTTAACATGTAAATTTTGTGATCATTGACATAAGATTGGGACAATTTAATAGAAAGAAACGCAAGAAAAAAACTCAAAAACCAATTCCTGATAACTCAAAAAAAAATTGAAGTTTAATCTCCAGAAAATAAAATATTGAAGAACAAATATTAAGAAAAAATACATATAGCTAAAAAGAGAATGAAAAAACTTGATTTGAGCTCCCTGAGGTTAGGATTTAAAATCTTTGACCCAGTCGTGACACTAGAGTGATTGCATTCAAAAGAAATTTGAATTAAATCATGAAACTCAATTATCGAACAACTCAATGTTGAATGATATAAATAAATAAAAAAGTAATTTAAATAAAAAAGTAATAGGAAAAAATATAAATCAACTCGGATTAACCTGCAAACCTCGTGACCATGACCACATGATCGAGATAACCCAATAGAAAAGATAAGAAAAAAAAGGTACGAATACCAGTTTCCAATAAATTAAATGTTGAATGATGAAATTGAAATAAATCAATAGTAAAAAGGACTAAAAAAATAAAAATTAACCCACATTAAATTTTGAAACTATTGACCCTGATCATGACCCGAGACTAATCTCATAGAAGACAAACCGTAAAAAGTAATTAAACAAAACTATATATAAAAGAAGTTAAAAAATATTAGCTTTAAAAAAGAAAAAAAAAACTAAGTGAACTTGTGCAAACCTCCTAAACTTGAGATCTAATATCTAAAACTCACAAATGGTGCAATCATGGACCCGGGTTGAATCAAAAAACTTAATTCCTAACCAATTTATTTTTAATCGATGAAATCATGAAAAAAAAATCAATTTTAAAAACTTGCAAAAACAAAAAAGATAGCAATAAAAAAAATGATGATCAAATTTAATAGAAAAAAAATCAAAAAATCATAAAGGATGAACAATCTAAAAAATAATTTCAAATAAAATTAAAAAATAATAACCAAATTTAAAAGACTAAAAAAACAAAATGGATGAAATTAAAAAACATATGTAATTTTATGATGCAAGCGTGTTTTAAAATGTGATTTAGGACATTGACCTGAAATAGACTGGCATATGGACAAACCTAAGAAGAAATATTGAAACCCACAAAATCATAAAGGCTAAAAAAATTATATAGAAGGCGAATAATGTAAAAAAAAAAAAACAAAGCTTAATCACTAATAATATAAAAAAGTTGAATGATAAAATTAAAAAATAATATTAGCTTAAAAAAAAAGGAAAGAAAAATCAAGAAAACTTGGGCAAACCTTTTAAACTTAGTCAAAGACCTAGAACTCGTAATCCATTAAATCGTAGACCCGGGTTGAATTAAAAAACTCAATTCTCAACCAATTTAATATTGATTAGGCAAGTAAATCCAACAAAAAACAATAAATGAAAAAACCAAAGAAAACCTAAATTATTTTTAAAATCAATAAAAAATCTTAAAGAAAGCAAATAAATAAAAATCAATTAAGAAATTTATATCAAATAAAATAAATAATAATACAAAGAATAAAAACAAAACTCGCATGATAAAAAAAATAAAGGAGGATTAAATAGAAAAGGAATTATAATATTATAAATTGCTGTAAAAACTATTTCAAATATTTAATAATAGAATCAGGAAATATCAATTTAAAAAATTAGCTATAAAAACCCAATAAAAAATAATAAATATAAAACACCAAGATAATTAAGTTATTTTTCAAGACCGAAAAAAATTCCACATAAAACAAGCTAGAAAAACAAAATTTAGTCTCTAATTTAATAAATACAAAAGGATAAGAGGAGAAAAAAGAATTAGCTATAAAAAAATAAAAAAACCAAGTAAATTCTTGCAAATATTCTAAATTTAATCAAATTTTTAAAATTTGCTATTTGTGAAATTTTAAATTTGAATTTAATCAAAAACTTTATTACAAATCAATTTAAAAATATCATATTAAAAAATTTATGAGAGCAAGAAAATTGAAAATAAAAAAATCATTTCTCAGGCACAAAATCCCTAATTCTCAAAAATTAAAATACAATGGAGATGCGGGGTATCGATCCCCGTACCTCTCGCATGCTAAGCGAGCGCTCTACCATCTGAGCTACATCCCCTTTTACTTAATGATTCCTATTGTTAGATATAAATAATTATATATTTCTAAAAGGCGGAATGATTGAGGGAGTATTTGAATTGAAAATTGAAACCACAGAGTAACAAACTGTGAAGAATTAATCAACGTCTTAAAAGTATTGTTTTACTTTCTTTCATTGACCAGTAAAGTCAGGTCCAGCAATGTGCTACCAGCAGCAGCAGCAGCATCGATATAATCACTCCAACAAAGTAAACTCTCGTCTTTATTAATCAACAAATAATCTCTCACATTTTCCAACCTCTCCGATTCGCCATGCTTTCTGCCAAGCGACTCATTCAAAAAGCCGTCCTCCTCCACCACCACCACCAGGTTGGTCATCAACGCTCACCTTTCTCTCTTTTTCTTTCAATTTTTTTTATTATTGATTATTCTCTAGGGTTTCATTTCCATTTAAATAATTCTTTTTTGCCGTTCTTTTCAATTTAAGTGATCTTCAGTTATTTATTTAATAATTTCAAGCATGCGTAGGAAAATCAAATTCTATATTGCTAATTAAAATGTTAATCACCTTGAAGTCATCATTAACTGAAAGTAAACGACCTCGTAATTTATTGATCTAGAATAACGAGGAACGCAGCAGCTTGACGGCAGCGGACTTTGATTTGCAAGTTGTTATACACCACGGGATTCCGTCCACGGCTTCCCTTCTTGCTTTTGATCCCATTCAGCGCCTTTTGGCTATTGCCACACTGTAATTTTTTTTCAGGTTAAAGTATAATTTGTAGCGTTGAGGAGTGAATGCTGATTATTTACTGCATTTTAATTGGTTTGATTGCAGGGATGGGAGAATTAAAGTGATTGGTGGTGATGGTATTGAAGCACTTTTTACGTCACCGAAGCAACTGCCTTACAAGAACATAGAGGTTATTATTCTTACAACATATGTGGAGTATTTTTGTATTTTCAATTGGAATTTTGACGCTCGGTATCATTTGGAATATTATTTTTTTATTGTTAATTGATGCATTCGATCATCAATTATTTGTTGATCAGAAATTGATGTTTGGTTTCATTTGGCAGTTCTTACAGAATCAAGGATTCTTGATCAGCATTTCTATTGAGAACGATATTCAGGTATGGTTCTACCGCAGCGACGTGCATGGTTTTTGGATTCTGCTATGTTGAAAAACTTACATGAAAAGTCAGCTAGATTTTTGTGTTTGGTCATTTTGTTGGGTTTCTTCTTGTTGCTTGCTGCTTGCTGCTTGCATGCTTTTTAATTGATTGCTGATTTAAAAATCAATGTTCCATAAGTTGTGTATGATTTTGATTAAATTCATTGACTATGGTTACCTGTTTAACTCATTTTTGCAGGTCTGGAATCTGGAGAGCAGATGCTTAGCATGTTCGTTACAATGGGAATTGAATATAACTGCGTTTTCTGTAATCAGTCGCTCTTGTTTCATGTACAGAATTGATGTAAATTATAAAGTGTTGCATACATGTTTAATTTTCTGCTAATTGAATGAGAGTGGAAATGATTGCTGGAACAATGCTGCATAGGTATATTGGAGATGAACACGGTTCAATGTCCGTGCTGAAGTATGATTCTGAAGATGCTAAACTTTTGTGGTTGCCTTATCATATAACTGCAAACTCTTTAAAGGGTAATTTCTTATTTCGTTGAATAGTTGAGGCTCTTATTTCTCTTGTTCTTCTGTGCGTTGTACTAATAAGTTTTTGAGTGTTCCTGTGGCTCCAGTGTGCTCCAGTTCTTACTTCATTCTTACTGTATGGGTCTTGTGTTTCACAGAAGCAGCTGGATTTCCATCTCCCGATCACCAACCTATTGTTGGAGTTCTTCCTCAGCCTCATTCTTCGGGAAATAGGCAAGACATGAGAGCTTAATCATCTACTTTAAATTATTTTTTATTTTGGAAGTTTGATGGAAAGTCTGGCTTTGGTGTTATTTTCCATCTCCCTTTTAGCACCATTCTGTTTTCTTTAATTCATATAAGTTGTGACTCATGAGCTTGGAATTGGTTTTTTATCATTGAGATTTTATGTTTTTATCTCTACTGGAAATGTAAAAATCATAATTCTTTTGCAGGGTTCTGATTGCATATCAAAATGGATTGATAGTTCTCTGGGATGTTTCTGAAGGTCAGATCCTTTTTGTTGGAGGTGGCAAGGATCTCCAACTGAAGGATGATTCTAAAAATGAAGTAGACCCTAATATTCCCAAAGATACATCTCATCATCATTTAGAGGAGAAAGAGATCACAGCTCTAAGTTGGGCATCTTCAAAAGGGTCCATCCTTGCAGTGGGATATTTAGACGGGGATATCTTGTTTTGGAAAACATCAACTACTTCGTCCACTAGAGGTCAAAAAAATGAATCGACAAACAGCAATATTGTTAAGTTACAATTATCATCAGCTGAAAAGAGGCTCCCTATTATTGTTTTACACTGGTCCACAAGTGATAGACCTAGTAATGATGGTGATGGCCGATTGTTTATCTATGGTGGTGATGAAATAGGATCTGAAGAAGTTCTAACAGTGAGTTATTTTTCTTCTTAGCAATTTACTATTTCTTTATTTTTGTTGGCATACATTTGTATACTGTTCTCTCTCTTTTTATCTCTTATAAGAAAGCACTTCAGATTCTTTAAAAGAATAAAAAACATAATATGCAATTTAAGTCTTGCTATTGGAAAAGCCCACATGATTTTCAAGGATAGGTTCAGATCTACATTCCAAATCCATTGTCTGGGCTTGGTATATTAGATTAGCTTTTAGCAACTACAAAAATAGAATTCAAAAGGAATATGACTTTCATAGTATTTTGTACCTTTCATTTTTAATTGTTAATTCATTACCGATGCATGTATAGTGAAATTCTAGTCATTCCTATTGATATTTGTCTTTATTTAGGTTTCTTTTTGCTGATAGGATGTCTTTTTCTTGTTCAATTGAAATGTTCATGCAGCACCTTAAGAGCTTTAATTCCATCCCCTTTGCTTTCAATTTTACTCCTAACAAACACTAATTTTCTCTAAATACAAAAAAAATAAAAAATAAATCAATAATTATCAAGCATCAGTCTACCTACACTTAATTGTAGAATGGATTTGACTTTGAATTTAAATGCTGTTTTTCATCCTTCAACATTGACTTGATTGAGAATTGAGCTTCATAATTTGTTTCTATTGTTTTCTATGAGGTTATGTGTGTTGCAAACTCAAACTTTCGAATAGATGTCACTGATAGAGTGAACTGTCTTGTGGGACTGGAATAGCTCGTAACTATATGAATAACCCCCAAGAGTTGGTTTAAGACTCAACAGAACCTCCCTTTGACTCTTCCTCTAGCATCTATCAGCCAGGGCATGGAAGGAGTGGAAGAGTCAAAGTGAGGAATTAGTTTAATTCTCAAAGAGCATTGCAATCTTTGTTAACAGAGAAAGGAAAAGGCAAGCATTCAAATACATTTTTTTTAAATGATACAGATGCTATTTAAATTGTAAGCTTTTTTAGGGGCTTGGGTCCAGTTTTTGAATGGTACATTGTAAAAATGACATCAAGGACTAATATGTAGTAATCATGTGGCACTTTTCATGTTGCAATCACTGAATCATTTACTGAACTGATGTTTGGAGTTTTTCAACCTTCAATTGTTTGGTCTGATAAGTGATCTGAGTGGTTCAGGTGTTAACTTTAGAGTGGTCATCTAGGATGGAAACAGTGAGATGTGTTGGTCGCATGGATATCACACTTGCCGGCTCTTTTGCGGACATGATTTTGTTACCATGTTCTGGACCAACAGAGGGTAATCCCAAAGCTGCTGTTTCTGTATTGGCAAACCCTGGACAACTTCATCTTTTTGATGATGCTAGCTTGTCTGCCTTACCATCTCAGCAAAAGCATAAAGCAAGTGTCTTGACTATGGGATTTCCCATGGTAGTACCTACAGTAGATCCACCCATAACTGTGGCAAAGTTCATTACGTTGCCCTCAGGAGGAAACTCATCAAAGATGTTTTCCGAGGTATGTTAGACTCCTAAATTATTCTGTTTTGAAATGTTTAGTTTTTCTGTTAATCTGTCATTAAAGCATTTCATATGCTAAATTATCTCTCAGATAGCCTCAGCTACAAAACGCGGATCCACACCATTCCAGGGTGGTTCTGCAAATTGGCCCTTGACTGGGGGTGTGCCCAGTCATCTGTCATTCACAGAACATACTGGTGTTGAGAGAGTGTACATAGCAGGTTATCTAGATGGATCTGTACGGTTATGGGATGCCACATATCCTGCCTTATCACTTATTTGCATTGTAGAAGGCGAGGTTTGAGATTCATTTATCATTATCCGTGAAATTGTTGCTCTTAGGTTGAACGCATATTTTTTATTCTTATTAGTTTCATATGATTGTCAGGTTGAAAGCATAGAAGTGGCTGGATTTAGTGATCCAGTGACAAATTTAGACTTCTGTTCCCTAACACTAAGTCTGGCTGTTGGCAACAAATGTGGACTGGTCAGAGATGTTTCTTTAGTGGTTTTTCTTTTGCCTTCTAACTAATGTGTACTTGTCATTTTTTTCTGTATTTACCATACCTATGTCATTGATGTATAGGTTCGCATTTATAACCTGGATGGCAGCTCAGATGAGACTACCTTCCACTTTCTCATAGATACTAAACATGAAGGTAAGTTGTAGGAGGTCCTTCTCTAGAAGCACACAAACTTTTTTTTCTTCAAACATTAACTTTCTTTGGCAAGAGAGTCCAAATTTGAGATCCAGCTTTACTTTCTGTTTCGAGATGAGTTATGAACTTTCATCCAGACAAAAATAGAATTCCTGCTCGTTATCCAATATCAATTGCAAAAAGAAAGTCATACATGGAATATTGACTATGCTAAAATTTCAAATTTTTGCAATTGGCCTGTTGTTAAAACTGGTTTTAAAATGCCAGAATTTTTTTCAAAATAGTACATATTGGAAAAAGTTTTCAAATTGCTAAGAATTTGAGCAATTGACTTCGTGACATGATGGCTTTCAACTCTGAGAACATAATCTTTTTGTTACCTCATTTGATTTTCCAGCTCGCTAGATTGTAACCACTTTTAGTCACTAATCATATGCAAACTGCTGCAGATAGAAAAATGGCAAGCTTACTTCATCATTTAATTGATTTCAGCCATCTGATATGGAAACTATTACTGAAAAAGCTTTCCATTTTCAGTTAGATAGAAAAGTTCCTCATTTACATGGTCCTTTCACTGCAGACAGTTCATTTCTTGTCACTGGATCATTGATATTGCATTTGTTTTGAGAAAGTATCATTACATCTCTACTTGCTCAAACTAATAGATTTATTACTCGTCTCATAGTTCACACGTTGCCTCAAGGGAAAGGTCCTCCACTTAGAGCTGTTTTTTCTCTTCTCAATTCTCCTATTCTTGCACTACAGTTTGCTAATTATGGAGCCAAGCTTGCTGTGGGGCTAGAATGTGGTCGTGTGAGTATTGTCTGTCTTGTCATTTGTATTATGTTGTTTTGATTGTTTTCATGCTAAGTTTGTTGACTGGGGCTTTTAGTTTCTTTGTTCATATGAATTCTTGTCTTGTATGCTTTCATTTCAGGTGGTTGTACTTGATACGAGTTCATTAGCAGTTTTGTTCTCTACAGAATCTGTATCCAGCTCTTGCTCGCCAGTCATTTCAGTGAATTGGGTTGAATGTATAAATACTTGTAGCCTTGTGAAAAGCCCAAAGCATTCAGATTCTAATATGCCAATCAACCCTATAGAGCAATTCATGTTTTTCCTTACCAAGGATGCAACTCTTTATATGATTGATGGTGGAACCGGTAGCATGATCAGCTCCCATCCATGGCATCCAAAAAAGAAATCAGTTGCAATTTCTATGTATGTTATAGGCAAGTATAATCTTAAAGTAGAAGTAAATAAGAGTTTTGTTTCTTTGTATTTGACTTTCACAAGTAAGTTCTGGAATTTTATTTTTATTTTTTTCAACAGATGGCAGTCCTTCTGTACCTGGCTTAACAGATGGAAAGCAGCTGGAGGAGTCTGACCAAAATTTCACAGCCAAAAATGAATCTGAACATACAACAACTTCAACAGGGATTAGTTCACATAATAATGAGCATCACTCTTCAGTTAACACACTAACCAGAGAAAGATTGCTGGATTCATTTATTTTGCTTTGTTGTGAGGATTCATTGCACTTATACTCTACAAAGAATGTTATTCAGGTAGCTCCATTGCCTTTTTTTGTTTTTACTTTCAACAATGATTTACTCTGTTTGCAGTCCAACTAATATATCTTCCTTAGGGAAACAACAAAACCATTTGTAAAGTGAAACATGCAAAACCTTGCTGTTGGGCTTCAACTTTTAGGAAAGAGGGAAGCATTTGTGGAGTGGTTTTGCTGTTCCAGAGCGGAGTAATAGAAATCAGGTGAAATTCTTATCTTCATAATAATGCAGATTGCTTTCCAGCATTTTCGTACTGCACATCTAAATAGTATTACTAGTAGCAATATTGTTGATATTGCCTATATTTGGACAGATCATTTTCGGGTTTAGAGTTGGTGAAAGAAACCTCCTTAATGTCAGTTCTAAGGTGGAATTTCAAGGCAAACATGGAGAAGATGATGAGTTGTGATAATGGGCAGATTACACTGGTATTATTTGCTTCTAAAATTTTGACATCGTCAGAAAATCATCTTTGTACTTGTTTTTTCCATGTTAAACTTATGCATGCCATGTCTACCTTTTTATACTACTGCATACTTTCTTAAACTACTGCTTGTCATGTCAACCTTTTTGAGCCATGGGTGTGTTGTCACTTCAATAAATTACAGTCTAATTGTTCTGCACTCTTCACAACTATTGTGATTATATCTAATGTCGATAATTTTGTAGGCTCATGGGTGTGAATTGGCCTTCATCTCACTATTTTCCGGTGAAAATTGTTTCAGGTATATAATGAAAAAGCATGTTTAACTAATGCCATGCATGTATAGCCAATGCCTGGACAATCGTCGTTGTAAATTTCAGTTGTGCTTATTAGTAGGAAAGCGAACTTCTGACAGACCTGCAATGCTCTTTGTAGGATTCCAGAGTCTCTTCCATGTCTTCATGATAAGGTACTTGCCGCCGCCGCCGATGCTGCCTTTAATTTCTCCTCGAATCAGAAGAAGAAGCAGGTGCAAATTACTACCATCAGTTTCAGATTATAATAAGTATAATTTTGTTTTTGTATCTTATCTTATGTTGTTATAGGGTACTAAACCTGGGATTCTGGGTGGCATTGTCAAAGGCTTTAAAGGGGGAAAGGTAGACCACAGTGTGGATATTACTCTGAATCCCAAATCTGATTTTAGTCATCTTGAAGGTGCTTTTTCGAAGCAGCCATTCTCAGATTCATATCAAACTGCAGTAGATAATGAGGAAGTTGTGGAGCTTAACATAGGTTTGTGGACCTTAATATATGTTATTACCCGTGCCTATCTGTACCATAGTCTTTTCTCTCCCATACTAAAAACTGTCCCCGTGCAGATGATATAGAGATAGATGAACCTTCTCTACCCACAGCAACTACTTCATCACAAGATGTGAAGCATATGAAGAGAGGTAAATTTGATTTTTCCACACGTTATGCAAGTTTTAACTGATGTTGGTCATTTAACACTACAGATTTTGCATTCCAGAGAAGTGGTCGGAAAGGGAGCAATTAGTAGGTGCGACTGATGATATGAAGCCCAAACTTAGGACACCTGAAGAAATTATGGCTAAATACAGAAAAGCAGGGGTAATTTCCTGTGATCAACTTGTCTCCTCCATCTTAACATCTGTTCCAATGGATTTCCTTGTCTGATGTGGTTACTGTGTTCAGGATGCCGCTTCGGTTGCTGCACATGCAAGAAAAAAGCTTGTAGAAAGGCAGGAAAAACTTGAAGTAAGATATTATGGATTTAAGATTTCTGTGAGATTGCTTTGGTATTTGAAATGGATAAAATGGCTTCTACTTTGTTAAAGCTAAACTAACTTGTAGGTTTTGTTGAGTGGAAATGATGAGAGAAAAGAGAAGATGCCAATTCTTTGTGGCAACAATGAATTGGGAGTTTCCCCTCTCTTGTCACCCTATATTTGCCGCTTTTGTTTGCAGCTAACTGAGAAATTCACTATACAATTTCATTGCTTTATTAATATCCCTGTAGACTACATTGGTTATGTCTCATGGTCAAGTCAGTGAATTTCAGCTTATCCTTCTAGATCTGTTAACTGTGCATAGATTGTCTTGATGACCCCTAAAGATACCTTTTTATCACTCTGCACCAGAGAATCAGTAGGCGCACTGAAGAGCTCCAAAGTGGAGCCGAAGACTTTTCATCAATGGCAAATGAGCTTGTCAAGTTAATGGAAAAACGAAAATGGTGGCAAATATGAAGAAAATAGAAGTCTAGCTTGCTGGCATGGGTTTTGATTGTTTGTACCCTTTTTGTCGTGAGTTTTAGGAGTGCATTTTTTAAATCTCTAATGTATGTTAATTTATCCGACTGCAGTTAATTTTTTTGTGCAATATGTAAAACACGGAAGCTCGAGACATTTCTTATTATTTTCATTTGTTGTATAGAATTTTTTGTTTTCTAGAAATAAAAAGAGATTGAAAGAGATTGATTCACTGAAACCGATGCTGCCCATTCATTAACTGAGAGAAACCAGAAGGTTTGCTAAACGGGACTGGATTTTTCTCAGCAATGTACCAGCCAGATGCAAGGGTTATGCTATTTGTTGCTGGTTCTACGATTGTGGCCTCTTTATGTTGTTTTACAAGGCAAGGTTCTTGCTGCAAGACAAGCAGGTTCAAATAATAGCATCAATTTTCTCTAGATTGCTTTGTGAAATTGTGATTTGGCTGTGTTACTTAAGGGTTCCAGGTGCTGAAAATTAAAAATTCAGGGCTAAAAAAGGCTCAAATTATGACTGGAGGCCAGATTTTACTAAATTTGAGGTTTCATTTGAGTTGTGGAGCTTAATATAGGCCATTGGAGCTTAAAGCATGCTAATTATGGTGGGGCTTAATATAGGTATGTGGAGCTTATTACATTAATATACCCAAAAACTCTATTCTCTTCATATTTCCCTCTCAGCTCGTGTTTTCTTCATCGGAATTGATACGGAAACACTGAACCTGCTCATATGGCGACCAAATCATCCAATGAAGTTCAAAACAAAAGGAGAGGTAAATCTGAGCTATCGTGTGTCAGCTCGAATGGATTATATTGAACAGTAATCATCTCTAATTTTGCAGAGAAGAGAACTGGAAGGGAAAATTTATTGGGTTACGGCGAGGAAACAAAGCCCAGAAGCAGGAAACTTGGAGAAATCGTAGCCAAGTACAGAAAATCCAAGGTAATGTTGCATCTTGGTTAAAATCAATCAACTCTTATTTCATTGGTAAGGCCAACAGATTTGAATTGATTGTGTTTTTCCGGTTTGGTAAATAATTTCAGGATGCCTCTTCCCTGGCTATGAGTGCAAAGAACAAGCTGGTGCAAAGGCAGGAAAAGCTTGGTGTAAGATTCCAGGGATAGATCTAAACATCTTCTGTTTTCGTTGTTTAATTTCCCTAGATTCATCTCGTGTCATAATTTATTTGATCAAAACTTTCTCCAGATGACCTGCTTAGGCAAATTACCTGTTTATGGATTTCTTCAGCCTTCATACATTCCTTGACAATCACAATTATATTGCTTTCTGAAATTTGATTGTTATACAC
Organism: Populus nigra; assembly: GCF_951802175.1. Taxonomy (NCBI): domain Eukaryota; kingdom Viridiplantae; phylum Streptophyta; class Magnoliopsida; order Malpighiales; family Salicaceae; genus Populus; species Populus nigra. The sequence continues at coordinate 2,190,272 of NC_084868.1, forward strand.
AAGCAGAGTATTCTTACCACCTGCAATATGATTTTTTATTTTATTTTTGTTTGTATAATAATTATCAGAAAATCAACAATCAAACTGAAGAGCTGGAAGGTAATTCAGAAGACTATGCATCATTGGCAAATGAACTTCTCAAGAAGATGGAGAAACGAAAATGGTGGCAAATATGATAAAGATAATACAGGCCTGATATGCTAGCTATCTGACACTTTTTTTCAGGTTTTCCCTTCTGTTTGTTTACCCCTTGTGCATGGTGAGATTTCTCCAAGACACCAGCAGGAGATTATACCTAAAGTATGCTTGCTGGCATGTAATTCATTATAAAATTAAGAAACTGTACTTTGATATGTATGGAGTAATTTTCAACTGTGCTTGCATTTCTATAGATGATTATGGGTTGCACATTATAAAAGCAGCTTTCCTCCAACTTCCCAATCACCAATTCCATGAATAGGACTGGTTCTTCAATGGTCTCTTGGATTCACAGTTAATGTTCTATAATTATTTCTTTTCCTCCAAACACTATTTCCATGGAAAATTAAACCCGTGACCACTGAAGGCAATGCACCAAAAATTGTCGAAAAGTATCATAGCTAGGCACTGAAGGCAATGCACCAAAAATTGTCTAAAAGTATCATAGCTAGGCTTACGCCACAATACTGAACTTGTACAAATGTAGCATCACAGAGCACTGAAGGCCATCTAGAGTCTAAAAAGAGGATGGGATACCAAAAGTTCAAAAAGAAGAAACGAAGCAGACCTTCAGAAGACCTGGAAACCAACGCCGCGTGTTATTGTCAGCTTCAAGAATGAGTAGAAGTAGAAAGTTGCATCATAAATGTGAACAATGTAACTCATTGAAAATTTGATTCATAGCCTACTCGGAACACTCACTAGGACCAGACATCTCCCACATTGTCCTGAACAAATCATCTGATAGCAAGTCTTTTGCCAACAACATCCCTCAACTCAATTTCACCAGGAAACCGATGCTCCATCAACTTGGAGAAAACCTATGATGAGGAGAACACAAAAGAAAGCATTTTTATTCATACCACATTTGTTCCTGCAAAACATCCTAACAACCTATATGCAGGTATTTAAGGTTATCTCCTCCTAAGTCTAAAATTGCAGTATGATTCATAACATAAAAGGAAAAGGAAATTTGGCTCAAGTAAAAAGACAACATGCGGCATTAAAAACAGAAGTGACTTTACCAATTCACCATTGCAAAATACTTCAAAAGCACCAGAACTCTGAAGGAATGATTGGATAAAGTTTCCAAAAAGCCAAGTGCTAGCAATACTTCCGAATCTGTTCGCACGCAACGAATAATACCACGAGGGTGGAGCTGCAAATCCTAACCTTGGAAAAATCTGTTCGCCTGCCAATATTATCCCAATTATTCCAAACTGAACAGCAGGAACTACTTTGCTGAGTAGGCGCTTCGGAAGCGGAGCAGGATGGTTTGCCAAAATAACCTGTATCCCAGGAAATTCTGATTCCAGCATATTTTTCATAGTCACAGCAGTTCCTCTGCCAAAAGAAACACAACTTATCTGTGAACATTAAATGTAAGAGAAAAAAAAACTAGGATTAAAAACGGTAACCTTACAACCACAAATCCTAAAACTAAAAATTAGATCTAATTAATATTATTAATTTGTTCCCACATGAATGAGAAAATACCTCCCTTTACTCTACTTTTAATTATATAAAAAAAAAACTGTCCGCAACAATTGGAAAAATAATTATGGCAAATAATCTTGATTCTTGATGGTACACAATTATGAAAAATAATTTATAAACAATCACCACCAATGCAAGTTAGACTCAGGATAATTAAAAGTCTATTTGACATAACTTATAAAAAGTGAATTTTGACTTTAAGTCATACTTCAAAGTTGTTTTTCATAAATAATTTATGACAAAAATATTTTCAAATGACTTTAAGTTTAAGTTAAAAGTAAGTTTGATAGAAATAACTCAAAGCAACTGTTCTAAAGAATATATATAGTGTAAGTTAAAATCTACAAGTCAGAAGTAAAATTAAATCTAAATTTTATAAAAAAATTTCTAACCAAACATATATATAACTTTTCTACGAGTAAAAAAAAACTTAAATCAATCATATCAAACGGAACCTAAACGATTTCAGTTTAATATAACAATAACAGCAAACAGAAAATGTGGAGAATGGATTAAACCTGTAAGAACAAGAAACACAGAAGTTGATGTTAATAACGTTGCCAAACCCAATATTGCCTAATCCTCCAACAATGGTGCTTGATTTCTGCATCTCATCAAAACATTAAAGAGTATCACAAAGAAAGAAAACCCACTTCGATTATGTGAAAAGCATAAAGAAACATGAAATTTGAGAAGTTTAAAGACACCTGTTTCGGAAATTGAAGTGGCTGTTGTTGATGAACTTGTTGAGGTTTTGTTTGGAATTGATGGATGTTGTGGTGATCATTTGGAGTTGGTTTTGGAGGTGGTGATGTTGTGAAGAGATTTAGAATGTCTGAGCAAAACAGAAAGATTGGTAAGCCTAGAAGGAGGATTTGAGATCGATCCATTTCTAGCAAGAAAGCAAGGTCAGGGATGATGACGGAATGCTGTAAAGTCTACCGAGCGGCTTTTGACGTCGTTTTTATCTGCGATTTATTTCGAGGAAAACGGGCCAATGCCCACTACTATTCCGATCGAGCCTTAGGGCCCAGTGGCACATTGGAACAACAAGACCATACCCAACCCAGAAATTGACGATAAAAGGTTCATTGAGTTATTGTATAAATTTACAGGTTATAGAGCACATACAAATTAATTATTTTTATTAAAACGATAGCATTTTGTTTTTTTAGTATCCAGGTTGGGTTTAAACTAGATCAATTAGATTTCTTCATATTATTATTTAATTTAATTTAATTAAAAACTCGGTTTAAAATAGACTTTGAATTTTAAGGTAGCTAGCTTAGTATTATCTTATTTTAGTTTGAGAATTTCCCTTGCCATTAAATAAAAAAAATAAGGGAAGATTTAGTTCAATATCATGTAAAATAGTTAGATTAATATTATGTAAAATAAACATACATATAGACATATCCAACCTTTGGTATATCTATCTCTAATTAAAGTTTTATTTACAGAATTACCTTAAATTTGAAGCTTGATACAAATATGATAGAATTTTTCCACGCACATATGGAAATGTAGGAGAGGTACTGGTACTGTACCTACGTTGCGCAGCGAGATTTGTTTTCATTAAAAATATTGTTTAGGCAAATGTGTTTAAAAAAAGAGGGAAAAACATTTACATCTCGAGTTATTGATTGAACAGATTTTAAAAAATCAGTTTTATTTTAATTAAATGATAAAAAAAAAAGTAATAATAAGTAATGGACAAAATTAATAAAAAAAAATGATAACGATAACTTGAGAAAAAAAATATTTTTGTAAAACGGGACAAATAACGTAGCTCAATTCCCGGCCTATTAAATACAAAAAAATAAAATTGGATAAAAAAGAAAGAAAAAAAAAACTAGATTAAATCAATCCAACTTAGTAAGATAAGCCTGTAACTCGGGAAATGTCTGCCAAATATGTGCCCCAATCATGAGATCGGATAATCTATTAGAAAAGAAAACATAAAAAGTCAAAAAGAAAATAAGTTTAAAAAAAAACAATATCAATCCGCATTAATTTTTCAAACTTGTCATCTAAAGCATTAGACCATAAGCACCTTATATTAAAAAACAATGAAGCTCAATTTCCCAACTAATTAAATGTTGAAAGATTAACTTGGAAAAAAATATCAATTATACAAAAGGATAAAAAAATGACAATTAAAAAAATAAAGATCAAAATTGAAATACAAAATAAATTTTATTTTTAATTAAATGGTGAAATTAAAAGGAGAAATTAATTGAGCAAAAGGACCAAGAAATAATTAAAAGAATGAGGATCAAAATTGAAAATAAAATTAAAATAATTTTTTGATTAAATGGTGAAATTAAAAAGAAAAATCACTTAAACAAAAATCCTAAAAAAATATTCAAAGGAAGGACGATCAAATTAGAAAACATAATATATGACAACTTGGGATTGAATGATGAAATTGAAAATATATAAAACTTCTACAAAACAACTAAGAAGAAAAATTAGAAATCAAAAGAATAAGTACAAAAATGATCAAGTTGAAAGGTCCATTGACGACAAACTAGACAACCACAACCAACACGCATTGCACCACTAGTAAAAGGACATGACAACGCTTCTAATGACATGATGAAAGAGTGTTTTTGGATGTCGAGAGGCGCCGCATGCGCTAAAGAATGCGCCACATACGCCCCTACCTTTTTGGTTTTTTTTTTTATATTTGTTCAAATACCAAATTGCACCTAAATTGACATGACAATAATAATAATAATAATAATAAAAACTATTGCGAAAAGATGGAAAAGCCCCTTAACACCATTTTTAAATTTATTTTGCTTTTAAGAGCATTTTGATCGTTTCATTATACTTTTGTTTTTTTGTCAAATACTAAATTTCTCCTTAACTAAATTGATAATATTGAAAAAACTATTATGAAAATATGAAATTGCCCCTTGATGTTAGTTTTAGATTTTTTTTTAATGCAAATGGTATTTTAGTCTTTTCACTGTACATTTAAAACAAGAAAAAACTTATTTATCTGAGGTTAATTTGATAATAACTAGTAGATCTTATGAGAAGATTAAAATAACCTTAAAAGCGAGTGTTAAGGTTTTTTAGATGGAGAAGCAAAACTATAAAATTATTGTTCAAGTGAACAATGATTCACTCACGAGTTACAATGAAAATTCCTTTCCAATTGGATTTTATTAATGTTAGCTTAGGAGTTTGCAGTGGTATTATGAGGGGGAAATGCATCATTAAGAGCCCAATTAGTGTTGTGATATTGATTGATTTTCAAGTACTTTTAAAAATATATTAAAATAATATATTTTTTAATATTTAAAATTTATTTTTAATATAAATATGTGAAAAAATATTAAAAATATGATATTTATTTTTATTTTCTCTATCTCGATCGCTCTCGCCCTCTTCTTTCTCTTTGCCTAGTCAGTGTTTCATCCTATCCTAATATTACTGATAGAAAAACAATCAACAATTTCTAGAATTGAAATATATCAAAAAATTGCATATTCCTTAAATGTAATTACATAATTCCTTCAATCATTAAGAAACAATGTAGAGACGTGCACATATATAACACGACAAGCAATTGAGTAGGCAAACAATCTTTTTTTCATTCAACAAAATCAGGTTTCAAGATAAAGTACTTGAGAGTAGTTTCTAGCCACCTAAATTTGAATAGAAAATACAACCATATGACAAAAAATATTGATTAAACCATAAGATTATTATAGAAAAATTTATTGTAATAAGTAATAAAACCCATAACATAGAAAACATCTCAATAAGTTTGATCTATAAATTTGAAATTGAAGAAATGGAACCCTAAAATAGAAGAAATATATGGAAAAAAAATAATTACTTGTGGTTTAATTTAGTTGTGGAGAAAGTTGTTTTTATTAAAAACAGGTATATGTTGATGTTTAACGTAAGTAAGTGAAGAAAAGTGAGAAAGGAAAGTGTATTTCTTTGCTAAGAAGAGAAAAATGTTTTCGTAGCAAAAATGATTATTTTTTAAGTTTTGTGGAAACATTTTCCATTGCCCAATTCTCTAAAATTCACTAGAAAAGTTTGAAAAATTATTTTAAAAATATTATTTTTTATGAAACAAACAAGGAAAAAATTTGAATTATTGATGAAATATTCTGTTAGTAATTTAATTTTTTTTGAGGTAATTTTTGTTGAAAGAAAATTAAAATTAAAAAAAAAGTTAAGGGATTTTAATTATCAATAGAATTACTGACAATTTTTTATATATAAAAAATAGATTTTTGATTTTTAAAATTAAAAATATATGTTTTTAATTTTTTAAATATTTTTTTATGGAATTAGTGATGAAGATTTGTTTCCTATTTTTATTATTAATTAGGGACGGAATCTTTTAGTCACCAATCCATCGATAACTCTATGAGTAAGTAGTGATGAATTGTTTTAATATCTAATTCATTTGGTAATTAGAAATATTTATGTCACTAATTTATGTCTTTATAACCAACTTTTCTCGAGACAAAATTGAGATCATTTTAAAAAAGTGAATATATATAACTCATTTAATAATTATCTGCCAAAATATTCTGGCAACGAATTTAGGTCATTAAAACCAAAAAACAAATTGAAGAGATTTTTAATTATCAATAGAATTACCAAAAAAATCATTTTAAAAAAATAGATTACTAAATTTTGAAATTAATTTTTTTCTAATTTTAAATACTTTGTTTTTCAAGCAATATGAAAGTCCAAAAACATCTTAATGACACTTTTCTCGTCTAGATAAATACTTTGATATTAAGTGCCAATGAAATTAGACCATCTAATTTCTCTCTTTCATCATTTTTCAACGATTTCTTTTTCTCTCTTAAGCTCAAGGGCTAAAATGTAAATAAAATAAAAATTTGAACTAAAGTATTTAATTTTCAAACTAAAAGGACCAAAAAGGATTTTTGAAAAACCCCTAAGCCAGCAAAATCAAGCAAAAAGGCAATGAAACTATTTTTTTTACAAAAAAAACTCACACCCTTTTAAAGGGTGAAACTAGTGTCGTTCGTAGTTCGTAGTTGTCTTTCCCAATAAGTGTGCTTTTTGAAAATCAAATTTGTATTCTTATTTTTACAGGGATATATCAGTATCTTAACTACTAGATAACACTTCATTGATATAAGTAAGTAATGTTAAACATTAATAAAGTAGGATAAGAAAAAATTCCAAGGATTTCATAAAACTTGTAAATGAATTCCATTTTAAGACTCTACAAACTTCATTTTTGAAATTTTTTATTGTTATATTTTACTTGATATTTAACATTATTTTTTTATATGTATTTACTCTAAAAACTACAAAATCGTAATAGTATTCCAAGTTCGTTGCTATTTTATTGACAGTGATATAGTATTTAGTAAATACTGTTTTTGTAAATTCTTACATTCTTGATTTCCAAATATTTATTACTTTTAAAATATAAATATAAAAATTACCCTCCAACTATATACACGATCTCAATTTTATCACCAAATATATCTTATATCAATCTTACTCTCAAACTTGAAAACTTTTCAATTCAGAATTTACATTTATTTTTAAGGCTTTTTACATATTTCCATTCAAATTATACTCTTTTTTCTTTTTTAGAAATGATGTGATTTTATAGAGAATCTAACTGTTTTAGTTAAGTGATTCTAATAGAAAGGATGAAGTTGATATAAAAAATAGTTGATATACAAAATTAATATTATTCTAATAATATGGAGAAATATTCGATGTTTTTTCTTTTAAAAATAGTGATGGCAGTGGAGGTTTTTTTTTTTTTTTTAATAATAAAGTCTAGTATCAATTATTGTACTAAAGAAAGCTCCAAAACCATTCGAACATGATTGCATCCTTTAGACTATAATGGATATATAACCTTTGGTCCGTATTTCTTTTTGAGAAAGACAACAGCAATGTTTGGAAATACAATTAAAAAAAATTAAATATTTGTTTAAAATTATTTTTTTATTTTTTAAAATCATTTGAATGTGCTGGTTTGAAAATATATTTTAAAAAATAAAAAAATATTATTTTAATATATTTTTAAATAAAAAATATTTTAAATTATAATCACCACCAAATTCTTACACATCCATTGTTCAATTATTGCATATATAAAATGAAGCACGATGATGGCATGGGAGGGATCTAGATCTTTTCTTTCATAGTGCCTCCGTGTCCCCATCCAATTTCAGTGCACAAAGTAGGAAAGTTTACTTTTCAACTCACGTTTGACACATGCTTCTCATCATAAGGCCTTCAATGTTGTCACAGCTGGCGATCAATAAGGCCTTTGTCAACTCACGTTTGATGAAGGTTAATTTAGGCCTTTTCTTTTTTAAAAAATAAAGTTAAAATAATATAATTTTAAGTTTCTTTAAAAGTTAAATTAAGTATTTAATCAAGTAAAACAAGTTATGAGTCCCTTTTTTAGGTTTTTGAGTTATGGAATTAATCCAGTTAAATTAAATTAATTTTAATTTAATATTCAATTTAAATTAAAAATGAATTATTTAAGTTCTGATCAAATTTTCACGTTAACTCAAATTAAATTTAATAATAATATTATGATATATGATACTTTTATATTAGTAAATAAAAAAATCATAACTTTATATTGGTAAATAAATATATCAAACAAAATTAACAAGAAAAGCATATGTATGAATATTAATAATACTCTGTATTTGACCTATTTTTTTATACTCTGTATTTGACCCATCTTTTTTATATCCACCTCTATCAATAATACCATATGCATGTCATGTATCTATTATCTAATAATTGAGGGTGGCACGAGTGTAATTCCAAAGAGTTGCCTTGATGGTTGGAAGGATTGACCCACGCCGTGTAAGAAAAAAATATTTAGAAGTTATTAATTTTCTAATTAAATAAAAATTAAATTATGTGGAAGTTGATTTAATGTAAAAGAATTAACTCTGTAAATCTAAAAATAACATGAATGACTCGTAAAATTATAATTTGACTAAAAAAAATATCCAGATGATATATTTTCTTAATATTAAAATAACAAAACATTGAATTGACCTGAATCAATCTATGTTAACATGTTAAATTCGTTATTCGAGTTATGAGATTATGATAACCATATAGAAAACAAATCAAAACAAATTATGAAACTTAATTTCCAACCGATCCAATGTTGAATGATGAAATTTTAAAAAAAAATAAATTAAAAAAATAGACACAAAAAACAACCGGAGTCAATTTGGATTAACTCGTTAAGCATTATTTTCTAGATCATGAGGTCAAAATAACCTAATAAAAAATATACAAAACAAATTATGAAATCTAATTTTCAAACAATCTAATATTAAATAATAAAATTAAAAAAAACCAATTGAAAAAAATCCGAGTCAACCGGTTTAACCTACAACTTGTATTAAAAGATTCAAATAACCTAATAAAAAATAAATTTAATATTAAAATAAAAATTTAAATAAAAAAATAATATTCTAATAAATAGTTTAGTTTGTGAGGAGGTTATATTAAAAATTTCTTATCTTTTATTTTTGTTTTTTGAATTTAAATTTTTGTGCTAGTATTTAAGAAAATTTATTAAATTTCACTGTTGAACAGCATAAGCTTTGCTACAGTCTATCTCCCGTACACATTCATATCATCGTTCATCCAAATCATCCTTGATTCCTTGTACTCCAAAAAAAAAAGAGGAAAAAGACAATAGAATTCCTTGAACACGCCAAACTCCTATTAAGGGACCGTTTGGGAACGCGGCTGCGGCCGCGTTCCCAAAAAATTTGAAAATTTTTTGTTTTTTTTTTTTGCTAAAATTTGATATGGTTTGTACGTTTTGAATCGTTTTGATGTGCTGATGTTAAAAATGATTTTTAAAAAATGAAAAAACATCGTTGGCATGCATTTTGGCACGAAAAGTTATTTGAAAAGCACCCGCAACCACACTGCCAAACACGCTCTAAATGGCCCGTGGGCAAGTTTCACGCGAACCAAACAACAGTAAAAGCCACACGATACCATCAGTAAGAGTCAGCCGTCTCAGCCCTTTATAACCTCCTCACATTCAGAAGATATGTCGAGAGACCACACAGGTCAGGAGAAGGGAGAGGGAGACAGTGTCATCTTTATTTTTGCCTAACTATATAGTATTATTAGACTACCATAATCTTTTAGGGGAACTCTTTTATCCCTAGATATCTTGCTTCACTTGTTAGTTCTCTTATTCTTTATTATATTTAATTAGTTTCTTGCTTCACTTATTCTTTCCGGGTCTCTCCTTGTCTGAAGCCAGATAGACACACCCAGTTTGGGTTCCAATGGCTAGCCTGTTGTTGTCAGAATGTGGCTTAAAGCCTCTTCCTCGAACTTTGCTTCGACCTAGAACTGGGATCATCTCTCACAACAACCCTTCAAAGACAAGATTTTTATACGCCAACAGGACACTCACAGATTTAAAAAGACTCCCTTTCGATAAGTTTTCAAGAGGGTGTTTTAGGGAGAGGAATTGGGGGCTTAAAGTGAGTGCTCCGTTTAAGGTTGCAAATGGTGAGGAAGATAATAAAATTAAAGGCTTTAATGGGTTGGGAGAAGAGGAAATAGAATTCGATCCTGGCTCACCACCTCCATTTAATTTGTCTGATGTTAGAGCTGCTATACCAAAGCATTGTTGGGTTAAAGATCCATGGAGGTCAATGAGTTATGTTGTTAGGGATGTTGCTGTGGTTTTTGGTTTAGCTGCAGTTGCTGCTTATCTTAACAATTGGCTTGTTTGGCCTTTGTATTGGGCTGCTCAATCGACAATGTTTTGGGCAATTTTTGTTCTTGGACATGATTGGTAATCACTTCTATTTTTTCTTTTCTTTTCTTTTTGTTTATGGATCTGGGTTTTTTTTTATTATTTATTTTGCTTGTTCCTTTTGTTTTGGTGATGCTAAGTCTGTGTTTTGTATGTTGAGTTTGATTCGTGTAGTGGCCATGGGAGTTTTTCCAATAACCACAATCTAAATAGTGTGGTGGGGCATATCTTGCATTCTTCAATTCTTGTTCCTTACCATGGATGGTAATATCTTGCACTTTGATTTATACAAATTGTTTGTGTTTTTGTGTTTCTTTTCACAATCTGCAGAAATTGTAATGTATTGATTTGAGGAATTAATGAGGAAATGCATTGTGTTGGCTCTATTTCGCAGGAGAATTAGCCATAGGACTCATCATCAAAACCATGGACATGTTGAGAAGGATGAATCATGGCATCCGGTTAGTGATAAACTCTGTTTATGGGTTCTCTTCCGTTGTCGGTTTGCATTATAGCTTCTTTGCTTTTGCGGTTCTGTAAGTCCTCAAGCTTTACCAATTTCTTGTTTTTTGATGTAGCTGTCTGAGAAAATATATAAAAGTTTGGACGACATGACAAAAAAGCTACGATTCACTGTGCCATTTCCCATGCTTGCATACCCCATTTATCTTGTAAGTATGTGTTCTTTTGCTGAGCAATTTTATTAAGAGTTGAAGAAATTGATTGCTGAAAATTCTTTTCAACAGTGGAGCAGAAGTCCTGGAAAAACCGGTTCACACTTTCACCCAAACAGCGATTTGTTCGTCCCAAGTGAGAAAATCGATGTGATCACTTCTACCGTGTGTTGGACTGCAATGGTTGCTTTGCTTGTTGGCTTATCCTTTGTAATTGGTCCTATTCAACTGCTTAATCTCTATGGAATTCCATATGTGGTAAATGCCAGGTTCCCTTGTGCTGTAGGTTTCTATGCAATGGAAATTGAATTTCCACAGGTTTTCTTTTTCGATTCAAAGAATTTCTTAACTTGGTTTTTATTCAATGTTAGGGTTTTGTTATGTGGCTGGATTTAGTGACTTACCTGCATCACCATGGTCACGAAGACAAGCTTCCTTGGTATCGTGGAAAGGTATGCATGTCCTACTGCTGCGTCATTGTTTTTTCCTGTCCTGATCCTTGATCTCGACACTATATTTAAATCCCAATATGCGACAAGTTAATACTATAATATATTGATATCTAGAGTCGTATGCTTAAGTTGATTTTCATTGCTAGGTCTTTTGTAGTTACTCTATCACCAAGAAAAGAAATGTCTATGGTCTCTTTATAAAGATTGGTCTGAAGCTTAATCATTACATTTTAATTTTTCAATGTCATTGAACAGGAATGGAGTTACCTGAGGGGAGGGCTTACGACACTTGATCGTGACTATGGATGGATTAACAACATCCATCATGATATTGGAACCCATATCATTCACCATCTGTTTCCTCAAATCCCACACTATCACTTGATCGAAGCAGTGAGTATTTCTTTATTCTGAACAAGACTTGTTTGTTATTGCTTCAGATGATCACCTCTCTGGGACCTGAGGAGAGACTTGCTTGTTTTGACCTGCTGTTTTCTCTTATCCGATTGTTATTGCTTCATTGCATGTATAGACTGCGGCTGCCAAACCAGTGCTTGGGAAATATTACCGAGAACCAAAGAAATCAGGCCCTCTACCTTTTCATCTAATCGGAGACTTGATAAGAAGCATGGCAAGAGACCACTACGTTAGCGACACCGGGGATGTTGTTTACTACCAGACTGACTCTCAAGTTAGTCGCTCATCATCGGAAGAGTGAATTCCCTGGCCTTCCTCAACTGAATCACAGGATAGTTTGCTCAGCCGCTTTATATTGGATTTATTTGCCTAGCTTAGACAATCTGTCTGAGCAAGATTTGCCATGGTAAAGGCCAGGCTCGTTTGATCTCAATTTTTTCCTTTGAGAAAAACTGATGCCTACCAGGATTGACTGCAGGTCTTTCTTGGTGCCTGGGAAGAGTGTACATGTAGGGCTATTTTCGTAATTATTGCTGTGACAGTGAAGGAAATAATGTATATTAAGGAAGTGTTTTAGATTCCCGTCGGTTGTTTTATTTAAAAATATATTAAAATAATATTTTTAATATTAAAAAATAAATTTGAAAAAAATAATTAAAAAAAACATGAGAAAATAAATATATTTTTATGAAATCACCTTGATGTCAAAAAAGATAATGGTTTTTTTTTTTGTAATTTAAAGTGTCTAGATCAGTTTACATGTATTATAATTAATTTTCAGATTTATTAAATATTTTATAAGTCTAATAAACAAGGAAAATATCACAAAAATAATAGGTATTCACGCTGAGGCTTGAATCTACAACAAAAAAAAAAAAAAAAAAAAACCTTGCCTCTTACGTCCCTCTTATGTAGTTGAGTGGACGAAATTAGGACTCGGGACTCTGTTTAGGGATTCTGGTCTGTGCTGCTTTGTATTTTTCTCCTCCATATTTATTTTGTGAAAGAGAAACGAAAAAAGAAGTCCACCCTACTTTGACTTTTAGGAATGGCCCATCAAACCGGACCAAAAGCAGCTCTTAAACGTCATTTTGATTTAAGCATTTTATTACATTTCCTTTTCACAATGAATGACTTCACATCAACCATCAAATCAGTAAGGGCCACGTGTAGAGACAGAGAAATTGGAGTTAATTTATTATTTCTTTTTTTTTGTTATTTATCATAATTAATTAATTAGTCACATCATAGTCTTAGAAATTAAATATACACTTTTTATATTTTTAAATTTATTTATAGTTTGACTCTTCTCATCTATTCTATGTTCCTCTTCAATTTACTTTGCTTTTCTTATTTTAATAAATGAAAAAAGAGAGAGTAGATAATATCAAATGATTGATTAGAAAAGAAAGCATTTTTTGCAACAAAATATTAAGAAATGTAAGGTGCTGAATTGCCAATTTGCCTGCGCCTATATCCGGAATCTGCAAATTATTTATCAGTGGTACAGCACCGTGGTCCACGCCCCTGAAACTGCAATACGAGCAGTTGATGGGTATTTTTGAACCATCTATAGAGAGATATTATCCTGTTTTTGTTCGAAATTTTTCATGGCTATAACTTGAAGTTTGCTTACCAAACTCAACAGGCTGCATTCAACATGGTAATTGACTGGTGGGAGAAGGGCCTGTCTTCTCCATAGAGTTTGCTTACCAAACTCTAATGAAAACAATCGTTCGGTTTATAATTTAGATTCTATATTAAAGATTGATCTAATCTAAATTAATTAAAATAATATTATTTTAATTGAATTGTTCAAGTTTAATTAGGTTAATTCTTATTTGATTTTTTAATACTTAATCTAGATTAAATCTTGAATCAACCGGATCCTCAATCAACTCGTAATATTAGTGGGAACTAACCCTAATAATGTGTGTATTCTTATTGATTTCACTAGTTTCGTTTTAGTTTCGAGTTTAATATAAAAATAAAAAAAAAACCGAAACCAAACTTGAAAAGTAGTTTAATATAAAATAAGCTGATTTTTAGTCAATATACAGATTTTTGTATTCAATCACTGAAAATTTAATTATATCAAACACCGGTATTCTGATTCTTGTAAATATTATTTGCAATCTTGCAGCTATGTATTTTATGCGTGACAACATGCTTAAATTCTCCTATAGTTACAATTTATACTTTATATAGAGTTGATTTAGTGGTTAAGAATGTATATTTCTTGATTTTTTAAATTCAAAATTCGAGTGCATTTTAAAGACTTTTTAAGGAGTGGACCTAATCTCGACTGAGATATAAAACTGATCCAAGAGAAACCCTTTTTAAAGAGTGGACCTAATCTCGACTGAGATATAAAACTGATCCAAGAGAAACCCTTTAATGTTAAATAAGAAATAATTAATAGTATGTATTTATTTTATACAAATAGCTTAATTTATTAGAACATATTTGATATTACAGCAGAGATTATTTTTCAAAGTATTTTTTAAAAGATATATTAAAATAATATTTTTTTTATTTTATTAAATTTAATTTTAACATCAATATATCAAAAATTAATAATTTAAAATAAGAAAATAAATAAAAACTTTTTATTTGTTTTAAAATATTTTTAAAACATAAAAACAAATAATTTTAAAATATATATCAACTTACTATAACGTAAAAGAGGCCCATCCCAATTGCTGGCTAAAGAAGCCATAGTCTTTGACATTTCCACACAAAACTCACAAACAGGCCCATAATTAACCTAAGGTCATAGAGACATCACAGTCAGCAGCGTCGGTGGCTGAGAATTTTGAACACAAAGACCCTTGTGGTCCAACCTCCTCGGAACCATAGCAGACCATCTAGTCTCGGAAGTCAACAAATACAGCTATACCATGCTTGAACCCTGAAATTCTTCTGAAATTAAATAATATTTCAATATAGTTACTAGCTAGGCATATTATAATAGTAGGCAGATAGCATGTCAGAAAATGCAATTGACAGGTCGTTTTATCCTAATATAATTTATATTGTACTATCTATCTATCTATCACCCGACCTAGCAGCGCGTAGGTGTAGCATCTTTCTTTGATTTTTCTTCTTTCTCAATGTGAATTCGACGACCGAATTTTTTTTCTGCCGACTTTTTCTTCACTACTGTCCAACAGAACTCCATTCAAAACCCAAAGCCCGCCTCTGCTCATCCCTCTTTTGTGGCATACTTCAAAAGCCTGTCTCTTCTCTGCATCTCACGTACATCACTTGGTTGCATACTCAAAAGTAGCAAACCAAACTATGAGTCACTCACAGAACTCAGGTTCTGGGTGCTTTTCAGGCGTGGTACGTCTTCTTCTATGCAGAGGCAGTCACCAAACACACCCATCAGATCAGAGAGTAGAGCCCATCACTCCAGAGTTCTTCAATCATGTAAAGAAAGATCCGAAAACTGGTATTGATGCTAATGTTGAAGCTCCAGTCAGTACCACGCCAGGTGTGGTGGCTAGGTTAATGGGGTTAGATTCATTGCCAGATACCAACCGGGTTCCACGAGGAAGGAGTAGCCCAGAGTCGGTCACAAGAAGTAGGTCAGTGAATTTTATGGATTACTTGCTCCAGTTGGATCTAGCACAAGCACAACATCGCCGAGTGAGAACATCAGTATCATTTCGTGAAGTGCCAGCGTTGATGAATCAAGAAAACCATGATGTCTACGTTCTTTACTTGGATGATCAAGACAAGAAACCTAAGAAAATGGGATCAAAACAGAGGAAATCTGAAGGGATCAGTTTTGGAGATCAGATGAAGCAGAAGAATTATGAAGAGCGAAGCAAGAACAAGGAGGGCATAATTACAAGGGAAGGAGCAGTAAAGATGGAGAAGAATCGACATAACAACAACATGAAGGTTTCCACGTCAAAGAATGAGCCAAAGAGGGTGTCTAGCAGTAGACAATTTTCAAGTGTTGGTAATTGCGAAGGTGTCCAATTTTCATCAGGCTTTGTCATGCCTCATAAAAAAGATGTTTGCAGAAAATCTCGAGAGAATCCAAGGTCAAGAAGTCCAGTGAAGAAGCCCGTAAATCAGAAGGAAGTATTGGTAGAATCAAAGTTCATGAAGAGGATAAAGAAACGGCAAGCATATAAAGACTCGCAGTCTGATTGTAGCTCAGAAGATTCAAGCACAATTTCTGTTTTTGGTCTCAGTGAATTTTTGGCTCATGACGCAATACCTCTACCTGGTTAGTTTATTAAGCACTCACACTTCTTATTTGTGGATTTTCTCTACATTATCAACATCCAAATCAACTTAATGTTGTTGCTAATTCTTTTTCCCTTTTAAGCAGGTGACACATGGCCTGTGGACTTGAAGTTCTCAAAGAAGATATCTTCACCAAATCCTCCAGATTTAACTGATAATATGCTGATCAATGGTGAAGATGAGCCAGTGGGGATCAAGAAAAATGATTTTGAATCATGTAATAATCGCAACAAGGAACATTACAGTGAAGTACTGAGAAAGCTCTGCAGGTTGACAGAGGAAGATGTCAAGGAGTCTAGATGGGTAATGAACACCACGTTTGATTCTGAATGTCTTGAAGAGATGTTTACTGAGTTTGGGCAGCACATCCTTGATTTACTTCTATGCCAAGTAGTAGAAGAACTTGCTGAATTTCACATGGAAGAATATTGATTCAAGGAAGTCTTTCTGTGTGTACTTCTTGCTTGAAAATCTAATGTGAAAGGAGTTAGCCGACTTCAGGATAGTGAAGTTTGTATATATAGTATGCACATGGCATGGGATGCAGAAGGGCAGAAGGTTCTTGGAATCATCTGGTGTATGGTGGTGCTAATTGGATTAAAATACATATTTTGGGGAAATGTAAACATGTTGATTGTGGAAATGATTTCTGTTTATATTTCTTTCTTTGATAAGTTATGTGAAATGCCTGGAAATGAGCGCAATGACCACATAAACAAGACCATCGGATTCTGCTGCCCTCAACCTTTCAAATCCACTGTTACTTCAAGCTTTGTATGGTAGTGTACCAACCAGACGCCAAGGGTATATCTTTAATGGCAGAAACCATTTGAAAGAGCGAAAAACATAGAGAAATGACTCATTATTTTGATTAAAAAAAACATTATAGCATCCCGTGTAGCTATCCCTTAAAGATTCAAAATCAATATATAAAGAGCTATTTTGATAATTATTTCACGTGACTCTCTATATAGCTATTCTGTTGAATATACCCTAAGAGTTCTCTTTCGGCCACTTTCCAAACACTCCAAGACAACAATTAGGGTCACTTAATGACGAAAGTCTATGCATTGCTACACGAGAACGACGAGAACGAGAAGAATTTCCAAGCGAAAAATATTTTAAGACGCAATCTTTATCACATTCTTGTACAGCCTCTGAGTTAAGCCCCAGGACAGGGTAGATTTTATATCCAACCTGAAAGCTTCCAAGCACCTACGCACCTGAGATTTTCATATATACACCTGATATCATCTGGGAGTGTGCATTTAGGATGCTAGGGACAGTTCCCATGGACACTCTTAAAAAGTGTTATGTCGTTGTTAACTAGGAAAAGAATACTTAATCACTGGTATAACATTGAACAACTTGTATATATAGATATAAACTACAGATTAACTGTAGCAGAATTCAGAGCTGCCTGTAAACAATGAATAGATGATCCCCGATCTAGAAGGTGATCTATCATTGATGCTATGGCAAAATCGTAAGAAAAGTCCTCGTTAAGCAGAAAAAGGAAAAGGCGTTGGGGTTTAGCTGTCCTCTCCTGCAATCACTCTTTCTATAGATCTAGAAACTTGATACCCGTACAAACCAAATCGCTGTCAGTTTGTTGCCGTTTTCTTCAGCCTAATGTTCCTATCATCAGATCATTCACTTTGAAACAATTTTTTTTTTAATTTTCAATTTCCTATGTTTTCGTTACTTATTATATTAACAGTATTTTTTTAAAAAAAAATTCACTTTTTATCTCCTTACAAATCAGTATTAAATGAAATAGTGATTTTTTTTTATTTCATACTTTAATTCAAGTTGTTTTAGGTTTTATTTTTTTTTCTAATTAATTTTTTTTAATTTTATGATTTGATATTGAGTTGATTGAGAATCGAGTTTAAGATCAGGAGGGAGAAAAAAAACTAAAAAACCGAGAAAACCAGAAAAAAATAATAGAAAAAACTTAATTGTGAAAAAAAACTGACTATAATTTTTAAAAAACTGACCGGTTTGATTTTATAAGCCTGAAACTAAAAAAACTGAACCGAACCCAAACAAAAAAACTGGAAAAAATCGAGTCAAATCGAGCAAAAACCGGAAAAAACAGAACTAAACCGGTTTGAACCAGATTTTTTTTCTAAAATAACCAAACCAAAATAAAACCGATTTATTTGAACTGATTTCAAATTTTTTTTTATAAAAACTAAATCAAACAAAAAATAATCGTTTATTATTTATACCATGATAGTTTGAAGTTAAAACCAGGCCATGTGTTTGCACCTAAACCACATGCATACATTTTGCTTGCTTGGCTCGGAAACCTTCCTTTACACGAACAGTTATGGTTTTAAGGTTAAATAGTTAGGTTTTGTTCTTGATTTATAGTGGGTAATCAGGGGTTAAAAACAACAAAATTTTTTCTTGCATCAATTTTGATTCAAAATCTCAGTATTAGTAAATTATTTTCTAGTCATTTTAATTTATTAATACCAAAATAATTTTGTAAAATATAAAATAATATTATTTTAATATATTTCCCAGCAAATACTTATTTCAATAATCAATTACTTTCTAACATCTCTTTAATTTTCCAAAGCCATAATTGATGGAGCTGGACTATCTGCACCTTCCGCCTCTGGCATGGGACCGGACAGAATGTCCTGTTGTACGATTTGTTTTGGAAATTAAGTGTTAGTGCACGTGGACGACTAAAAGAGTTTTACTTGGAATTAACTAAGCTCGAACATGGCGTTCATCTACCAATCAAAACTTCTTGCAACAGTGAGGATCACATTTTTCTTCTGGTTTTGTGGCTGCACTTGACTCAGTACCTCCTAGCGTCAGAAGGCAAGGCGTTGCTTCGGAGTGGACGGTGGAGTTGTTAGAAATTTGTTTAATTAATATTATTTAAATAAATTATTGATTAATATTAAATAATTATTTGCTTTCCTATTTAATTATTTTTTTATTTTTCATAAAAATTAATTCTTTAACCTTTTAACTTTTAAAATTCACGGTAAAAAAAAGTGAAAGAAAAGTTTTTAACTTTGATTTTTTAAATTTCTACATACTGTTGCTCACCTTATATTTTAGTATTTTTTATTTATTTTAAACTTTGATTTTCCACTCAAATCTAGGAGTGCATCTAAACTAAGATGATAATATTGTTGGAATCTTTAGAGACATATTGCAAACATTTTAGTTGCACAAGTGAAGAACAATAAAATTTTAAGAACAAACGATTCATTCTTGACAACAACAAAAATTTTATCACTTTAAAATCGTTCAACAAGTACGTACCCTATTTTATTTTAATTTAAACATGGATATGTTTTACTACTAGTATGCATACTATAACTTTAAATTAATATCAATAATAAATCATAAATTTGATTATATGTTTAATATGCATACTAGAAATCTTTTTATTATATTTATGTTAAAAGCATATTTATCCTGAGTTATATTTTTAAATGCTTATAGTTTTAAATATATATAAACTCTAGGTTTTTGTTGGATATTTTTTGTTTGATCGTGCCTTTATAACGATAAATTAAATATTAATAAACTAAATATTTTTATTAGCACTCTAATATGTATTTATAAATTTGGATTACATAAAGACGACATGAATCTCACTCAAACCGTTGCCGGTGGGCAGGTGTGGATTGCAGCAAGGCTGGACGCATCCCCAGATTATGTAAGAGGTGGGTTTCCATCTTCACTTAATTCAAACCTTCGCCAATTAGTTGAACTTGACATTCCTTACCAATCCATCTACTGTTCCATCCCTTCATAAATAGGGAGCTTGAGAAATCTAGAGAATTTAAACTTAAGTTACAGTGGACCTAGTGGTCCAATCTCTGAAACATTCTGCAATTTAGTCAAGGTCTTTAAGCCTTCATGTCAGTAGAATTAGTGGATCCATATCCTCGAGAAATAGGAAAATTCACGAAGCTTGAGAATCTAGCTCTTAGTCATAACATACTTGTTGGTTCAATTCCTTCTGCATTTGGTTGTTAATCCATTTTGCGTTTTCTAACCATTGAAAGCAACCAAATCAATGGATTCATCTCTCTAGAAATAGGGAATTTGATGAATTTGGAACATATAATTTCTGTTCCATCAGCCATGTTGGTTCAATTTCTTTTATGTTGTGCCATTTTTCCAATTTGAGGTCCTTCCAGCTTAACGACAGCCAAATTAGTGAATCCATCCCTTTGCAATTTGGGAACTTAAAGAATTTGGTTGAACTAGATCTTGGTGAGGATAATCTAATCAATTCAATTCCTTTTACACTGGGATATATGGGTTTTATACCTTTATTAACAAAAACTAATTGCTATTGGAAGAACACTATTTACTGTGAGTGAAAATATTGTTCAATGAAAGAATGTAATGATATTTTTATTCTTCTCATAAAAAAAATTCTTAAACTGGGTTTAAGGAGCATTTCATTAGCTATTACTAAATTGATGAGAGATTAATAAGTTTTTTTAATTTATTTCAAAAGCATATTAAAACAATCAAAATATTATTGGAAGCAAAAAAAATTAAAATTAGCAACCAGTGAGTTGTTTTTGTATTTTCATAATGATCATTTTATTATTATTAATTCATACAAGGTGCTATTCGATATTTGAATAAATATATATATAAAAAAATAAAACGTGGCTGGCACGTGCAACATATGGGAGGCATATGTGCCATTCGGGCAATGCGTATGACGCCTCCCGACAGTTAAACACCATCTTCTGCCATGTCATTGGAAATGACAAAGAGTCATCTTTCTTTTGAGACGACACATGGCACCGTTAGGTTAACGATGTGATGTTGATGACCTTTTTTCCTCTCCTCCCACTCTTTCCTCACCTCATAAAAGTGATGAGAATGCAAAATCTTAGAGGTGTTATCTGATCTATTGATATATCAAATTTAATCATTAATTTCTTTTAATTTTTTGACTGTTTTTTAAAATTTTGGTTTGTTTTTAATTTCATTCTTCAATTCTAATTTGTGATATGTTTTTTTTTTTAATCCGGTTCTTATTCTTTAGATTTTTTTTTTGGAGTAATCATTTTGTTAATTTTTTTTTCTTTTCAATTTCACCATTCAATCGAAAATAAAATTTATTTTTATTTAAATTTTGATCCTTATTTTTTTTAATTACCATTTATTGTTAGGGATTCTTTTTGTATAATTGAAATTATTTTTCCAATTAAGCTTTTAACATATGGTTGGTTGGGATTGAGTTTTGTGATTTTTCTAAATAGGATGCTTCTAATATAATAACCCGAGCCACAGGTTTGAAAAGTTAACGTGGGTTGATATTGTATTTTTTTACGTATTTTATTTTCATCTTTCATCATTGTATATATATATAAGCTTTTTAATTTTCTTTTTTTCTTTGTTATGAAGTTGTTTTGATCTCATAACTTGAGTTTGACAAATTAATATAGGATGACTCGATCTTTATTATCCGGGTTATAAATTTATCATTATAACCTGGGTTGAATTAGATTATTTTTTATCCAATTTAATCTTTTATCAATATTTTTTTCTAAGTTACTGTGGTCACTTTTTTTTTATTCTATTTATTATTGTTGTTTTTTTTATCATACAAGTAAAATAAAACCAATTTATTAATAGATTTTTTTTTGGTTTAAAACATATTTATAACACCTGAATATTACTTTTCAGGCAAATAAATAAATAAATAAATAAATTTCTAACCCAGTTGTATATCGCGGTTTCACAGCTAGTATTCTAAGAGCGTGTTTGGCAGTGTGGTTGCGGGTGCTTTTCAAATAACTTTTCGTGCCAAAATACATGCCAACGATGTTTTTTCATTTTTTAAAAATCATTTTTAACATCAGCACATCAAAACGATTCAAAACGTACAAACCATATTAAATTTTAGCAAAAAAAAAAAACAAAAAATTTTCAAATTTTTTAGGAACGCGGCCGCTGCCGCGTTCCCAAACGGTCCCTAATAATCTAATCAGAGGTCAATTCCTTCTACATTGGGCTATTTAAGCAATTCAATATGTTTGGGCCTTGATGGTAACAAAATCAATGGATCCATCCCTTTGGAATTAGAGATTTTGTGAGGACTGTATCTCTGTTCTAATCATCTGTTCGGTTCAATTCCTTCTTCTACATTGCTTAATATAAGCAATTTGTGGTTCTGACAATTCTTCCACGTTTGATGGCAACTAAATTCTACACCTTGATTTCTCAAGCTGTTCAGCACCAAAAATTTCCTTCTTACAGCCAAAACACCACAAAAATATTCATTCCACCAAAATATTTCTTCCCATCACCATATCTACTTCCCCTGGTCTCTTGTTTCTTGGATGTTATTCTCCGTCTAGACGTAACGTCAAGAATAATTTTGATGGGAGGCTGCTTAGGAAGACATCATCGCAGCGACTGAGGATTTTGACATCAGAAATATTGTATTGGATCCGTCGTTATGGGAGTGTCTAGGTACAGAGCACAACTTCCAAGTGGAAAAAATAATTGCCTTGAAGAAACTTCATCGTCGAGAGGCCGTGGAGCCAAAGTTTTGACAAGAGTTTCAAGAATGAGGCGAAACCCATAAATAAATACGGCACTTGAGCATTGTAAAGCTTTATGAACTTTATGTCCGAACAAATCATGTGATAAACAATTGTTTAATTTTAAATTTTAAGTTATTAAATGAAGTTTTAAGATATAATTTATAATATTTTTTAATAATTTTTTAAGTAAAAATTTTTTAAACTTAAAACTTATATAGATCCATGATATGTTATGCTTAATTCTTATTAAATAATTAAAAATGATGAGTTTTGAATTCGTGACTGTTTGGTTATTAAAATTCTGATATTATATTAAAAAATTAATTTAAGTTAAAAATTTAAATTATTAAATAAAATTTTAAAATATAATTTATATTATTTCCTAATAATATGTTTATCATTTGCAAATAAAGAGAGCGAAGCTTGTTTTATGCGTTAAGAAATGATGTTGGAGATGTGGAATTGAATTGGATGAAAAGAGTGAGCATCAACAAAGACAACGTGCATTCGATGTCTTACAACGTTTCCAAGGGAGGTAGCGTGATAACAAAAGGCTTGAGATCTGCACAGCAAGTTTTGAGTTTGAGTTAGGGCGTGCATCTCTTATAAGAGCCTGGGACCTCCGAAGTTTTATTCAATCATCTGGATCCATAAAATACGCTTTTTAAAAAATAAAATTTTCTCAAATTCAAAAAAAAAAAAAATCAACAAAGACAACGGCAACGGGCATTCGATGTCTTACTTGCATCATGGCTGCACTCCACCAGTTGCTCATCGTGACATATGAAGCAACAAATACTTTATTGAATTCAGATTCGAACAACCTACTGTTCTTGATGGATCCTATGGATACATTGCCCCGGGTAGAAATATTTCTTGTTATTATACTGTGTACCATCATTCATACATGGTGAGGGAAGCCAGAATCCTATCACAAATAAAATAGTTTACTTATTTTGAAATAACTAATAATTTTTAAAATAAAAAAATAAAATTCATTAATTATTCTATATACAACTTTAAAATAAAATAATATTTTTATTCACGGTTACTTTTATTTATCACTTGAAAATGATATCAGAAAGTAATTATTTTATATATTACATGAAATTAAATAAAAAATGTGAATTTTTTTTGAATAAACTAAAATATTTACTTTACTTTACCATTGTTTATTATGTAATAAATTAATATTTGATTTATTACAAAAAAATTAAATAAAAAAATTAGTTCTTTATATTACTTGGAAAGAAAATAATTATTTTTCAAAGTTATAAATGAAATGAAGCGTTTGTATCTCTTACAAAGTAATACGTTACTTGTACTGAATCAAACTTACCAAATGCAAAACTTGGTGTCAAGTGGCATAGCTAGGAACTTTTCGTAGGGTGCCAAAAAATGTATCTAGATTGTAATTGTAATATATGTTTGTGTGTGTATTAATTGCTTTTTATTACCATTTCATTTATTCTAAAAATGTTTTCTGTGCTCTAAATCATGATAACTTTCTCTATAATGAGTTTTTTAATATAAAAGAAAAGGGAATTATACTTGCTTTAAATAATATTAAAGTAGAATTTTTCTTTAAAATAAGAGAATTACTGTAAACAGACTTTTCTGGTGATTAATATACTTGCTTTTCAATCTCAAGAAATGGGTTGTATGAATAATGAAATGGGGGTATTGTGAATAAAAAGGTATATAAATAGAAAGAAATGTGAAGATATTCCAAAATCCATTATGTTTAAGAAAAAGAATATTGAGTATTTGAATAATAGATAATTATATATTCATTTTTATATTTTCTTCTCCAGAGTTTACAAAATTGATAGTTGATTATAAAAGATTTGACAACTACAAAACAATCCTTATATTTAGGAACCCTTTAATAATAAAGTAGTGAATTTTTTTTTATAAGAGAATGCAATAAATGAAAGAATAAGTATTTTATTCAAGAACAAAAGTGTTAATTTTTATTTATGTATGATAAATGTTTTGAAAGTAAAAATATGAATACTTTAGAGAATAAAAAAGTATGTACCCTTTACCTTGACGGCTCAAAGGACATTTATAGTCCATGAACTTTGTTATTTTGTCGAGGGACAAAGAGTCATTTCCTCTAAAAAACATAGATGAGAAGAAACATTATTTACAAAATATTAATGTTGATGAGAATAGCTCTTACATCGACATTAATGTTGATGGGAATACAAAAGACCAATAAGAGATTTTTATATATTATTTTGTACGTAATATTAATATTGATAAGAATATAACAGGCTTTTAAAAGACTTCTATACACCTAAGAGTATAGAGAAATGATTATCCTATATTCTTAACATTTTATGTTAAGAATTATAAAATAGCCTCGTGACCTCATATTGGGCCTCTATAGACTTTCCATTCCATATGTATTTAGTCTTGAAATGATTCCAAACCTAAGGATATTAGGTCCGGGAAATTGTTAGGGTTGTTTTAGAAGGAATAAATCAATAAAGTTATAGGGATATTTAGATTAGATAGATGCTCAATAAATGTTATTCAACTTCAAAAAATGAGATAAATTTGATATTATGTAATGCATAAAGAATGAATTGGAATATAAATAAATAAATAAATAAATATATTTATACTTCAATTATTGGAAGTTTGATGTATGTTCAAACTTGTATCAACTTAAACATCAATTGTATTCTTATTAATCCAGGTTTGGATCACTAGACAAATGTAAAGAAAATATTGAGATACTTGCAAGAAATAAAATATTACATGCTTGCTTATAGAAAATTTTATCGTCTTAAGGTTGTTAAATATTCATATTCAAATTTTCTTTGACGTGTAGATATAAGAAAATCTACATTGTGATATGTGTTCTTTTAGTCAAATGAGAAATCTTATGGGAGAGTGTGAAATAATCTATTATTGTTGCATCCATTATAAAAACTGAATTTTTGACATGCTTTGAGGACACAAGTCAGTTGAATTGGTTATGAAACTTTATTTTAGAACTTGAAGTAGTTGACAATTATGTTAAGTCACTGAAAATGTATTGTGATAATTTCACGGTTATCTTTTTTTAAAAAATGAAAAGTATTGATAGACTGCAAACCATATAGAATTAAAATACGTTGTCACCAAAGAAAAAATTTAGAAACAACGAGTGTTAATTGAATTCATGAGCATCAATCTTATGATTGTTGATCTATTAATGAAAAGAACATAAACAAAAGAATCATCACCAAATACATTTATCAATTATGTTGAAATAATGGGTATTATTGGACATTATTATTAATAATATATCATGACTTTATGACAATTATGTAGTTGACACTCTAAAAGCTCATTTATGAAGATATTTATGATATTTTCTATTTATCAAGCCTTGTCTCAAGCCAACGTTGGCCCAACACCTTTGGGTTAATCTTAGCCCAATTTATTCTAGGTTGATTTCGGCACAGTTAGGATGGACTCAATCCATATAATTGGGTCTGGTCAATTCCAATTTATTATAATATAATAATATTATATTATATTATATTATATATTAATTAAAAACAAAAGGAAAATATTTTTCAAAAAAATTCCAAAAATATTTTAAAAATATTTGTGATTTTCTCGCGTATTTTTCTCAATTTTTATTAATATTGGTTTGTATTTTTATATTATAAAGATACAAATCTTATATTAAAATGCACGATTTTCTCCAAAACATTGCAAAACATTACACATATAAAACAAAAAAAAAGTCTTGTTTTCATTACATACGGTCAAGTCTCTCAAATATAGAAATTTTCATATCATATTGTCATATAACAAAAAAATTCAAAAATTTATGTATTAGTATGTTTGGCTTTGATAACCAGTTTATTAAAGTCATGAGAACTAGACCAATATTTCAAAAATAATACCAAAAGAATTATTTTGTTTTCTTTTAATATTTGAGATTACAAACTTATACTTAAGACGTATTTCTAATATTAAATAAAAATTAGTTGTTATTTTTTTACATTAGAATGGTTAGGTTTTACCCGATAATATAAGAATCTCCTTACCAAGTATGACTTTTCTTAAATCTTAGACAAATTAATAATTAGAAAGCTCAATAAAACCTCAGCTTTTATCAGACAATTAAATAATACAGCTTACCTTAAGTAGGACATATTTCGGGTGCTAATATATTTCCTTTACGCAACTAGTCCTAGTGCCCAATCTCTAAGATCAGTTAAGGTTTCCAGTAACCAAAATACTATATGGCGACACTCATTCCCTCTTTTCACTGGTAAAAGACAAGAACTCTTTGTCTCTCCCAAGCAAGAGAGTGGACACATTCGTTGTGACGTGCACTCACGTGCGACATATATG